>NC_063189.1:3030166-3035166 GCF_017589495.1 Alosa alosa
GAGAGAGAAGGAGAGAGAGAGAAGGAGAGGAAGAGAAAGGGAGAGAGAGAGAAGGAGAGAGAGAGAAGAGAGAGGAAGAGAAGGAGAGAGAGAGGAGAGAGAGAGAGGGAGAGAGAGAGGAAGGAGGAAGAAGGAGGAAGAAGAGGGAGGAAGAAGGAGAGAGAGAGAGAGGAGAGAGAGAGAAGGAGAGAGAGAGAAGGAGAAGGAGAGGAAGAGAAGGAGAGAGAAGGGAGAGAGAGAGAAGGAGAAGGAGGAAGAGAAGGAGAGAGAGAGGAAGAGAAGGAGAGGAAAAAGAGGGGAGGAAGGAGCAGCACACTCATCCATTTACGCCACTGAAAGCAGCAATAAAAAGCATTGACAGACCAAACAAACACGTCTGTGCCGTGTGTGACTGAAGCAGGCGGTGAACCCCAAGGAGCCGAGATGAGATGAGCGCCCAGGTGTGCTGCCACCATGGAGCCGTGTGTGTGTGTGTGTGTGAGTGTGTGTGTGTGCACATGGGCGTGTAGCCTATGTGTGTGTGTGTGTGTGTGTGTGTGTGTGTGTGTGTGTGTGTGTGCGTGTGTGTGTGTGTGTATGTGTGTGTGTATGTGTGTGTGTGTGTGTGTTTGTGTGGACAAAAGTTGTAAGGGTGTGCATGCTCAAATGCTTGTATTTGTGAAAACAGCACAAGAATTTGTGTTTGTGTGTGTGTGTGTGTGTGTGTGTGTGTGTGTGCGTGTGTGTGTGTGTAATGATCAGCAGCGATGGGGGAATCTAAATGCACTCACTAAATGCAGTACGATTATGTCGTAAGCGGACGTTTTTCAGGTGGACAGCTTTTGTTTTGCTCTTATTTCTACAGTGCTAGGTTGTGTGTGTGTGTGTGTGTATGTGTGTGTATGTATGTAAGAGGCTTTTAATACCAATGTTACCTAGTGCCACCAGGGGGCAGTAATGTAGTCGACTACACCAGCCCAGAAAAAGGGCAGTGGAACAAAGCTAGTACATACAGGCAAGCTAAGTTCGCTCAAGTCATATCAAGATTCGAAATAATTTCAAAATTCAAATGGCCGTAGGGTGCAGTGCAAGCTGTCCACTAACCCCCAATAAATATGTCAGTAAATAACAGGAATAAATAGGCACTAGTTAACAGCTGAGATAACAGCTGGAGGACCAGTCACAATATCTGGCAACCACATAGTTAGGCTACTCAGAATGGCTCTAGCAGTGTCAATTCCAAACAGGTTGAATGGACATACTAGACCTGCTAGGTCTGTCAGTAGCAATACACACACACACACACACAGGCCATATAGCGCCTATACAGGCGATGAAGCACAGGAACCTTTCGTGCCTAGAGGAGGAACTGCCCAGGTGAACAAAAACAAAACCTGTAGTAGAGCTGGCTTGGGAAGAGTAGCCTGGAGATGGAGGGAAATATCCCGACAAAATGATTCTGCCAGAACATCTGGCAAATCTGTGTCTTGACTGGACTGGTTGACCCTCACCCAGACTAGGCTACAGGGGTTCCAACAGGTTCCTACAGTTCCCTAGTTCCTCGATTGTTCCCATAAGGGCGCACAACGTAGACTGGATTCTGGGGTTGCCCTACCATATAGAGGATCTCTTCCCTCCCGGAGAGTGGCACAAAGGGTTATGGGAAATGTAGTACCCTTTTGGGGACTTCCCTCCCTGAGAGTGGCACAAAGGGTTATGGGAAATGTAGTACCCTTTTGGGGACTTCCCTCCCGGAGAGTGGCACAAAGGGTTCATGGGTAATGTAGTACCCTTTTCCGTCACTTTAGTGATATGTAAAGTAAAGTAGGAGAGAGGCCGCACTATGCATATATACTTTTATTTGCATCATTGGCTTGGTGTTAATATGGGTGTGGGTATATAAGATGGGCTACATTGTTACCTTGTTGTTGCACACTGAAGAAGGCACGCGCCGAAACGCGTCTGTGCAAATAAAAGTGTATATATGCCTCTCTCCTACTCTACTTTATGTATTCTAACTATCTAGGCCAGCACTCTTAAAGTTTAAAAGTATACACATTGAGTGAAGCCTGCTCCTATCCTCACTTACATTGTCACTGTAGTGATAAAAATTCCAATTTGAATGTATAATTCCAATTTGACACTGTGGTGGAGTAATTTCTAAAGAATGGCGAGGCTTTGCAGCCTCAGATACACTATTATTCCTTCCCCTCTTCCTGAGTGAAGACTGCACCCAGCCCCTGCAGGCTGGCATCAATGTAAAGGGTGAATGGACGAGTGAAGTTCGCAAAGGCGAGTATGGGGGCTGTAGTCAGTTTCAGCTCACATGCCTCCATCCAGGAGCCTAGTTGAGGTTTCTTTGCTTTGGAACTGATGCCCACGAGAAGCGGTGCAGCAATAGGAGAAAAACCCTCGATAAGCCTGTGATAATAGCCCACAAACCCTACCAATGCTCGCAGCTCTGTCACTGAGGTGGGGGCCTTCCAGGGCTGCACTGCCAAGATCTTTTCAGGGTCAGGTGACACCCTGAGCTGGCTGCCATGTGACCCAAGAACTGCACAATGGATTGCAACAGGGAGCATTTAGCTAGCTAGCTTAAGCATGCCAAACCGCAGTAGCCTAGAAAAAAACAAACAAGTTCTTAAAGGGGAAATCCGGTCTAAAATGGATTTTGGATATGCTTAACATGATAACGAGTACGAACGTTCGTTGGGGAGCAAAAAAACAACTAATTCTAAACTAGCCTGTTAGCTGATGCTTCCAAAATGCAGGTAGCGATAGGGCATTTCTCATGGTAAAAAGAACGCTAATTTTAAACCATTTACGACAAGGCTGTAGTCATGATGTCAACATTGGGGGGGACCAAATCTGTGGTGGTGTCTGGGGGACCCCCAAACAGAATTTCAATACATTTCCTGCCATGGACAAATATTATTTGGATTAAAAATCACAAAAACAAGTCATTAGTTAATTCAGTAAATTAGGGTATTCCAAACTTTTGATGGACATGGGCATGGATGGATTATGAACCCCTGGGTACATTATGCAAAAAGTCCCCCCAGCCAAGATAGGGGGGGTCCGGGGGCATGATCCCCCGGAAGATTTTTTTTAAAAATTACCCTTTAAATGATGACTTTTGTGGAAAGAGAAGAGAAGGGTGGAGAAGCAGCAGCTTCACACAGAGTTTTTGGGCTTCAGTGGCCCCTGAGCTCTGGGCCCAGTAGGCCCATTCAGTGATCCATCCCTGGACATATAGCTATGACTCCATTTAGTCTCAAAATGCGTATTGTACATTATAACATTATAATGTACTATAAACTAGAGTATCTTTGTTAACCTCTATATTACACAGAATACAATGGCTCTTTGACTAATTACTTACACCTGAGTATTTTTAAAAACTAAAGCTTTTAGAGAGGCTACATAGGGTTGACCTATAGCCTAATTTTGATTTTGTATTTGTGTTTTGATTTTATTATACTGGCTGACTAAACACACAATTTTAACGAGTTTGAAAGGGACATGATTCAGGAATAGGCTTCTAAGACAGGACCCTCTGCTGTCTGACTCACCTCCACGCAACCCCATGCATTATAGCCTGGTTTTCTGACAGAAATTACGTTTTGTGCCATGTAGAAACAATACTACAGCTTTTATTTGAATGGGCGATTTCTTTTTCTTTTAATTATTGTCCATGCATTCACATTAACTGTAGGCTATCACCCCAGCATTTTAAACGCTCTTTTCCTGTTGTGTGTGCCTTCCATACTTGGGCATGAGTTCTACGTTTGCCTGCATGGATGAATGCATTGAGTGCGACCTAAATGTACAGTAACATGCAAGATGCAACAGCCATTACTAAGAGGCCTATAAACAGGTTCATTTCTGACATTACTACTAGCTTATGAATGCATTATTTATGTTGTCAGATCGAAAAGAAATGACTGACACGGGCACACGGGCACAGGGGCACACGGGCACAGGGGCACACGGGCACAGGGCACACGGGCACACGGGCACAGGGGCACACGGACACAGGGGCACACGGGTAACAGGGGCACATCTGGCAACAGGGCACGGGGCAACACGGGCAATAGGGCAACACGGCACAACGGGCACACACAAATTCATTTAAAACTAAAAGGCACTGGTTTCACTTTCGGGCCATCATTGGCAGAGAATGGGGCCACAGTTTGGAAAAATACCGGGTTACAGTTTGGAAAATGCTTCAGTTCCCTTCGAGTCAGATCGGGTCCAAAATGTATGGGATTTCTTAGCCTGTGCTACACCTTTCAACAAGTTTTGTGAGAACAGGCCTCACCGGTGAAGCTTTTGCGGGAGTATTGTTGACAGGCCTAACGACCCCAGTATGTGCAGTAAAATGGAAGTTTTTTTGATAGCGAAAGACGCCACTAACGAAAAACGCAAAACCGTCAGGACAAACCATTCAGGGTGTCGCCTACTCTCTCTTGACCCATCACTAGGTTACTCATATGCATTTACGCTTGACATTTCAATGATGCGCTTGTTGATTTCCCTGCATATAGCATTTTTTTATTTATTTTTTATGTCAGTATATTGGGGACATTTTGTCATATCTGGAATATTGGGGGACACGTCCCCCTCAATGTCTATGTGGTGACTACGGCCCTGATTTACGAGGCTCAAAGTAGCCGATTTTTTTGTAGTATATGAGGGTCCTAATATAAAATGGAAGCATTGACAACTTTGTTAATAAACTATCTGTACATTTTCAAAGTTGTCAATGCCTCGTTTTATATGTTAGGATCTCATTATACTACCAAAATGGTTTAAAATTAGCAGTCTTTTTACCATGAGAAATGCCCTATTGCTACCAGTGTTAGCATCCCAAGGCCTGGTGGTATGGAATTTTTGAATTACAACAGCACAAGCTGGAACAGAACCCGGCTCGGGAAGAGCAGCCGAGACACAGAGGGAACTACCCTGACAGAACGGCAGAAAGACGCCATTCGGCTGCTACCAGGCGGCATGTGATTCTG
>NC_063189.1:3037666-3041171 GCF_017589495.1 Alosa alosa
CCCAAACACGTGTTAGTGTATGTATTTGCGTGCATGTGTATGTGTGTGTGTGTGTGTGTGTGTGTGTGTGTGTTAGTGTGTATGTGTGTGTGTGTCTGTGTGTGTGTGTGTGCTAGTGTGTATGTGTGTGTGTGTGTGTGTCTGTGTGTGTGTGTTTGTGTGTGTGTGTGTGTGTTAGTGTGTATGTGTGTGTATGTGTGTGTGTGTCAGTGTTGTAGTACTCGAGTCCGAGACTCAAACTCAAGTCCGAGTCATTAGCTAAATTTAGAGACTCGTGACTTGACTTGGACTTGAGCACTGAATGACTTGAACTTGACTCGGACTGCATTCGCATCATGATGACTCGGCCAAGGACTCCGGACTTGTTTTTGTAATATATCATAAGGCAATAATTGTAGTAGGTCATTAGCTATAATTTCCTATATGATTTTAATATCTAAAATTATGTAATGCTAATTTTAGTGCAAGGGAATGTTAGGCTACCGTTTCGTGTCATACATCGCAAGTCACGCCATGTTTCACATGCAAAGCAAACTAATGTTAACTTTAACACCAAAATGCCTGGACACATGGTCAGCCATGTCAATGTAGTATGCCAGGCAATATTAGTTCCTCATAAAATGACATGACGCTACCTAAGATTACACGACTCAACCTAGGCTAAACATCACACACAGCCGCTGGATAGCTGATCATGGTGACTTGGTGAACAGTGCTTTTCCTGACTGATGCCAAAACGAGGTTCCATTCATTAATTTCATTTGGCGCGGCTCCCCGCCGCTTCTGTTAATTTGCAGCAGGCTATTATCGGATCGAAAGAAAAATAAATCCAAACGTTTTCCCCATCAAGAGATAGCATACTTCTTAATTTTGGTATCATAAAATAGAAAGGCTAACATTAAATTGCCAAGTAGAGTGCGTCCATAGCGGCTCAATGTAGGCCATGTTCGCGCTAAGTGAAACTGACAAACAACCTTCGTGGGTAGGCCAGAAACAACTAGCCTATATTTAAAACCAATTAATTAAGTGAATTACTGTTCAAACGAGCCGATTTGATAGCCTAATGCACTAAAAAGGAAATAGCAACTTGTTCTATTTCTAACAGATGAATATCGGGGAAAGCAAATAGTAGCCTATGGCGATGGCAGCTTTTAAAAACCTTTATTCTACCTATCCTGTTGAAATGAACATAAAATGTGGCCTGCTGTTGGCAAGAAAGAAATTAATTAGGCAGATGATCTGCATCTCTTGTTAACCTAAAGCCAGTTTTCATCTCCATTGTTGGCTTGAAATATGTCTCTATAGTGTCAGTGAAGTGATAACATCATGCAGCTGCAGGCAGCCAGTGTTCACGCCACGGAGTCAGAAAGAAGCTACCAAGACGGGCCCTGCTCTGTTTCTGTCCCTCCCAAACTGCTTAAAATTGTGTAGGCTATTTAACAGCCAGAATTTAAAAATGTCCGGGAGGCCCTTTATGATCCACACTACTCTTACAAAATAGGCCTTTACCCAACGCCCATCTAGCTCTAGTGAAGTATGAACTTCTACAACACTGCCTACAGAGTACAATCGTCAGCAGTCAGTAACAGCATAATGTGACTTAATGGCCTGTGTGATTGGGATGTGGATTGCTCATTTTATTAGGCCTAGGCTATGGTATGGCTATGGTATGGTATTCTCTCCGATATAATAAATATAAAATATTGGGTTTGTTAAGAAATTTTGACAATACTACTTTAACACAAGTGATGGCACCCCTGCATGGAGACAGAAGATTGTTCGTTTTGCTTTTAAGGATTTCATCTGCAATGGGAAAAAATGGAACAACATGTAGGCTATGCTTACTTTAGTGCTGGACTTGGACTCGACTTGATCAATAGGGACTGACTTCGACCTCGGGACGCGGATCAATAGTGACTTAATTGAATTTGACTCCCGGATGAGTAGTGGACCTCGACTCGACTTGACTTGGAATTTTTTTTTAATGACTTGGACTTGACTTGGACCTGAACACTGGGGACTCGAACCTGGACTCGGACTCGAGGCATAGTGACTTGACTACATCACTGATGTGTGTGTGTGTTAGAGTGTATGTGTGTGTGTGTGTGTGTGTGTTTGAGTCTCATCTCCACGAGCAGGAGAGCAGCAGTGACTCTAAGCTGCTGCAGAGACGCTGGACCCATCTGACATAACCGCGCGGGCGTTATTAAAATCCAGCCCTTCACACGACGCGGAAATAACAGCTGATCGCCAGCTGGGGCTTGAGAAGCCGCCTAGGAGGGAGGGATGGAGGGATGGAAGGAGGGATGGAAGGAGGGAGGGATGGAGGGAGAGATGGAGGGAGGGAGGGAGGCCTGCTGGGTGCGGAGAGAGCAGGACTCTGATTTAGGGCGAGGGAGGAATGGGTTGGTATGCTCACGCTGCACAAGCTGAGCCCAGCACCAGTGTAACATCTGTAAGATCACACACACACACTCACACACACACATGCACACACTCACATGAACACACACGCACACACATGCACACACTCACGCACACACACGCTCACACACACACATGCACACACACACAGACACACACACACACGCTCCCGCTGCACAAGCAGAGCCCAGCACCAGTGTAACATCTGTAAGATCAGACACACACACTCACACACACACATGCACACACACACATGCACACACTCACATGAACACACATGCACACACAGTGTAACATCTGTAAGATCAGGCACCTGCTCTGATTTATGATGTTTGGAGTGCTGGCAGCGGAGAGGAGACCTCCCAGCTGTCTGCAGAACACACACTTACACAGACACATGCACACATGCACACACACACATGCACACACACACACACATGCACACACAGACACTCATGATTTCACAAACATGCACACATGTGCCACACACATACTCACACAAACACACGTGGACACACAAACAACACTCACACATGTAAAACATACACACACACACACACACACAAACACACACACACACATACCTTGACCCTCCCTTGGTTAGATATTATAAATGGGTTGATGGCTTGTTGTTCCATAAATCTGTGTGAGGCAGCGGAGTGTTGGAGAGGAGATCTGATCCTGGATCAGAGTGTCCTCTACTGGACGTCCTGTTCCTACTGCCCCCCGCAGCGCACAGGTGCAGCCCACACTCTACTGGCACAGACAGGAGGAGGAGAGAGAGAGAGAGAGAGAGGAGGAAAGAGAAAAGAGGAGGGATGAAGAGTCAGAAAAGAAGTGAGAGAGAGAGGGGAGAACTGAAAGACTGATAGAAGGGAAAAAAGACAATGAGAGCGAAAGAGGAAAAGAGGAGAGGAAAAGAGGAGGGAAAGAGGAGAGGAAAAAGGAGAGGAAAAGAGGAGAGGGAAAGAGGAGAGGAAAAGAGGAGAGGAAAAGAGGAGAGGGAAAGAGGAAAAGAGGAGAGGAAAGAGGAGAGGAAAAGAGGAGAGGGAAAGAGGAGAGGAAAAGAGGAGAGGAAAGA
>NC_063189.1:3041671-3076671 GCF_017589495.1 Alosa alosa
ATTTATCATCATCCATCACGTCTGGCCACTGAAAAAACTTTTAAGGCTAGTCTGCCTGGGCCTGGCCATGTTTGAACCGCCTCACTCATTTGTTCATTGTTTAACATGGACGTTTTAAGCGTGCGCTTCCTATTTGAAATGCAGCATAGGCTATGCGTGTTGTTTAATAGCTTACTTTTCAAACGGTAGAGCCTGTTCATTTAAAAACATAGCCAGAGGACGTATAATATAGGCTTACATATTAAGGCTTATTCTCAAATTCAGATTGCGTTAGGGGACGGGATTATTAGCCAATTTCAATCGGACAATTTGACCGGAGAGATTTAATTTTGTCGGACATTTAATTTTTTTTCCGGCCAATGTCCGGTAATTACCGGACAACGGAAACCCTGGTGTGTGTGTGTGTGTGCTCTCAGGCAGGTGAGTGCCTCTTCCCACGTCTCCTGAAGAATGTCAACCTGGCTGTTGAGCTGAAGAGCAACACTTGAGCTGTGACCTCATTTGCCAGATGAGCACCTGTGTAGCACAAACAATCAGGCCATTAGAGAGGAGAGGGCCCCTTCCTAACCCCCCACACACACACACACACACAGTACACACACACCACACACACACCACACACACAGTACACACACACAGTACACACACACCACACACACACACACACACATACCACACATACAGTACACACACACAGTACACACACAGTACACACACACAGTACACACAATAATACACACCACAATAATACAACAATAATACACACAGTAATACACACACACATACAGTAACAATACCACACACACACACATTAATACTAATACACAGTACACACACACACACACAGTACAATAATAATACAGTAATAATAATACCAATACAGTACACACACACACACAATAATATAATAATACACACACACACACAATACACAATAATACAATACACACACATTACACACACACACACCAATAATACCAATAATGTCAATACACATAATATTACAATAATAAAAGTCACACATACAGTACACACAATACACCACGCAATAATAATCACACACCACACATACAATACACACACACCACACATAACAAATCAATACACACACACACACACAACACACACACACACACACACACACACACACACACACACACACACATCACAACAATAATAATAATATCACACACCACACATTACACACACACACACATACAGTGCACACAACACAGTAATGCCAATACACACAGTACACACACCACACAATAATAACACACACACACACACACAGTACACACACACACACAGTACACACACCACACACACACAGTACACACACACACAGTACACACACCACACACACACAGTACACACACACACACACACACACAGAAGGAGAGAGAGAGCTGAGCTCTGGGAGGTGGGTCATGCAGATGATTGGTGCTCTTCTCAGACAGTGCGTCCTCACACACCTGGTGGGCAAGACGAATCACAGGGAGACTGCGCTTCAAAGCTGCTCCACCACCTGGGTTTTAAATACGACACACACACACACACACACACACGGCATCCATAAAGGTACATGCTAGTTATGCTCAGACAAAATGCAGTGTACTTAAAGATCCGAGCCCTCACACCAACATACACATACACATACATTCACATGAAAATAGTCAACACCAAAAATACACAACAGGACTAACACACACACACACACCTGCACCCTTTCTCTCTCTCTCACGCACACACACACACACACATCCATACAGGTACATGCTAGAGATGCGCGGATGGGCTATAATTTCAACCGTAACTGCATAGCAAAACTTAACATCCATCCGCCATCCATCCGCACCAACGTTTTTTGACCAATTTTCAAAACCGTCAGGGTGACACTATGACAAGCCTGCTCTGAAGACTCCCATTCATTTTGACTACATGGGAAGAGAGCGCGTCTTTTCAGACAGACAGCGCAATTCATTTTATATCAGCAGGCCGATCGGACAAACTATGGCGCCTCGATATTAAAGAAACATCGACTCTATTCATTCCGAAATAAATTAATATTAAAATTAATAATAATTTAATTTCTAGACTAGTTTCCGTTATCCATGTGGCCCTTCTTGGTTTAAAACAAAGACACCCTCCCCTCCCCCAATGAAATGCTAATGTAGTGGTTCAAGGGCTATCAGGTACACAGGACAAAGGATGTTACCTTGATATAATGTATCCATGTGTCATGAAATGTAAATATATTCATGTTTGGTATCATTGTGATAGTCTCAGTACAAGGATTGTAATGATTTGATTGTGAGAATGTTTGGAACATTCTATAAGTGATATTTCTGATATATAAGATATCTCTCCTCATGCTATTCAGATAGGTGTGAAGTGGGTGTGAGTAGGTGTGTCTGATGCCAAGGGAGAACCAACCAAGTGGGCTTGTTTTAAGGCAAATTCTTCCTTTGTTTAAAGCATTCAAAAGTAACTAAACTGCAATGTTTGTCAGACTTGGACTTAGACTAAGACTAGAAGGATGTAAACGGAAGAGAGGGAAACGAGACGAGCTCTGCAACGAGACGCGACATGGGAGATGAATCATCGGTCAACTTGCACTGTAGCCTATTCTACTTTCTTATTGCACACTGGAGAGGAAGAAATGCTGGTAGGCTACAATAGGCTACTTAATTTACACTTTTTGTTACTTTAGTGTGTGTGTGTGTGTGCGTGCGTGAGAGGGGTTGCTCAGTGAAACATCGGAATACACCAATTCCGCAACACCATCTCTGATAGTAGCCTAGGCCTAAACAAATCAGCATGCATAGAAGCAACTAGGCCAAATTACTGCCTGATGAAAATTTGACTATTTCAAAGTGTGCTTGTTTTTTTCGGATTTAGGTAACACAATTGAACAATGTATAGGCTATATTTTTTTCATTTGATTGGTTCAACCGCCACCCGAATTTAATTAAAATATATTTCTTCACGTCATCCGCCCGATCCACGGTTTAACCGTACTACATGCTAGTTATGCTCAGACAAAATGCAGTGTACTTAAAGATCCGAACCCTCACACCAACATACACATACATGTACATTCACATGAAAATAGTCAACACCAAAAATAAACAACAGTACTAACACACACACACACCTGCACCCTTTCTCTCTCACACACACAAACACACACACCTATACACCCACATTGCACTTTAACACACACACACACATACACACACACACACACACACACACACACACACACACACACACACATACACCCACATACACACACACACACACACACACACACACACACACACACACACAAATAAACACACATACACATACACACACACACACACACACACACATACACACACACATGCACACACATACACACACACACATTTTTAGCAGCAGCAATTTTTTCCCTCTGTTGCCCCCCCTTGCCCTCAAAAACTCTCTCTCTCCATCTCTCTCTTTCTATCCATCTCTCTCTCTCTCCATCTCTATCTCTTTTTCTCTCTCCATCTCTCTCTCTCTCACACACACACACACACACACTCTCTTTTTCACACACTCTCTCTCTGTCTCACACACACTCTCTCTCTCACACAGACACAAACACATGCACACACACTCTCTCTCTCTCTGTCACACACACACAGACAGTCTCACGTTGAAACAGAATCACTTTTTTTTCTGTCTTTCTCCCTCAAACACACACACACACACACACACACACACACACACACATATACATGCACATTGCACATCATACAACCAAACACATTTCAACATTGCAGTCACCCGACTGAAACACACACAAACACATTTATAAACACTCCCACTTCCACTCCCACCGACCAACACACACACACCGTACACACACACACACACATAGACACACACACACACACACACATAAACACACACACACACACACACACACACACACACACTCCTCTGACCCCTTGGTGTGTGTGGGAACCACAGTGTACTGTCCAAGTGCAGTAGGAGCTGTTTGAAGCCAGCTGTCACAACCTGCCAGGCTGTTGTTTTAGAGGCCTGTGGAATGGCCAAGGGGCCGAGGGGAGAAAAACAACAGCAGGAATGTGTACAAGTCAGGACCCAACACTAAATCTGTGTGTGTGTGTGTGTGTGTGTGTACAAGTCAGGACCCAACACTAAATCCGTCCGCCACTTCCTTTCTCCCAAGAGCTGACTGAGTGGTGGTGTGTGTGTGGGGAGGGCATTGGGTGATATGTGTGTGTGTGTGTGTGGGGGGCATTGGGTAATATGTGTGTGTGTGTGTGTGTGTGTGTTGAGGGGGGTGGGGGGTGGGGTGGGGCATTGGGTGATGTGTGTGTGTGTGTGTGAGGGGGGGGCATTGGGTGATGTGTGTGTGTGTGTGTGTGTGTGTGTGTGTTGAGGGGGGTAGGGGGGAGGCATTGGGTGGTGTGTGTGTGTGTTGAGGGGGGGGGCCAAGGGTGATGTGTGTGCGTGTGTGTGTGGGAGTGATCCATGCTCAAGGCTCCATCTCCCAATAGTACGCTTCTGAGGTTTATCACTCCACAAACGGCTCCCAGTCAAAACACACACACACACACACACACACAGAGACATATGTACACACACACACACAGACATATGCACACACACACTCACACATACACAGAGAGAGAGAGAGAGACATAAGTCTACACACACACACTCATACAGACACATGCACATACACAAACACACACACACACACAGACATATGCACACACACATATGTACACACGCTTCTGAGGTTTATCACTCCACAAACGGCTCCCAGTCAAAACACACACACACACACACACACACACAGACATATGTACACACACACACACACACACAGACATATGCACACACACATATGTACACACACACTCACACATACACAGAGAGAGAGAGAGAGAGAGAGAGAGAGAGAGAGAGAGAGAGAGACAGACATAAGTCTACACACACTCACACTCACACAGACACATACACAACACAAACACACACACACACACACACACACATATAGACATATGCACACACACATATGCACACACTCACACATACACACACATACAGAGAGAGAGAGAGAGAGAGAGAGACATAAGTCCACAAACACTCACACAGACACACACACACACACACATTAAGTATACAAGTTAAGTATATAAACAGACTCCTATGCAGAAGTGTTAAAGTGTTCATAAAAACATTAATAAGTAGCCACTTGGAAATGGCATTTGTGTGTGTGTGTGTGTGTGGTGTAGTTACTGTGTGTATGAGTAATTGAGAGAGACACTATCTCATGTAATTACCTTTTGGAACAGCAACATGCTGGAGGCATGGAAAGTGTGTGGTGTGGTGTGTACACGTGTGTGTGTGTGTGTGTGTGTGTGTGTGTGTGTGTGTGTGTTTGTGTGTATGTGTGTGAGTGAGTGTTTCAAAGTGGATATGGATGTATTTGGGAGACAGAAATAAGACTCCTGACATGCAGCCGTCCTACCACATGCTCG
The DNA here is from genome assembly GCF_017589495.1 of Alosa alosa. Taxonomy (NCBI): domain Eukaryota; kingdom Metazoa; phylum Chordata; class Actinopteri; order Clupeiformes; family Clupeidae; genus Alosa; species Alosa alosa. Next base: position 3,047,218 of record NC_063189.1, read on the forward strand.
CTGGACCATATACCCACGAGCCTACTTCAGTCCATCAGCCCGACCATCGCACCAGCTATCACACATGTGATCAATGCCTCGCTAACCTCCGGCACATTTCCAACAGTGTTCAAAATGGGGTCCCCCAGGGCTCAGTGCTGGGCCCCCTTCTCTTTGCTATCTACACCACCTCCTTGGGACAGACTATCCGTTCGCATGGCTTCTCATACCACTGCTATGCAGACGACACACAGCTCTATCTGTCCTTTCCACCTGATGACCCCACGGTTTCAACACGGATCTCGGATTGCCTCTCAGACATAGCTACATGGATGAAGGCACACCACCTCCAGCTGAACCTCTCAAAGACTGAACTGCTGCTCCTCCCAGCTAAACCTACCATACACCACGACATGAACATCAAATTTGACTCCCTGTCTGTTTCACCAGGACTGCAAGAAATCTAGGAGTTGTTCTCGACAACCAACTAAACTTCTCAGATCATGTTGCCTCAGTCGCCCGGTCATGCCGTTTTGCACTCTACAACATATGGAAAATCAGGACCTACTTGACTCAAGATGCTACCCAACTTCTGGTTCAGGCAATAGTCATCTCACAACTCGACTCCTGACAGGTCTCCCAGCCTGCGCAGTGAAACCACTTCAGATGATCCAGAACGCTGGCGGCACTGGTCTACAACCAACCCAAAAGGGCACATGTTACCCCGCTGCTCATCCAGCTACACTGGCTACCTATGGTGGCCCGCATCAAATTCAAGGTTCTAACACTTGCCTACAAAGTAGTCTCTGGTTCTGCTCCCACCTACTTGAATGCCCTCATACAGACATATGCTACCTCCAGACCGGCTCTTCTCCCTCAGACGAACGACGCCTAGCTCTACCACCAGTACACGCCAGGCCAATCCAAACTTTTTCATCTGTTGTTCCTCGTTGGTGGAACACACTGCCAGTTCCTACAAGGGCAAGGACATCCCTCTCCATTTTCAAAAACTTCTGAAGACCCAGCTCTTTAGAGAACATCTCCTCTCATAGCAACACTTACAACAAGTCTTGCTGATCCTAGCACTCACCAGCCATCTTAAACTGACACGCAACTGTTAAAAAACAGCACTCACTGATGCACTTATTTTTACTGTACTCTAATGTTTTTAAATTGTCCTAAAATTGTTGAGAATTGCTCTAAAACTTAAACTGTTTACCATGTTGTTAGTCGCTTTGGCTAAAAAAGCGTCAGCCAAATGTAATGTAATAAATAGATGAATGCATGCTTTCAGTCATCGCCCTCAAACGCTGGGCACACAGACACTGTAAAGAACCGGGCATGCGGCATTGTAGTGGCAAAAAACAGGGTTTTCTTATATTATCTTATTTCCATTTGTCTTTGTTTTCAACCACAGGAGAAAGCAGGTAATGCATTGTCAGACTCACAACTCGCATCCAAGTAATCCAAGAGAGAGCTTGACTTAACTGTTGTCGATAATTTATTGTAAATAAACAAAAATACAAAATAAAAATGCAATGGTTTTTGCAAAGTCTTTGTGGTAAACAGAATAAGCAGGCAGCAATTCAAAGCCCTAGACGCCAAACAAAGGCCGAGTTTGCAGCAGCGTTCCACCAGCCGAGCCGAGGTCAATGACTGTATGCGCTGGCCCGCCTTCTCCTCGTTAGGGTTGCAAAATTCCGGGCATTTTCAAAGTTGGAAACTTTCCATGGGAATTAACAGGAATAAACGGGAATTAATGGGAATAAACTGGGAATTTTTAATATGGCAAGTTAGTCTATAACAGGGAACTTAATTGTAGTGGACAAAACCCCATCTTGCAGTCTAATATTAGTTAAAACAAACTGATTGAATTAATGGGAATAAACTGGGAATTTTTAATATGGCAAGTTAGTCTATAACAGGGAACTTAAATGTAGTGGACAAAACCCCATCTTGCAGTCTAATATTAGTTAAAACAAACTGATTTAATGCAATTTCAGTCGAATTTCTACCCTGCACATATGTCAATCACATGCACACAGCAATCGGCATAGACTGCTAGACATAAAGGAAACCTATAGTGCGTTTATATGCATGGGGGAAAAATGTTCCAACCAATCAGATTTTGTTGTTGAGTGGTGAGGTGTATCTTGGACAGTTCAGTGTTGCTAGTTTAGCACACTAGTAAACAATAGGCAGAGAATGGGATTCCCGCTAGCATGCTAGCTAGCTTTGTATGCTAAGCTAAGCGAAAATACCAACATACAAATCATATTGCTTATTACAAAACAAAATGTTAATGTTTGTATATGAAACAGTTTGTATGAATTACCCAAAATTCCCAGTTAATTCCCGTAAATTCCCATAATTTTGTATTTTTGTATATTTTTATATTGTATTAAGTGTTAGTTAGTATAATTTGTATTTTAGTATATTTAGCATATTCTTTATCTTCTACTGTCCTTATTGCTTAGTTGTGTTTTTATATTATATACTTTAATTGCTCTTTCTGCTGTTAAAGAATGTGTTTGTGTTGTATGTATGCTGCTGAGACCTTGAATTTCCCCTGGGGATCAATAAAGTATCTATCTATCTATCTCTGTCTAATTTCCTTTAATTCCATGAAAGTTTCCAATTTGGAATATTTCCAAAATTCCCCAGCTTAACTTCCCATGGTAAGTTTCCGGAAATTTTCCGCCACTTTGCAACCCTACTCCTCGTCATGCGCTACCAGCGTCAATTTATCGGGTGGCACCATCACCACCTGTAGAGGGTGCAGTCTCACAAACCCAGAAAAACTGAAAAAAATAAATAATCATAAGATATAAAAAACATAAATGCGGCTCCTACAGGAATATTAGAACCGGGCATGCGGCATAGAAGATGGAAGATGTTTCTGGGGATTTTAGTGGAAAACTAAAGTTGTATTTCACATTTTTCACATTCAATGAAGCTCAAAGCACTCAAGTGTCTGCTAAATGTAATGTAATATAAATACTGGGCCTTTATTTAGAGCATTCTCGGCTACACTGCAAGTCTTAAATAGATGATACTCCTGAACTGCAGTGTTATTGCCTACCAGTAATTTTTTTTTAAATTTCAAGAATCAAGATTTAAGAATTGTGTGTGTGTGTTTGTGTGAGTGTGCGTGTGTGTGTGTGTGTGTGCATGTGCATGTTTATGTGCGTGTTTGTGTGTGCGTGTGTGTGTGTCTGGTGTTTTGCTTCTGTGCCAGACATCTAAATAATCTCATCACCCTCTCTGGTCTCTGTGCTGTTTTACTCTGCACCAAGCGGAGGCCTAAAATTAACCATAACAACCCCATGCATCCCAAAACAGCAAACCAACAAAACTAGCACTCAGTTTTCTTCAACTTCAAATTTAACCAAAGCAAACCAATCCCCCCAAAAAAGCAACCTTCTGAAGCAGGTGCCCAGTTTAAAGACCTCAAATTTACTCAAGCAAGCTCGACGCTCCAGAAATAGAGCCAACCACAGGGGCCAGTCTCACCTAGTGTGGGGGCCAGCGTGGCCAAGCAGCTTGGCACACACACACACACACACACACACAAGCAGCTTGGCACCAGGAGACGCCACAGCGCAGCAGGCTTCCAGAGGATTCCGCAGGCCATGAGTCGGCCTTTTGGCCGAGACCTGTTAGGAGTGAGGGCCCCGCAGCATGAGGAAGTGAGAGGAGGAGGACGACATGTAAACACACAGCGCCGCACCTCCGCTACAACACACACACACACACGCACAATCACACACACACGCGACAATCACACACACACGCACAATCACACACACGCACAATCACACGCACACACACACACACACACTCACACAAACCCTATGCCATGCCACACCACACAAACACACACACACACACACAAACCCCATGCTACAGTACACCACACACACACACACACACCCCATGCTACAACACACATACACACACACACAAATCCTATGCCACACCAGACACACATACACACACACACACACAAACTCCATGCCATACCACACACACACCATGCTACAACACACACAAACCCCACGCACACAAAAAAATCCAATGCTACACCTCACAAACACACACACACACACACATACACAAACCCCACGCTGCATTACACCAATATAAACACAGCCAGCTCTGATCAGGAATCTGATAAAACTCACACATAAACACACACACACATCCTCAAGTTAAGATACACAAATACACATACACATATCATTCCAGAAATGCACATGCTTATACATCCTCAAGCTGTGCTACACTCACACACATGCAGAAATAAACACACATACAGACACACACATTATTTGTGTATACATATATCCTCGACCTGGGCTACACACACATACAATTACAGGCTATACAGTTACACACACTCACACATGCACATACAGACAGACACACTCACACACACACACATGTACACATACCTACACAAACACACACACTCACAGACACACACATACGTACACAAACACACACACACAGACACACACATACGTACACAAACTCACAGACACACACACATACACACATATGTACACAAACACACTCACTCACAGACACACACATACACACATATGTACACAAACACACACACTCACAGACACACACATACACACATATGTAAACACACACACACATACACTCACAGACACACACATACACAAACACACACATTATCAAGCGGGGTTACACACACCTCCATCTGACTATGACCACAGGGAGGCTTGCCAGGGCAACAAAAAGGAAGCATTAGGGAATTGGGAAATGTGTGTGTGTGTGTGAGTGAACTGAGTGCTGCTCTTAAAGCCTAGAGGGGATTGACATCAGGAAGACGGACTCTTCACAACTGTGTGTGTGTGTGTGTGTGTGTGTGGGGGGGTGTCTGCGTGGTAAGTGTCTGTCTGTGTGTGTGTCGACTGTGCCTGGCTCTTTCAGTGTCTGTGTCTACATGTGTGTGTGTGTTTGAGCTAAAAGGAAAGACCCCCTGGGCATGGGAAGCCATCCAAATGTTTGCACAGAGTTAAGACTTTTATGGGAGGCCGTATAGTGCAATAACATTGGAATAGTGGCACTACACACTGAACGTACTTGCACTACACACTGAAACACTGACACATACTGTAGGAGCCATATTTGGGTTTTGGTGACTTATCTGTGGAATAAGTGCAACTAGTTTAGTTTACATTATAAAAATGTGGTTTTCAGTTAACGAAATACTTACCTTAATTACCCTGAGCAGTGTGTTACCTGTACGTACTTACCTGATTACCTGTCACATGGTAGTAGACACACCCCTTTCACGTGCCTGTGGTGCGAAGTGGTGGCTTTAATTAGGCCATTCACAAAGTGTGCAATGGGTTAGATGGCAAGACGGTACAGTTTTCAGACCGCAAACTACCGCAAATCATCGCTTTAGTTTTTCCTTTGTTTTCATAATTTGTCCATCCAAGAAAGAGAACCGGATTGTTTGAATAAATGCAACATCTCATTTACTTCAACTCTCCGTACGTGCTTACTATATTGTGTCGGGAATAGGGTTGGGCATGAAACACGGTTCTAATCTGGCACCGGTGCCGACACAAACGGTAGTAACTGCATCGAATAACAACGTGGATTTCGGTGCCTCATTTCGGTGCTTAAATAGCGTTTTATTTATTTATTTATTTTATACGAGGCATCACTGCATGTTATGCGCCATCTCTAACGTCTTGCTCTGATAGCAACACATCCAGGTACAGTTAGCTAACATAAGTGGATGTATAAACCAGAGGGGTGCACCACATAGGCGAGTGGACAGTGTTTGACAGCTTGCGTGAGCCCAAGTAGCTTACTTTAAAGCGATATCGCGAGGTCCTGTCAAAATCTAGCAGTGGGCCTAACTACACACAAGCAAAAGGCTATGAAACAACATCAACAGCAGCCTAATACCTTACACAATGTCCTTGCTAATGCGCTAACTGGCATTTATTTGAAATGTTATCAGCAAAGTTGTAAGGTGAAAACTTTATTTCACGGTGTGTTCTAAACAACATAATGGCATGATAATAATCTTTCATGTACATGAGGCCCATATAGCATCAGAATGAATATGAAGATCATGTTAAAAGTTAGCTGGCAAAAACATAAATATGTAGGTTACATACCTGACCACTGAGCTGTCAAAGGAAACCATCTCCGTAGCCTACGTTATCGCTAATAGGGAGGGAAAGTAATCTCATCGCCATCTAGTGGTTGCGTTCCTAGAGTTTAGCGGAGTGGATGGGATTTTTTTTTAGAAAAAATATATCTCGGTGCACAGTGGGATCTTAATGTAATGCCTTCCATATGTTAGGCACTGGGGTCACCTCTATTGCTTCAAGTAGTCATACCTTATTTTTAGGATCAGTTGAATTGTTTTGAGTTTTTGTCGTAACACGGTGATGAGGAACTACAGCTGCATGTGACGCCACATGTTTGGGCTTTTAATCTCTAACTGATCAATACGCAATTTGCTTAACTGGCTTAACATATTTTTGTAATAACGGAACGTGATGTAAACCGTGTGGTGATAACCTTTATGTCAGGATAACTGGTGTTGTGCTTCTACTCACATGAAGAGCTAGCTGTAAGTGTTAAGTGTCAATGCTAACCAGGCTAATAAACAAACCATGCTACCGTGAGTAACGTGGAAGGGTAAAGTCACGTGACTTCTTTTGTAGTTTGTTTATGAAAGAAAAGGAGCAATTTCGATTTTCTTAAATAAGGCAAAATAGGGTCTGACATTTTCACAGTTAGAATATTATTACTGTATAGACACTGAAAAATATTTTTGGTGGATAACATCGCTGATTTGGCTTCACAATATTTTTTTTGAAATAGGTCTATGGGACTTAACATTGGAGCTGCTCTTCGATAGGAACGCAACCACTTGGGGCGCTGGTTTTCACTTTCCCTCCCTCTCAACTCAGCTGACTGGTGTTAGCGCATAGCCATAGTTGCTGTTAAAATGACTAGGCTAGCGCTGGGAATCTAAACACTTCAACACCGACATGTAGCCTGATATGTTCAAAACTTTTGCTTGTTATGGGTTAAGACATGAAATTTCTTGAAGCATTTGGGAACACACTGAATTAACTGGAAAGTAGTCCCTGGAAAGGAGTCCCTGTTAGATTAGCTTGCTTGCAAATGCAGTTGTCCATGTTCTATGGCAAGCGGTTTTAACATACCTTATGGCAAACCGCCTACACTGGGTAAACTTGAAAGCAGAGCTTACCATTGTGTGTGCATGCATGGCAAGCTGTTTTAACATTTAAATGTATTATTTGTAGGAGCAATGAGATATTGATAGTAAATTGAATATAACAGTTCAATTTCATGTTCAAATTTGTCTTATCAATAAAAAAAAAAAACAATTCATGCTTTAGACCATTTAAAACATTTTAAAAACAAAGTACCGGTTCAGGCACCGTTTCAGCACCGGCACCGTTTTAAAAGTATCGATTTAGCACCGGTATCGGATAAAACCCAAACGATACCCAACCCTAGTCGGGAACCCTTGTCATTGACCTCACGTGGGAAGTTTTGTTGGAACGGCCACTTCACATACGCACTGGGCACTAGTACCACACTGGAACTCAAACAGCAACACACTGAATTTCCTGCATTACACACTGAATATGCTTGCACTCACACTGAAATCACTTGCTCAACACACTGGATTTACTTGCAGCACACACTGAAGCTCCTTACACTACACACTGAATTAACTTCCACAACACATTGAAATTTCTTGCTCAACACACTGAAACATCACATGCACTACACACTGAAACCGCTTCCACTACACACTGAATTAACTTCCACTACACACTGAACTCACTTGCACACACACTGAAGCCGCTTCCACTACACACTGAATTAACTTCCACTACACACTGAACTCACTTGCACACACACTGAAGCCGCTTACACTACACACTGAACTCACCTGCACACACACTGCAGTCGCTACACTACACACAAATAGACTAATGAATGTTCATTTAATGAAGTTTCAACATTGTACAGTTTTCCTACATGTATTCATGTTCCAACACAAGCCTACATGTATCCATCACGTTCCAACAGAATAAGTAGCAATTCTGGGCACATGTTGGATACGTGTAGGTTCATGTAGGCTGCTTATAAAAAGGCAATTATTCTGATACATGTAAGTAAGGCTGGTGGTATGACGTTCGGTTGGTCGATCGGTTGGTTGATCAGATGGACGGTCGGAAGGTTTTAGGCACAATTCCCGCGCCGTACACGTAGGCCTATCTATGCGAGGCTGCTTACTACTGTAAGACCAAATTGCGCAATCGACTGGACATTTCAAACACACTGAGGGTGTCATCCTCCATCACCCCCAGATGGAACCTTCTTGTTGCAGGGAAACAAGCACAGGGCTCCCACTGATTATATTCGTAATGCACGTTTAGGTCCCATGTTTTGTTCCCATATTTTGTTAAGCATGTTCACACTTGATAGATGTAGCTTCAAGTTTGTTTTTTGTAAGTTGAAATGTTCACTTCTTCAAGTTCACGTTTTTCACATGTTTAAGAGTTCGTTACCTTCACTGTTCATACATAACTGGAGCTAGTTCTTTTCAAGTAATGCATGCACAACACATATGGAACATTGAACCCCCGAACGCCCAAATCCAACCCCCTCGCCGGGTCCGTGAAAAAAAAAAAATGGGAATCAAACCCGTCCATGGTACATAAACGGTTGGGGACCCCTGGCTTACACTACACACTGAATTAACTTCCTGAACACACTGAACTCACCTGCACACACACTGAAGTCGCTTACACTACACACTGAATTAACTTCCTCAACACACTGAACTCACTTGCACACACACACTGAACTCAGTGGCGTCATGCCCATTGAAGTTAAGGGGGCACGTGCCCCCTCGGATTTTTCGTCCCTGATAATTTTTTGGATCATAACTTTGTTCCTATTATGCTCCATAATAAGCCAGAGCCTATAACGACTCAAATGTATTCTTCTAGATGTGTAATAAACCGTAGCAAAATAGCTGAAGACCAGTCAACAGCCCTTTTCCTAAAATTGGTGTCTGTGTATGTTCCCGTAACAACTCGCGACGCGGCATTGAGCTCGCAATGTTTTGCTTGTGTTGAACTGTTACAGTTAACTTTAGGCTACAGTTTGAACAGTTGAACGGTTACAGTTACCGTCAATGGTGTTGAAGTGGTAAGTAGTCAAGCTAAGCAATAAAAAGTAGTGGAATTATTTGTAGTTGACCAGGAAATTTTGACTTGATGATCAAATAGTTAGAACTATGGATTTGATGTTGGCCGCTAATTCAGAGCATTACGTTAACGTTAGCCTACATGGTGTCAGTATAACGTAGCCTAGGCTACTCTTACAAATATTACAAATATTTGGCAAAGTCTCAAATTGTTTCAATTCAATTCAATTCAGTTCAATTGTTTCCAGTTTCATAAACGAGGGTGTTAGATTTGCAGTGACTACAAAATCCAACCTAATACTGTCACAGACAGTAGTAGCCACGGATGATACGATGTTCACGTGTGCAATGTTATTTTGATTTCAACATTTTCTCTGGGTTGATTTAATAGCGGGCCAGTTGTTTGCAAATAGGCTTCTCATATATTGTGTGTATGGGTGTGAAATGTACATTTTAATGTGGTAATCAATGTATACACTCTTGATTGTTGTGGTGTCATCACGATTGTGTGCTGTGTTTACCTGGTCATGGACGTATCAATCAAAGGCACCTGCTGCTAATGGCCTCATTCTCGAACCCAATGACATTTGCGATCCTATTCGTCCATCATGGATCAGTCTCCCAATAAATAGGACTCCCATGAGCTTGTCGGGGTGAACCCTGGCACGACTGCGCACATCTAGTGCATCGATTCTACAAGAGTTAACAAAATTGTATGGCAAGACTACTTCAATTGCCCAGCTGAGGGCGTTGTTTTTTAAGTGCTACCAGCAGGAGGATGAAACGGTAGCAGCCTTCATTCTTCGATTCCGAGAACTCTTCTCAAGATGGCGAGAGCAGGAACCAGACGGCTCAGCCCAAGATGAGATGACAGCACGAGACCAGCTCGTCCTTGGTCTGAGGCCTGGTGTGGTGCAACAGGAACTTCATCGCCAGGTGCGGAGGAACTCCGGACTCTCCTTCAGTGAGGTATGTGGGGAGGCTAGAGCTCTAGAAGCTGAATTGAAGATGGATGTTGCTAGTTCATCACGCATCTCTGCACCACAGTTACAACAAGCCAAAGCAACACCTAGCATGGAGCAGTGGAAAGAGACTGTTAGGGCTGAGCTTAAAAAAGAGATGCAGGACCAGTTAACAGCATTTAAGGATACCTTGATAGAAGAGATTAAAAGACAACGCTCCCCACACAATACCCCTGTCCCAGACAGAGATCAGACCCCATCCTCTAGAGAAAGAGTGCATAGAGGCCGATATACACCTTCCCCAAGATATCGGGCATTTGAGTGGGACTCGCGAGGCCAACCCATCTGTAGAGGCTGCGGGATGACCGGCCATATCCAGCGCCAGTGCCCATCAGAAAGGGGACAGTTAAACTAATGGCCCCAGCCACTGAGAGCCAAGTGGTTGGGGAGGGGGAACAGGGAAATGGGGTGGAAAGGCCAGCCATGGTTGGGGAATGTCCAGGGGTTGAAATCACAGTGTCAGGGGTGAAGGTGCCTTGTTTACTGGATACAGGCTCACAAGTTACCTTGTTTAGCGAAAATTATTCTTTCAGAGATGGCTGGCTGGAGAAACTAAAAGAAATCCACAGGACTTACAATGGCTCACCCTGAAGGCTGCCAATGGACTTCAGATTCCCTACACTGGCTATGCCATACTGGACTTCTCTGTGAGAGGGGTGAAGGTGCCCAATAAGGGGGTTATCATAGTTAGGGATGAGTGTCTGGGGGCAGAAAGAGGTATCCTTGGGATGAATGTGATTTCACATTGCTGGAGGGAGCTGTTTCGGGGCGTTCAACCAGGGATGCCTGCATTTGATGCTACAATGAACTCTAAGGCCAGAGGGGAGTGGGAGCGGGCATTTGCTGTTTGTCAGAAGGTGTCGGTGACCGAACCATCCGAGGGAGGGATGGGAGTAGCCCGGCTAACACGTCAAGACCCAGTCTATGTACCCCCTAACAGCGAGATGGTGTTGTGGACACAGCTGTATGGAGCACAAAACAGCCAGGACTTCTGTGCCCTGGTGGAGGGCCCTGATGAAGATAAAGAGTGGCAGGTGGCACGGCATATTGCCTGGGTGGTGAAAGGACTCCTTCCTATAAGGGTACGTAACTTGAATCCATACCCAGTCCAAGTGCCTCAACGCTGCCCTCTGGCAAATGTTTTCCAGGTGGATCCAATGCAAGTCCAGGGTGGGAAAGATCTGGTGTTGAAGATTGTGGACTCTGGAGTCGTAGAGGTAGACGTGCAGGCAATCCAAACCACCATGCAGGATGACCATCCGGTCAACCTGCTGAAGGGAGAAGGGCTCTCGGCAGAACAGCAGCAGAAGATGGATTCCCTGCTGAATCGATGGAGGATGGTCTTTGCAGCTGGCGAGGAGGATTTTGGCAGGACCACCGCCGTCCTCCATTCCATTCCCACTGGATCTGCACCACCAAGTAGACAGCGTTACAGGCCCATTCCTCCCAGTCTGTACTCTGAGTTAAAAGGGCTCCTCCGGAACATGTTAGAACAGGATGTGATCAAAGAAAGCTCTAGTCCGTGGGCAGCACCCATTGTTCTTGTAAAAAAGAAAGATGGATCCTGGCGTTTTTGTGTAGATTATAGAAAGCTAAACACCCTGACCCACAAAGACGCCTATCCTTTGCCCCGGATAGAGGAGTCCCTCACCAGCCTCACCAAAGCCTCTTGGTATTCAACATTAGATCTTGCCAGTGACTATTGGCAGGTGGAGATGGACCCTAAGGATCGTGAGAAGACTGCGTTCACAACCCCCTTAGGCCTCTATGAGTTCCATCGCATGCCTTTTGGCCTCTGCAACGCGCCCGCAACATTCCAACGCCTGATGCAGCGGTGTTTAGGGGGGCAGGTGAACGAGTCCCTTCTAATCTACCTGGACGATGTCATCATCTATTCTCTGGACTTCGACACCCACCTCCAACATCTGGAGCAAGTGTTCCAAAAGTTGGCAACCCATGGCTTAAAGTTGCAGCCTCACAAGTGTAAGCTCTTTCAGAAAAAGGTCACTTACCTTGGCCATGTGATCTCCAGTGCGGGAATATCTACAGACCCCGGGAAGACTGCTGTAGTACAGGATTGGCCTATCCCTTCGACCATCAAGCAGGTACGATCCTTCCTGGGATTCGTTGGATATTACCGCAGATTTGTCAAGGGATTCTCCAAAGTGGCAGCACCTCTCCATGCACTCCTGGTGGGAACCAGAAAAGGGACAAGTAACATCCAATGGACCCCAGACTGTCAAGTGGCATTCAAGATGTTGAAGTCGGCCCTGGTGAGTGCACCCATCTTGGCTTTTGCCGATTTTTCCAAACCTTTCCACCTCTACACTGATGCCAGTCTTGGGGGGTTGGGTGCAGTATTGGCACAAATACAGGATGGCCAAGAAAGGGTCATAGCCTACGCCAGCAGAAGTCTAAGCCCAAATGAAAGGAATGATCAGAATTACAGTTCTTTTAAATTGGAGTTTTTAGCCCTCAAGTGGGCTGTTACCGAGAAGTTTTGGGATTATTTGTGGGGTCATAAGTTCCTTGCCTTCACGGATAACAACCCCCTTGTTCATCTGGAGACAGCCCACTTGGGGGCCACAGAACAGCGGTGGGCGGCCCAATTGGCAAACTTTGATTTCGAGCTTAAATATCGGCCAGGCCGCTCTAACCGTAATGCTGATATCTTGTCCCATTTGTCACAGGAAGTAGGAGAGGAACCACAGATCCAGGTGGAAACGGCGGCAATTGGCTGCGATGTCACCGTGGAGAATTCAGATTCCTGGAAAGACTGGCAGGAGGGAGACAAAGTGCTTGCCACGCTGAAGGGATGGGTGACGAGGGGGCACCACCCAAGAGCTGAAGAAAGGAAAATGGAATCGACAGCCGTAAGACGTCACCTACGTGAGTGGAAGCGGCTCTCCATACAAGACGGGGTCCTATTACGGAGAGCCCAGGAGCGGAATACGGGATTGGACCTTGCCCAGATTATCGTCCCTGCAAATAAAACCTGGGAACTGTGGGATCGTTACCACCAGGCTTCAGGTCACATGGGCATGGCCAAGGTCGAAGGGCTGCTGAGAAAGACGTTCTACTGGCCAGGAATGGGAACAGATCTCCAGAAATGGACCTCTATGTGCCCCGACTGCGTTTAACAGAAAAGGGGCCCAGAGGTAAGGGCACCTTTGGTGCCTATTTTAACATCATACCCCTTAGAAACTGTTGCAATGGACTATTTGTCCCTAGGCTGACCAGCTGATGTTTATCCCTATCTGCTAGTGATGACAGACCTTTTCTCCAAGTACGGATGGGCTGTCCCTACAAAGGACCAGACGGCAGTCACTACAGCTCGGGTTCTCTGGCGCCACCTAATTCAACCTTGGGGGTGTCCTGAACAAATCCTGTCCAATCAAGGGGCATCCTTTGAGTCAGCCCTAGTAGCCCAACTGTGTAGCCTCTATGGCTGTTCTAAGATCCGAACAACACCGTACAGGCCCCAAGGGAATGGGGCCTGTGAGAGATTTAATAAGACTCTTTTATCTCTATTAGGAGGTCTGAATTCGGAGGACCAGGCACATTGGCCAGACCACTTGCCCACTCTCCTACAGATGTACAATAACACCGCTCACGAGACGACTGGGTTAACGCCACATTTTATCATGTTCGGCAGACATGCCCGCCTACCTGTGGATACCATGACAGGAGCACCAACGACGACCCAGCGACATGACCTTGATGGCTCGGTGCATCAGCATCACCAGACCTTACAGAGGGTCTATAAGCAGGTGGCATCCAGGAAGAGAGAAGCCAGAATGCGGGACAAGGGCCGCTAAGGGCCGCAAAGTCTGTACCTCTGTTACCAGGGGAGCGAGTACTCCTGCGCAACTTCCGCCGCTGAGAACAAGGCAAGTTGGCACCCCACTGGCAGTCTCAGCCCTATGTGGTCCTTGGACAGATACGCCCTGGCCTGCCAGTTTTCCAAATTAGGCCAGAGGGAAAGGAGAGTCCTATTCGGACAATCCATCGCAACCATCTACGGCCTTGTCCCTTTGACTCCCGTGAAGTACTGCGCCCTGCCCCAGATGTTGCGGAACCAAGTCCCTCTGCCCCCAATGTCCTGGGCCCCAGGCCTTTATTGCTACCTCTAACTTTTGTGCCAACAGCATCTGCCCCCCCTACAGGTCAAGCCCCATTGATGGCTCCACCAGTAAGGCAGGAAGCGGAACATGTACCTTTGGTGCGGCGGTCACAGAGATCCAATATGGGTAGGCCACCAGCCAAGTATGGGTATTGAAATGCTGTCGGGGCGACTATTGATAAAGGGGGGAGGAGTGTCACAGACAGTAGTAGCCACGGATGATGATGTTCACGTGTGCAATGTTATTTTGATTTCAACATTTTCTCTGGGTTGATTTAATAGCGGGCCAGTTGTTTGCAAAAAGGCTTCTCATATATATTGTATGTATGGGTGTGAAATGTACATTTTAATGTGTGTAATCAATGTATACACTCTCGATTGTTGTGGTGTCATCAATGATTGTGTGCTGTGTTTACCTGGTCATGGACGTATCAATCAAAGGCACCTGCTGCTAATGGCCTCATTCTCGAACCCAATGACATTTGCGATCCTATTCGTCCATCATGGATCAGTCTCCCAATAAATAGGACTCCCATGAGCTTGTCGGGGTGAACCCTGGCACGACTGAAGGCTACCGCGGCGCTGATCTCCTCACGGCTGTTGTCCCCGTCTCTTGGCTCGGACCGAAGTGACCGCTTGTCTGGCACTGGATGAATCAACGCTCGCCATTTCTCTAGACAAAGGGAAGTGCTTTTTCGGTAACACTTTATTTTAATGTGTCGCTGTTACAGTGTACCTACCTAATTAGGTACAGTGGTACAACCTGTGTAACAACATGTACTATCAGGTACTATCATTGTACTTGCATTATGTATTTGTGGGTACCTACATATAGTTGTTACATTGCAATACTGAGTGCTTTTACAAAACTTTGCCAATTTGCCAAAATTTTCATCAGAGGCAAAGAGCTGATCTGAGACCTGCTGGATGGGGTAAATCTGGTCATGGTAGATTTGATATACAAACCATTCTTAGCTCCAGTCAAGGCCTCATTGTCTTCAGTGTACATGTAACAGCTGTGCTGCTACAACCTTGTTACTCTTTGATACAGTGGAATAAACGTATTAAGTGTACCAGTTAATTACTTACATGTACATATGACATGTATGTTGTGACACATTAAAATAAAGTGTTACCGCTTTTTCTTTTACTTGTTGCTTGTCCGGCCCTACTCCTTGGTTTCGTGGTACGTGATCAGCTGGCCTGAGGTCCGTTGCTTGTGTGTTCCCAGGTCCTTCCCCATCCAGAAAGAGGGACCGAGTGCCAATGATTGTGGATGCATCGTTCGTGAGCCGCGTCCAGATATCCAAGTAAAGGGAAGAAGCCATACTGTAGCCGTTGTTTGGATTTGCCGGCGCTGGGCAGGTCGCGCACTGATTGTTTGTTTACCTCATCAGCTGATCGCTCCATCGCTGGTTTCCTGGAAGTGACTCGCACTAGATGAACTCTCTCCCCCTGCTGGCGTGGCGGATGTAATGGTTAGACTGACTGAAGTGGATTATTGAAGTGGACGTTCTCTCTGCTATTGGACATGGACGCTCTGCTATTGGACACTGATGTATGGATTGAAGCTGTTGAACTGTGAAAATATTATCTGTGCAAAATAGCCATTTTAAGACATATTTATTGAATTGAATATATTTATTGAAAGAACATTAGTAATAAAGACAACCATTAATACATCTGCCTCCGAAATTCTCATTTTGCTGGTGTAAAGGGGAATACAAATCAAATCTAGACTTTAAGTCTGGTTACAATACCATTAGGCCTACCAAGGCATTGCGTTGGATGTTTCTCCACTTGTTCTCACGTATCTGGCTGCTAATCCATGTAATGAAAAGGGATAGCCTACCCGTTCAAAAGGAGGCTTAAAGTTGTTTTATATAGGATCGCTATGACCGTGATGTAGAGGGCTATAGCGCGGGAATGATGCCAAAAACCTCCCTTCCTACCATCAGGTGGATCCATCAAACGTCATGTCAAACGCCTACCAGCACGCTCACTGCTTTATCATGCAACAACAAATGTGTAGCTACCTCTCCGGAGGTTTTGTTTTTGTGCATTTTTTCTGTTTGTCTAAAATCTAAGACAGTAGAAAATTATGTTTAAAGACTTAATTAAATTAAAAACATAATTTTCTACTGTCTTAGATTTTAGTTTCACATCGCAAGTAACGCTTAACATGACCAATAGGGCTACAAATTGTGGTTACTGTCAATAGCATATTGCGAGTAGGCCTAGTTGTGAACCATAGGAACTTTAATCGTAGCCTATAGCCAAATTGAAATAAATGCAAATTTATGATAAGCCTGTCAGTTCGACTGGCGACCCACAGTTGGATAAGCAGGTTCCTCCGAACAGTCTGCATTGCTACACTGAGGGCTTCTCTGTCTGCTGATGTTTTGTTCAAAGGTCCAGGCGGTCCACATATAGCCTTCATGCCATTTCAGCTGAAAACACTTCATTTGTTAGCCTACTTATAAACGTATCTTTATTAGTGTCAACATTACAGTATTTAGGCTATGTTAATCTCAAGCCACTCTAAGAAATGGCCGTAGGTCTACTTTTACAGTACAGCACAGCAACATCTATTCAAATTGCAGTCCGAGGGATATTGTCCATAAAACGTTGTTAAACTTAGCCTATAGGCTAGGATACATAATCACATATTTGGAGATTTGAAGTGGGCTCATATGCTTCCATAACGTATTGATGTAAGAGAGAGAAAGTGTATAAGGCCAGCCTATGGCATTTCTCATATCTCGCAGATAAATGGTTATAGTCCTGTTTTGCCGATGGTTATTACACATAATAGTTTAAACAACAATAGCAATAGCTTGTCACTAATAACGACACAAATAGACTAATGAATGTTCATTTAATGAAGTTTCAACATTGTACAGTGTTCCTACATGTATTCATGTTCCAACACAAGCCTACATGTATCCATCATGTTCCAACAGAACAAGTACATGTTGCAACAATTCTGGGCACATGTTGGATACGTGTAACTTCATGTAGGTATATGTAGGCTGCTTATAAAAAGCTCTCTCGTGTCTCTCTCGTGCTCATATTATCAGGTCACTTGCTCATGATTTGCAGATAGCAACTTACAAACTAGAAAATGTAATTTCGAGGAAATTACCAGTGCATGAAAATATAAACATACTGTATATTAACATAAAATGCCAAACAAACTTTTATTTGGAAACAATTGGCAGGAGTCATAGTTGATAACAACTGACAGTTGAAATGGCTGAACAGTTAAATAGTTGAGTAGTTTAAATAGTTAAACTATTTAATAGTGAATTATTGTAGTGAGGACATGTATTTTGAAACAGTTGTGGGCAGAGGAAATATTAGTCTTAAGAGAGCCAGATTGTATGCTTAAAGCCTGAGACAGAGTATATAGTTTAAAAGTTGAATGTAGATAGTGTAATGGATGTTGATAGACAGAAAGTTACATGGATGTTGATAGGCAGATTGTTTAATGGATGTTGATGTATAGTTTAATGGGTGGATGAGTGAATGGTTTGAAGAGGATGAATGGATAGAAAGTTGGATGGAATGTGCCTTATATCCTTGTAGAATGGAGAGACACAGAGAGAGTTAAGCAGAAAGCAGTTGATACAGGTGCAATCAGTTTAACTGGCCCTTTGATGGGTCCTAGTAGTGAGCAGCTGGAAGTTGATACAGGTGCAAATCAAGTTAATTAGTCCATTGTGATGTCATAGTGCTAATACAAAGTCTATAGGGAAAAATAAGCTTGTTTTTTATCAATATCTCAAAAAGTATAAAGTTTACAAAAGTGAAAAATACATTCCCCACATTTGACCTATGTTACAAAGTTTGAACGAAGTTTCTACGTTAAACGGTTAAAGCTGAATTAGACGCAGAAATTTGGTGGGAAGAATAATAATAACTAGAAATGCAATTCCAGGGAATTACCAGTGCATGAAAGTGCAAAACATATGGTGTGAAATATATTGTTAAAACAGATGATGTGCTAATTGGCAACCAACATGATGAGGTTTAATATAGTTGGAATGACTGAACTAGGTAGATGAGGTTTAATATAGTTGGAATGACTGAACAGTTAAATAGGTGGATAGTTTAAAAGGTTAAATTATTTGCTAGGTAGATGAGGTTTAATAGTTGGAATGACTGAACTAGGTAGATGAGGTTTAATATAGCCTGGCCACCTGGCCTAGGATTCTAATTGCTTAACGGCAGTCTTAATAGAGCCATATTGTATGCTTAAAGCCTGAGACAGAGTATATAGTTAAAAAAAATGTAGATAGTGTAATGGATGTTGATAGACAGATATCCTTGTAGAATGGAGAGACACAGAGAGAGTTGGCCTAGTTCAACAGAAAGCAGTTGATACAGGTGCAATCAGTTGAACTGATTCTTTGATGGGGCCTAGATGAGCAGCTGGAAGTTGATACAAATGCAAATCAAGTTAATTAGTCCATTGTGATGTCATCAGCCTAATGTTAAGTCTATGGGGATTTTATAAAAGTTAATAATTAATAGTTTAAAAAGTATAAAAGTTACAAAGATGAAAAATACAAAGCCCCCATGTCCTAAGTAAGACCTACGCAACATAGTTTGAATGAAGTTTCTACGTTAAACGGTTGAAGCGGCATTAACTGCGTTAGAAGAAGACGAATAATAAGAACTAGAAAAGCATTTCCTGAAGGAAATACAGTGCATGAAAATGCAAAAACTATGATGTAAAATATCATAGAGTAAAAACAAACTATATTGGTTGCTAGGTAGATGAGGTTTAATATAGTTGGAATGACTGAACAGTTAAATAGGTGGATAGTTTATATAGTTAAATGGTTTGCTTGGTAGATAAGGTTTAATATAGTTGGAATGACTGAACAGTTAAATAGGTGGATAATTGACGATAACTGACAGTTGGAATGGCTCTAATGTTTGCTAGCAGTTATGCTAACTATGGTATCAAAGATAATATTGTTAACTAAGTTACTTAACTTAGTTAACTTAGCTAATGTTTTCATTTTTAGCAGTTATGCTAACTATGGTAACTAGCAAGCTAGCATGCTAACTATGCTAACCATGTTACTTAGCTAACTTAGCTAATCATTTTTAGCAGTTTTGCAAAAAATGCTAACTAGCATGCTAACATGCTAGCATGCTAACTATACTAACCATGTTACTTAGCTAACTTAGCTAATCATTTTTAACAGTTATGCTAACATGCTAGCATGCTAACTATGCTAACCATGTTACTTAGCTAACTTAGCTAATCATTTTTAGCAGTTTTGCTAAAAATGCTAACTAGCATGCTAACATGCTAACTATGCTAACCATGTTACTTAGCTAACTAGCTACAGTGGGTAGGAGTCATAGTTGATGACAAGTAGACAAACAGTTACAATGGCTGAACAGTTGAAAAGTTCAGTAGTTTAAAGGGTTAAATTGTTTAATAGTGAAATATTGTAGTGAGGACTTTTATTTTGAAACAGTTTTTGGCAGAGGAAGCAGTTGAATAGGGTGTGTAGTCTTAATAGGGCCAGTTTGTATGCTTAAAGCCTGAGACTGGCAGTTGATGCAGGTGGCCCGAACACCTGCCATAGGATTCTAATTGCTTAACGGCTCTAATGTGATGTCATCAGCCCATGTTAAGTCTATGGGGAAATTTTGACTAGTTTTTAATTAATAGTTTAAAAAGTATAAAAGTTACAAAGTTGAAAAATACAAAGCCCACATGTCCTAAGTAAGACCTACGTAACATAGTTTGAATGAAGTTTCTACGTTAAACGGTTTAAGCTGCATTAACTGCGTTAGAAGAAGAAGAAGAAGAAGAACTAGAAAAGCATTTCCTGAAGGAAATACAGTGCATGAAAATGCAAAAAATATGATGTCAAATATCATACAGAGTAAAAACAAACTATATTGGTTGCTAGGTAGATGAGGTTTAATATAGTTGGAATGACTCAACAGTTAAATAGGTGGATAGTTTATATAGGTAAATAATTTACTTGGTAGATAAGGTTTAATATAGTTGGAATGATTGAACGGTTAAATAAGTGGATAGTTTAAATGGTTAAATTATTTAGGTAGATAGTTGACGATAACTGACACTTGGAATGGCTCTAATGTTTGCTAGCAGTTATGCTAACTATATTAACAAAGATAATAATGTTAACCAAGTTACTATGCTAACTAGCATGCTAACAATGTTAAAATGCTAAGTATGCTAACCATGTGACTTAGCTAACTTAGCTAATTATTTTTAGCAGTTATGCTAACTAGCATGTTAACATGCTAATTATGCTAACTATGCTAACCATGTTACTTAGCTGAGTTAGCTAATCATTTTAAGCAGTTTTGCTAAAAATGCTAACTAGCATGCTAACATGTTAGCATGCTAACTATGTTACTTAGCTAACTTAGCTAATCATTTTTAGCAGTTTTGTTAAAAATGCTAACTAGCATGCTAACATACTAGCCATGTGACTTAGCTAACTTAGCTAATCATTTGAACCAGTTTTGCTAAAAATGCTAATTAGCATGCTAACATGCTAACCATGTGACTTAGCTAACTTAGCTAACTAGCTACAGTGGGTAGGAGTCATAGTTGATGACAAGTAACAGTTACAATGGCTGAACAGTTAAAAAGTTCAGTAGTTTAAAGGGTTAAATTGTTTAACAGTGAAATATTGTAGTGAGGACTTTTATTTTGAAACAGTTTTTGGCAGAGGAAGCAGTTGAACAGGATGTGTAGTCTTAATAGGGCCAGTTTGTATGCTTAAAGCCTGAGACTGGCAGTTGGTCCAGGTGGCCCGAACACCTGCCATAGGATTCTAATTGCTTAACGGCTCTATTGTGATGTCATCAGCCCATGTTAAGTCTATGGGGAAATTTTGACTAGTTTTTAATTAATAGTTTAAAAAGTATAAAAGTTACAAAGTTGAAAAATACAAAGCCCACATGTCCTAAGTAAGACCTACGCAACATAGTTTGAATGAAGTTTCTACGTTAAACGGTTTAAGCTGCATTAACTGCGTTAGAATAAGAAGAAGAAGAAAAAGCCTTGGAATAACAGTACAGTGCATTTTCATGCACTGTAATAACTAGAAAAGCATTTCCTGAAGGAAATACAGTGCATGAAAATGCAAAAATATGATGTAAAAATATCATACAGAGTAAAACAAACTATATTGGTTGCTAGGTAGATGAGGTTTAATATAGTTGGAATGACTGAACAGTTAAATAGGTGGATAATTTAAATGGTTAAATTATTTAGGTAGATAATTGACGATAACTGACAGTTGGAATGGCTCTAATGTTTACTAACTATGGTATCAAAGATAATATTGTCAACTAAGTTACTTAACTTAGTTAACTTAGCTAATGTTTTCATTTTTAGCAGTTATGCTAACTATGCTAACATGCTAGCATGCTAACTATGTTTACCATGTTACTTAGCTAACTTAGCTAATCATTTTTTAGCAGTTTTGCTAAAAATGCTAAAGCCAAGATCTTAACATGCTAACTATCTTAACCATGTTACTTAGCTAATCATTTTTAACAGTTATGCTAACTATGCTAACTAGCATGCTAGCATGCTAACTATGCTAACCATATTACTTAGCTAACTTAGCTAATCATTTTTAGCGGTTTTGCTAAAAATGCTAACTAACATGCTAACATGCTAGCATGCTAACTATGCTAACCATGTTACTTAGCTAACTTGGCTAATCATTTTTAACAGTTATGCTAACTATGCTAACCATGTTACTTAGCTAACTTAGCTAACTAGCTACAGTGGGTAGGAGTCATAGTTGATGACAAGTAGACAAACAGTTACAATGGCTGAACAGTTGAAAAGTTCAGTAGTTTAAAGGGTTAAATTGTTTAACAGTGAAATATTGTAGTGAGGACTTTTATTTTGAAACAGTTTTTGGCAGAGGAAGCAGTTGAATAGGGTGTGTAGTCTTAATAGGGCCAGTTTGTATGCTTAAAGCCTGAGACTGGCAGTTGATGCAGGTGGCCCGAACACCTGCCATAGGATTCTAATTGCTTAACGGCTCTATTGTGATGTCATCAGCCCATGTTAAGTCTATGGGGAAATTTTGACTAGTTTTTCATTAATAGTTTAAAAAGTATAAAAGTTACAAAGTTGAAAAATACAAAGCCCACATGTCCTAAGTAAGACCTACGTAACATAGTTTGAATGAAGTTTCTACGTTAAACGGTTTAAGCTGCATTAACTGCGTTAGAAGAAGAAGAAGAAGAAGAAGAAGAACTAGAAAAGCATTTCCTGAAGGAAATACAGTGCATGAAAATGCAAAAATATGATGTAAAATATCATACAGAGTAAAAACAAACTATATTGGTTGCTAGGTAGATGAGGTTTAATATAGTTGGAATGACTGAACAGTTAAATAAGTGGATAGTTTAAATGGTTAAATTATTTAGGTAGATAGTTGACGATAACTGACACTTGGAATGGCTCTAATGTTTGCTAGCAGTTATGCTAACTATGTTAACAAAGATAATAATGTTAACCAAGTATGCTAACTAGCATGCTAACAATGTTAAAATGCTAAGTATGCTAACCATGTGACTTAGCTAACTTAGCTAATCATTTTTAGCAGTTTTGCTAAAAATGCTAACTAGCATGCTAACTTTGCTAACCATGTGACTTAGCTAACTTAGCTAATCATTATAAGTAGTGTTGCTAAAAATGCTAACTAGCATGCTAACATGCTAGCATGCTAACTTTACTAACCATGTGACTTAGCTAACTTAGCTAATCATTATAAGTAGTTTTGCTAAAAATGCTAACTAGCATGCTAACATGCTAGCATGCTAACTATGCTAACCATGTGACTTAGCTAACTTAGCTAATCCTTTTTAGCAGTTTTGCTAAAAATGCTACCTAGCATGCTAACATGCTAACTATGCTAACCATGTGACTTAGCTAACTTAACTAATCATTTTTAGCAGTTTTGTTAAAAATGCTAACTAAGCGTGCTTAACATGCTAGCATGCTAACTATCTTAACCATGTTACTTAGCTAACTTAGCTAACTAGCTACAGTGGGTAGGAGTCATAGTTGATGACAAGTAACAGTTACAATGGCTGAACAGTTAAAAAGTTCAGTAGTTTAAAGCGTTAAATTGTTTAACAGTGAAATATTGTAGTGAGGACTTTTATTTTGAAACAGTTTTTGGCAGAGGAAGCAGTTGAACAGGATGTGTAGTCTTAATAGGGCCAGTTTGTATGCTTAAAGCCTGAGACTGGCAGTTGGTCCAGGTGGCCCGAACACCTGCCATAGGATTCTAATTGCTTAACGGCTCTATTGTGATGTCATCAGCCCATGTTAAGTCTATGGGGAAATTTTGACTAGTTTTTAATTAATAGTTTAAAAAGTATAAAAGTTACAAAGTTGAAAAATACAAAGCCCACATGTCCTAAGTAAGACCTAACGTAACATAGTTTGAATGAAGTTTCTACGCTACACGGTTTAAGCTGCATTAACTTTCGTTAGAAGAAGAAGAATAAGAAGAAGAAGAAGAAGAAGAAGAAAAAGCCTTGGAATAACAGTACAGTGCATTTTCATGCACTGTAAAAAGCCTTGGAATAACAGTACAGTGCATTTTCATGCACTGTAATAAGAAGAAGCCTAGGAAGAACAGAACAGTGCATTTTCATGCACTGTAATGAGGTAGCCTATTGCTTGCCATAATGGTCTTGAAAAATATATTACTAGTAAAATATTCAAATATTTAGGGTTAACCTTAGCCTGGCGGGCCATCCTATATCATTGAAATGTATAGTCTGGAATCGACCCATTCACCTCGCTTAATCCAAGGGGCGGGCAGAGAATTGTCTTTCAAACTGCCTAGGCATGCAATAGGCCAGCCTTCACGACCATATCCGTATCCGGGTCGGCAAAACAGCAAATACATCCTTCTTCGAAAGGAATTACTTAAGTGCATAGTGTTGCTCAACTTTCAAAGAAAAGCACAAGTCCAACTCCTCCAAAGTTGATGCCAACGCCGATTCAAACAACCGCTTTTCGTTAGCCATAACCACCTTCCTTGTTGTTCACCGTCACAGGACTGTCGTTATCCTGTTAAGCCCGCCTTAAGACTCTCTAACAAAATAGAGCGCTGTGATTGGATGAAGTCCACGGCGTCAGCCAATAGAAATCCCTATGGTTTGATACTAGATGTACAGGCTGAGCAAATTAATTTGCCGCCGCTAGGGTGTGTCTAGATTTCTAGGCTAGGTTAACCTTACTCAGCACTGAAACCTGTCTAACTTCTTTCAAAGTCCTTCATCACATGAATTAAGATTAAAATAATTTAATTTCTGAGCACCACAAAGTCAGACCTCAGCAACTTTTTTAATGTAAGATTGTTCTTAGGTCACATATCAATCAAATCATAACAACTGCAATGATACTGTTTTTAAAATCATGTGTAGTAGGCCTAAGTGTAAATGTGTGTGTCTAAACATGCTTTAATGAGCTGAATTTGAGCTTACAGTTCTTTCACCAACCTAGATAGATAGAGGATGGTTGCTGCTCTGTTAAGGTATTTCTGTCCCTCCCAAACTGCATTGAAATGGTATGTTTAGCAGCCAGAATTTCAAAATCTCCTGGGGGAGAAATCATCGGCCCCCCTCTAACAGGAACCCCCAAAAAAATGCCTGATTGTGCCCCCTCTGAATTTTGCCTTGCATAACGCCCCTGTTGTTCACTGAACTCACTCGCTTTTTCAGTGCGCCTGGAAGTTGGTATAATGTAACAGGAAGTTCCACTCTCAGATTACCAGCCATTGATTAAGATTTGAAGAGAGAAAATGTGGAAATTTATATGGTTTGTGGTATCTATGTCCTTCTTCAACCAAACCTTACTTGTTCAGGCAAACCCTGAAGATTTTATTAATATATTCTTGAGCACCTTGCGCTGTCTTGAAGCCATACAGGCAAACCCGACTGCAATGTTTTATGAGGAATTAGCCGCAAACCATATCAATTTCCACATTTTCTGAGTCCTAAAAGATTGCTGCAATTTCAGTTAGCTAGTTAGTTAGCACTCCAACAACATTCCAAAAAGGACGTGCATTACAGTCTGGCTGGCAGATGTTTTTGGGAACCTTGCCTGCTGTTGCCAGTGACTCGTTAGAGTGCTTCGGGTCAAGTGTTTATTGTTGCTAGGTTACCAAAACTATCTACCAGCAATGTTGTTGCTGCTTCTTGCTTAATGCTAACTAACTAGCTAACTGAAATGGCAGCAATCTTTCAGGACCCAGTTCACTGTTAATTCAGTGTGTAGTGTAAGTGGCTTCAGTGTGTGTGTGCAAGTGAGTTCAGTGTGTAGTGGAAGTTAATTCAGTGTGTAGTGTAAGCGGCTTCAGTGTGTGTGCAAGTGAGTTCAGTGTGTAGTGGAAGTGAGTTCAGTGTGTATTGCATGTGATGTTTCAGTGTGTTGAGCAAGAAATTTCAATGTGTTGTGGAAGTTAATTCAGTGTGTAGGCTAGTGTAAGGAGCTTCAGTGTGTGTAAGTATTTTCAGTGTAGTGCAAACTGTTTCAGTGTGTGGTGCAAGCAGTTTCAGTGTATGTTACAAGTAAATCCAGTGTGTTGAGCAAGTGATTTCAGTGTGAGTGCAAGCAGATTCAGTGTGTAATGCAGGAAATTCAGTGTGTTGCTGTTTGAGTTCCAGTGTGGTACTAGTGCCCAGTGCGTATGTGTCAGTGTTTCAGTGCAGTGCAAGTACGTTCAGTGTGTAGTGCCACTATTCCAATGTTATTGCACTATACGGCCTCCCATACCAATGTTATTGCACTATACGGCCTCCCATACCAATGTTATCGCACTATACGGCCTCCCATAGCAATGTTATTGCACTATACGGCCTCCCATAGCAATGTTATTGCACTATACGGCCTCCCATATCAGTGTGTAGTGCCACTATTCCAATGTTATTGCACTATACGGCCTCCCATTCCAAAGTTATTGCACTATACGGCCTCCCATACCAATGTTATCGCACTATACGGCCTCCCATAACAATGTTATCGCACTATACGGCCTCCCATAGCAATGTTATCGCACTATACGGCCTCCCATACCAATGTTATCGCACTATACGGCCTCCCATACCAATGTTATTGCACTATATGTTATCGCACTATACGGCCTCCCATACCAATGTTATTGCACTATATGTTATTGCACTATATGTTATTGCACTATACGGCCTCCCATACCAATGTTATTGCACTATATGTTATTGCACTATACGGCCTCCCATACCAATGTTATTGCACTATATGTTATTGCACTATATGTTATTGCACTATACGGCCTCCCATACCAATGTTATTGCACTATATGTTATTGCACTATACGGCCTCCCATACCAATGTTATCGCACTATACGGCCTCCCATACCAATGTTATCGCACTATACGGCCTCCCATACCAATGTTATTGCACTATATGTTATCGGCCTCCCATACCAATGTTATTGCACTATATGTTATTGCACTATATGTTATTGCACTATATGTTATTGCACTATATGTTATTGCACTATACGGCCTCCCATACCAATGTTATTGCACTATATGTTATTGCACTATACGGCCTCCCATACCAATGTTATTGCACTATATGTTATTGCACTATATGTTATTGCACTATACGGCCTCCCATACCAATGTTATTGCACTATATGTTATTGCACTATATGTTATTGCACTATACGGCCTCCCATACCAATGTTATCGCACTATACGGCCTCCCATACCAATGTTATTGCACTATATGTTATTGCACTATATGTTATTGCACTATACGGCCTCCCATACCAATGTTATTGCACTATATTTTATTGCACTATACGGCCTCCCATACCAATGTTATCGCACTATACGGCCTCCCATACCAATGTTATCGCACTATACGGCCTCCCATACCAATGTTATTGCACTATATGTTATCGCACTATACGGCCTCCCATACCAATGTTATTGCACTATATGTTATTGCACTATATGTTATTGCACTATACGGCCTCCCATACCAATGTTATTGCATTATATGTTATTGCACTATACGGCCTCCCATACCAATGTTATTGCACTATATGTTATTGCACTATATGTTATTGCACTATACGGCCTCCCATACCAATGTTATTGCACTATATGTTATTGCACTATACGGCCTCCCATACCAATGTTATCGCACTATACGGCCTCCCATACCAATGTTATCGCACTATACGGCCTCCCATACCAATGTTATTGCACTATATGTTATCGCACTATACGGCCTCCCATACCAATGTTATTGCACTATATGTTATCAAAGTCAAAGTCAAAGTCAGCTTTATTGTCAATTTCTTCACATGTTCCAGACATACAAAGAGATCGAAATTACGTTTCTCACTATCCCACGGTGAAGACAAGACATATTTTACCAATTTTAAGTCCACAGACAAACATAACATTCAAGTAAACAAAAAAGTAAGTAAATAAGTAAATAAG
Source organism: Alosa alosa (assembly GCF_017589495.1). Classification (NCBI taxonomy): domain Eukaryota; kingdom Metazoa; phylum Chordata; class Actinopteri; order Clupeiformes; family Clupeidae; genus Alosa; species Alosa alosa. The sequence goes on from NC_063189.1 coordinate 3,075,150, forward strand.
AGGGCACATATAATAATGAAAAAAAGAGCAGCAAAATTTTTGTTGAAATTGTGCATAGACAGTCAATAAAAACTAGTGCAAAGTCAGGCCAATAAGAGGCTTGGGTAGTTCTGTTTGACCTGAGTAATGAAGAAAGTGGCATAGTGGTGCAAGTTATGTAAGAGCAGCAGAAGTGTTGTGTTTTCAGGACAACAACACCAAGTTGTAAAGTGTACAAGTGTGCAAGTGTTCAAGTGTGCAAATTGGAGTAGTGCAGGCGGCCATTGTGGGTCCAATGTCAGGATGTTATGTAGCTGAGGGGTGGGGGGAGAGGAGGGAGAGAGTTCAGCATCCTTACAGCTTGGTGTATGAAGCTGTTGGTGAGTCTGGTAGTGCGGGGCGCAGGCTTCTGTACCTCTTCCCAGAGGGCAGTAGATCAAACAGATTGTGGCGGGTGACTTGCATCACTCACAATTTTGGTCGCCTTCGGGTGAGGTGGGTGGTGTAAATGTCCTTCAGGGAGGGGTGAAGCACCACGATCCTTCCAGCTGTGTTCACTATGCGCTGCAGGGCTTTTCCTGTTGTATTCAGTGCAGCTTCCCACACAGCGATACAGCTGGAGAGGATGCTCTCAATGGTGCCTCGGTAGAATGTGGTCATGATGGCTGGTGGAGCACTTGCTCGCCTGAGTTTCCGCGGGAAGTACAGGCGGCGCTGAGCTCTCTTCGCCAGTGATGCAGTGTTGGTGGTCAGGAGAGGTCTTCGCTGATGTGCACCCCCAGGAATTTGGTGCTGCTGGCTCTCTCCACCACAGCACCGTCGATGGTCAGTGGCAGGTGTTGGGTGTGACCTCTCCGGAAGTCAACAACAATCTCTTTGGTCTTGCTGACGTTCAGCAGGAGGTTGTTGTCCCTGCACCACGGTCAGATGGTCGACCTCCAACCTGTATTGAGTCTCGTCGCCTTGGTGATGAGACCCACCAGAGTTGTGTCGTCAGCAAATTTCACTATGTGATTGTTGCTGTAGGTTGCAGTGCAGTCATCGTCAGCAGGGTGAAGAGCAGCGGACTGAGCACGCAGCCTTGGGGGCCCTGTGCTCAGTGTGATGCTGCTTGAGGTATTGTTGCCAACATCGTACTACTTGGGGCCTCTGACAGAGAGGGAAGTAGCCAGTTGCAGAGGTAGGTACTGAGTCCCAGTTTGTCGAAGTTTGCAGATGAGTTGTTGTGGTATTATGGTGTTGAATGCAGAACTGAAGTCTATAAACAGCAATCTCACATATGAGTCTCTTTTTTCCAGGTGGGTGAGGGCATGGCACTATATGTTATTGCACTATATGTTATTGCACTATAATGGCCTCCCATACCAATGTTATTGCACTATATGTTATTGCACTATAATGGCCTCCCATACCAATGTTATTGCACTATATGTTATTGCACTATATGTTATTGCACTATCATGCCTCCCATACCAATGTTATTGCACTATATGTTATTGCGGCCTCCCATACCAATGTTATTGCACTATATGTTATTGCACTA
>NC_063189.1:3089171-3125258 GCF_017589495.1 Alosa alosa
GTTAGAGTTCCTTCCTGTGTAGTCATGAACACACACACACACACACTCTCATACTTCAGCATCTGGGCCAACAGTATCCTAGTAAAATCCTCTGCAAAACATCCCACACCCTCTGAGGCTGAGGTAGTCTTTGTTACAAGCAGTGTGTGTGTGTGTGTGTGTGTGGGGGGGGCACGCATAATGTATGTGTATAATGTGCTTTTGTGTTTTTGTATGTGTGTTAGTGTGTGTGTCCAAGGGTTAACAACAAAAGAGAGCTTTCAACAGATGTAGGCTATCGTGCAAGTGACAACATTTACAGTAGTACATCATGTAGTTTCTATAATGACTTCACTTTACATTTTCTAACACAACATCTTATATTAAAACAAAACTAAACACAGACTTAACTGTGACCATGGCAACACTCCAGAATGTGGAAACCTTTGGGTTGCTATCCAGATCCAGACGATGTCTGTGGCCTTTCAACTTTTTTGTGTACGTGACAAGATGTATGACCCCCTTGCATAGTGTTTCCCAAAGTGTGGGTCGTCAAGGTTTTGCAGGTGGGCCGCAAAACGTAGGTAGGTAAGTAGCCTACATTATTTTATTTATTTTCAATTTTATATTTGAGGTTGACATACTGCATATCTGTCGTTTTTCCCAGGTTCTCCCGTATTTCAAGATCATCTCCCAGCACCCTCCCATTTTGTTATTTCTCCCGGAAAACTCCCGTAATTTGCATGGCCATCAAACTTCATTTTCAAATCATTGATCCATTCAGGTTGCCAGATTGTGTATGAAATACACCCTACACATACACGATCACTTAGTTTCAATTTCAACTGTTTTGTCATAGGCTAAAACCTGGCAACCCAAAACCCAAATAAGGAAGCGGGTGCCGACTGCGCAGCCTGAGTCTAGTCATAAGCAAGCGGGCTAGTTGAATGGCCTACTCCAGAACTAGCTGTTGTAAAATTGTTGGGAATTTAATTGATTAACACATCACATAAACTGTTATTGAGTGTTGTTGATACACTGAACTTGTTCCCTCGGAACCAAATCTGACAGCAAGCAGCTTTGGAGTTTTAGAAGTTGGCTGCAGGCAGGCAGCTGGTGGATACATAACTGGCACGCGTAAGGTAATGGTAAGGTAAAAGCAACGACCGAAATGCAGTGTTAAAACACGTGTATGAAACGTATTAAATATGCAAACACAGATCCGGTATAAACACTGACCCCCCCCCGAAAAAAAATCTCCTGTTTTTGGAAAGCTAAATGTTGACAGGTATGACATACTGTACTTTAAAAGTTAATGATTACATAGTTCATATTCAAAACATAGCTAGAGACATTAACGTTAAGCCTATTTATCAAAGTGACATTCATTTGATGCTGATCCAGAATACATTTGTTGTCATTGACAGACTATGGGTAATGCTAGACTAAAGTGTGTTATTGAAGAGGTGGTTGTCGTGTAGAACAATTAAAAAATAAAGTTGTTAATGTCTCAAGCAAATCAAAAGATCACAGTGAAACAGTAAAGTACAGGACCCTCAGCGAGTACTCCGACTACAGAGTTATGAATTGATGTTTGGGTGGGCTGACTACAGAGTTATGAATTAATGTTTGGGTGGGCTGAGTACAGAATTGTAAATAAATGTTTGGGTGGGCTGACTACAAAGCTATTAATTAATGTTTGGGTGGGCCGCAGGGGATTTTCAGATATGAAACTAGGCCTCAGCAGTGTTAAAGGTGCTCTAAGCGATGCTATGCGTTTTTTAGGCTAAAAGCATTTTATGTTACTTAGTGCAAACATCACCCAACCATCCGCTAGCTGCCTGTGTCCTGAATACACTGTAAAAAAAAAAAAAGCAGTCTCTGTGGACAGCCCAGGCTCCAAAATGGCAACAAAAACAGGGCTCTCAAGTTTTGAAGTTGGCAAGGAGTGAGACTTTGTTTCTCGGGGATGGGGGGCGTGGTATTGACACAGTGCCACGCCCCCTCCCCCCTGATCAAAGTAAATGAAAGTCCTACGTCTGCTTGAACTACTTGTGGCGCAACGCCCCCTCCCCCCTGATCAACAGACCCACCCTACCCATGTCCCATCGACCCAGCTTCATGAGAGAGCACAAATTCCATTATTTCAAACACACTATTTTATTTATTCTAGAACCCTATAGTAAATAATAATAAATAATAATAACATAAATTATAATAATAATTTAACCCAAATGGGCCCTTTGAACAGCAGTGGCTCATTCTGCTCTAAACAAACAGAAAACAACCAAATGAGAAAAAGCACATTTAGCCCCAAAATGGTCTCTTGAACAGTGGTGGTTCTGTCCATGTGTGTGTGAGTGTGTGTTTATGAGTGATGATGTGTGTTGTAAGTGTTTGTGGCAGATTGTGATGCCTTGATGACTGATACTGGGGGCTCCCATTTAAAGCACTGTGGTTCAATGTCAGCCATTTCACAGTCATGAGGCCATCCTTAAAAAAATATTCTTGTTTGCAGTAACAGCCAAAAAAAAAAAAAAAAATGGGTCTGGTAGGTAGGTCAATATTTTTTTTTTTCAAGATTCAAAAGTAAAACATACTTGCTGCACACTGCCCCCCACATACACAGCACATTGTCTTCAGGATCTTCTCCAACACACATCCTCTACATACTTACAGCACACTGCCCCCACCTACCCACACACACACACCACACACACACACACAGTCACTGCTCCACTCCCCTCCCGCCCACACACACATCTTCACTGTCATCACTCACATACATTACATACAGTACTCTGCTTGCAATAGTAAGTCCCTGCCCCCCCCCCCCCCTACATACACAGCACATTATTTCATCAGGAAGCTTCCAACACACATCCCCAACATACTTACAGCACACTGCCCCCAATACACAGCACATTGTCTCATGAGGAAGCTTCTCCAACACACATATTGCACACACTGCCCTCTCCCCACATACACAGCACACTATCCCATCTCCCTGTCATCCCCCAACACACACCAAGACCCTGGCAGTTGGGTTAGCCCTTGAGCCGTGGATCTGCCCAAGGTTTCTTCCTTGGTAAGGGGGGTTTCCCTTGCCCCTGTTGCTCTTGGGTGCTCCTTGTTGGTGCCCCCACCCAATCCCAATCCTCCCCCACCTTTTTTATGCAGCCCTTGCTACTTAATCTACTAAACCCTCTTCTACTGCACTTTTTACCCCCCATTAATGCACAAATAGGCTGACACCAGACATAATTTCACTGCATTTCTTACTTCCAGTAACTATATGCATGTGACAATAAACTTCCTTGTATCCTTGTATCCTTGTAAAAAAAAAAAAGTACAGTTTTGGTCAGGGTGATTACGTAGGTATGAATTTAAACAAATGTGCATATTGTGACGTAACTGACTGGGTCCTCAACCCGTGCCTTCAGGCGCATCACTGCAAACCTCAATCTGATGCAGGTTATGTAGACCAGCCTTTCTCAAACTTCTTTGACCTGAAGCCCAGTCATGGCAGACTTTGGGGTCATAGAGCTCATCTGCACGTACCCATCCACACTCCCTCCAAATCAAATTGTCATTATCATTATCACAATCATTATTATGCCTATATAGTGTAACAATTTGATAGCGACACAAAGTCATCCAATCAAAAGGTTTATTAGCTGAGAACGAGAGAACACAGACCAAGACCAAGACATAGACCACAATACACACAGGGCACCTCAAGACGACACACACACTACACATACAGGGGAGGACGCAGCCCCCCACACAAAAAGGATCACACACGAGGGAGAACTAAAAGGGAAACATGTTACAATAAAGACGCTAACATTACACTCAAAACTAAGGAGATATAAAGACATAAAATGTTCGCTCTCGTATCCCAGCATGCCCTGCGTGGGAGAACGCTAACACTGTCTTTTTGCGCCGACGCTACAATAGTTATACATGCACTTTCAATTAAATGTTTTGTGACATGCACATCAGAGGACTGCTTTACTAATGTAAGATATAATTAGTTTCATTGCTTTTTTATGGAGTTGCATGATGCTTGCATAAGAAAAGAAATACTTCTCAAAACAGCAACAATTATATAGGTGCTATTGTTTTGGGATGTTTCCCTCATGCAAGCATCATACATTGGTAGGAAAAGGAGAAAAAAAATACATGTTTTTTTTAATGAAGTTTAATTTGAATGTCTGAATGTAGGGATTCAGGAAACACAATACCAGCTTTTTTGGCGAGCAGATAGGCATAAATCACTGATCTGAAAGAAGGCTACAATAGCTTTTGGCCACGTCAATTAAAATTATACAATACAATTATCAGTGCTATACAGTGTATTATACAGTCTCTGCTCTGTTTCTATGGCAGTTCCAAAAATCAACGTTGTTCTATTAAGTGTCGTTAAACAATTAAATGGCATTCAACAGGTTGAAGCGGAGCTTTGATGTTAACGTTATCGATTAGTTTCAGTTTCTCTCGCGCAGACGCCTGCATTGAATGAACGCTCATACAACCACTTTATTATATGGCTCCATGTTTAATGACATCGATAGCAGAAACGTTTGTTTTCTTTTTTGTCGGTCCGCGGTATCTTGATCAACTGCGCAGCAAATTATCAGACGAAGCACCGGGCCTAATTTCACTCCACGACTCCGAGGACCAGCAGTCTCCACGTTGCGGACCCACATCAAAATAAAACCTGATTGGTTGAGAAATCGTATTTTCTGATTGGCCCATTGGTTAGTAACTGAACAGCAGCTCTCTGAGCTGAATGAGCGCCAGACAGCAACGTTGTGACATGTTTGTAAAATATAGCCCTTAGAAATTTCTGTGCGGGCAAGTTAATCATTTCTTGGAGTGAGAAATGCCATGTGTGGCGTGTGATCGTGTGAAGTCATTGAAATGCGTGTCTCACGCTGAATGCGTGAGACTTGATAGGTCTGAACAAAAACAACCTGGGCAAACCTAGCCCATAAAAACATAACAAACTGTTCCAGCAAATCACAGACGAGATGTGCATTTAGGAGAGTTTCAATTGCACGGGAGCAGCACAGGAGGGAGGGGGAAGTAGCGAGCTAGCTTGCTCTCTGTTTTGTTTGAAAGACAACAGAAGTGACGACCCAGCATCGCTTAGAGTACCTTTACGTTTGGGAGCCTCTGCCCTAGCAGGTCTACATTGTGTCTCTTTCATCTCATTTGATGTCCAGCAACACTTGTCACCTGGGCTATGAGTTGGTCTCAAGAGCTCATACGTGAGAAGTTAAGGCTGGACGCTCCAAACTGTACAGCTGATTTGGATCCTCTGTCTCCCTCTGTACTGGCTCTCTAGGCATCTCTGTACTGGCTCTCTGGGCATCTCTGCACTGCAGACAAAGAGAGGGAGAGAGAGAGTGAGACAAAACAGAGAGGAGAGGGAAGGAGAGGAAGAGGAGAGGACAGCAGAGGAAGAGGAGGAGAGGAAGATGAGTTGAGAGGAGTGAAGGGGAGAGGAGAGAAGTGAAGGGGAGAGGAGAGGAGGGGAGAGAAGAGATGGAAGGAGAGGAGGGAAGTTCATCTTTCACTGGAATGGAAGGATTCTTTGGCAAATCATGACTGCACCTGTGATTACTCCTTGTGGGTAGTGAGCAGATTGTGTAATGTGGGATGTAGGTGTGTATGTGTGTGTGTTTCCCATACATTCACTAATCTATGGCGGGGCGCCACGAAATCAAAACCGGCCGCCACAGATTAATGTTCTATGTTGTACTATATAAATTAAAGATAAGATCAAATCCTTTCATTGAGCAACGCGAGCCCGCAGCGAGCCCCTCCTCTGCATGTGCATTTCTCAAAACATTAACGATTGTTGAAGGATTGTTGTTGCCACATAGAAGCATTGCATAGAAGACGGCGGGCTAAATTGCTATTAAATCCGCTTAGCATTGTGACTATGCTGCGCAAATTTGTTCAAAACTGCTGCATTCAAGTTAACTCTGCTAAGTGTCATCACAACCTACATTGAGGAGACTAAACTAAGTTAAGTTATGCCATTAAAGGTAGGCTGCGGTTGGATTTAATTGAGAAGGGAATTTTGTCAGAAGCTTTTCCGAGTTCGCCGCCTGAAAAGCCACAGGGTAGCGCGTTGTCTTTTGATCAGCAAAAAGATTTGTTGTTGCTGCAGATTCAGCGTGATAAACTCAAGTATGAGACCGAAATGTCTTAAGTGCAGCTGGAAAAAGCTCGTTTAGATATGCAGAACCTTAAATTAGATATGATTAAGGAGGGTACTCTGCCAGAATCAGCAGTTAATGAGTTGTCTGTGGGCTCGTCTGATACGACACAGAATTTGAGATTAGTTCCGCAATTTAATGAGAGAGATCCAGATATTTTCTTCATATTGTTTGAGCGAAGCCATGAAGCTAGGCGTTGGTCTGACACTGGCGTACACTTTTGCTGTCTTGTGTTTTGACTGGACTGCGCTTAAGAGGCTTATTCTTCTCTAAGTAGGGAAGACAGTGGGTGCTCGTTAAGATTTCAAAGCGCGGTTAAAATCATATGAGCTTGTGCCAGAGGCTTACCGTGCGTTTTTCGTTCTTGTAATAAGGAAAATGCACAGAGTCATTTGAGTTAGCGTTGAGTTGAATAAACATTTTGCTTTCGTTGGTGTTCTGCCCAAGGAGTAAGCACTTTCCAAGATCTGTCTAATCTCATTGTTTTGGAACAATTTAAAAATTCTGTGCCTGATAGAGTTGTTACATATATTAATGAACATGCTGTTAAATCCGTTGACGAGGCTGCAAGGTTGGCTGATGATTTTGTGTTAACCCATACTGTTTTTTTTTCTGATCGGCCTAGTTCTGATCCTAGCTTCAGGCAAACTATTCGCTCTCGTTCTCCTCGTTTAATCGTAGAGCTCAGATTTCGATTTGTTGTGCAATTATTGTAGAGAAAGAGGTCATTGGAAGAAAGACTGTCCAGCACTGAGATACAAGTCAAAACATTCTGGTAATGCACATGGTAAACCTAGTGCTTTGGCAGCGCCAGTTTCATTTGCTGGTGGGGAGCAGGAATTGGAAGCCCCAGCGAAGCCAAGCATGTTAGATCATAACATGGTGAAATTTTCTTCTTTTATTACAGAAGGTTCTGTGTCTCTTGTGGGCAGTGATGAGCATGTTTCAGTAAAGATCTTGCGAGATACAGGGGCAATTGATTCATTTATATTGCAATCGGTCTTGCCTTTCTCACAGCGTTCAAATACGGGAGTCGGGGTGTTGATCCGGGGAAGGGGTTTGAACACTTTCTCAGTTCCTCTCCACAGAGTCGTCCTGAAATCTGACTTGGTGCAGGGGGAAGTTGTGCTTGGAGTACGGCCGGCTTTGCCTGTTGAGGGGGTGCAGTTGATTAGGGTGTGTGTGTGTGTGTGTGTGTGTGTGTGTGTAACGAGCAGGTGAGCGTGTGTGGGCTTCGTCGTCGCGTTCGGCAGCTTCTCCTCCGGATCCTGCTGGTCCGGACCAGGATGTAGTGACTGACATTAGCGATGCAGTGTGTGTAGTTACACGCGCCGCAAGCCGCGCTGCTAAAATGGAGGAAACTAAAGAGACTGAGGTTAGCTTAATGTGTTGCCTGTGCCTGATCTTGCCAATCTACCTTTTCCTTTGTCTGTTGATGATCTAAGTAAGGAACAACAACGAGATTCGGCCTTGTCAGAATTATTTTCCTCTGCTTTGTCTGGTGTTGATGCGTCTAGTACAGCGCGTGGTTATTTTGTGCAGAATGGGGTACTGATGCGCAAGTGGGTTCCGCATGGGGAATATTTTTGTGGGTGAACCAATTGTTCAAGTCGTCGTGCCTACTAAGTATCGCCATTCCGTGTTCCAGGTTTCCCATGATCAGTGTGGACACCTGGGTGTGCGGAAGACCTACGATCGCATACTGCGATATTTCTTTTGGCCACGGTTGAAGAGAGATGTGTCTGCATACATTAAGTCATGTCACACTTGTCAGATAACAAGTAAGCCCAATCAGACATTGAAATCAACCCCATTGCGTCCCATACCTGCCATCACAGAGCTGTTCGAATATCTTATCATAGACTGTGTGGGCCCTTTACCACGTTCTAAAAGTGGTAGCAATTACCTGTTAACAGTAATGTGTTTAAGTACAAGGTACCCTGCAGCCTATCCATTGCAGACAATTACAGCTAGATCACTGGTGAGGGCCTTGTCTCAGTTTATGTCTGTTTTTGGGGTGCCTAAAATCATACAAAGTGACCGTGGTTCCAACCTGTCATCCCATTTGTTTGCTCAAGTTTTAAAGCAGTTGCGTATACAGCACAATCAATCCACGGCATATCATGCGCAGAGTCAGGGGGCGTTGGAAAGGTTCCACTCAACGCTAAAGTCGCTGTTGCGCGCGTACTGCGTTCAACTTGATCGTGATTGGGTGGAGGGATTGCCCTGGTTGATGTTGTCGGCAAGGGAGGTAGTCCAGGAAAGTTTGGGTTTTAGTCCCAATGACTTAGTTTTCGGTCATCGTGTAAAAGGTCTATTGGCTAACTTACGTGACGAGAGTGGCACCTCAGATCCGCCAAAGAACTTGGTGGCATATGTAAACGGGTTCCGGGAAAGACTGTATCGTGCAAGAGAAGTGGCAAAACTCAGGTTGGAAAAGGCTCAACAAAAGATGAAGCTTTATATGACCGCACCGCGGGAGAACGGACTTGAACCTGGCGATCAGGTTCTTCCAATAGTCAGCTCTCCATTTGAGGCTAAGTTTGAGGGTCCATTCACCGTCCTTAAGAAAGTTTCAGAGGAGAATTACTTGGTTTGTACTCCTTCACGTAGGAACGTCAGTCGTGTTTATCATGCTGATGTAATGAAGCCTTATTAACAGTTCATTCATACAGGAGATTTGGATGCCAATGGTGGCAACGCTGCTTTAAGTGTTTCAATGGTGTCAGGTAGTAGCTCGCCCATAGTCGGTGGGGAGGAGAAGAGCTTTGCACCCGACGAGGAGGTGTTGCGGGGTCGTTTGAAGAATTCAGAAGCGTTAGCCAACCTTGATGTTCTGTTCAGGCATTTGCCTTCTGGTCATGCTCGTGATCTGTCAGAGTTAATTCATGTACATACAGAGTTGTTCGGTGAAGTTCCATCTGGAACAAATTGGATAGAACATGACAATGAGGTTGGTGAGTCAGGTCCTATTAAACAGCGCTTCTACCGTGTCTCGCCTGAAAAGAAAAAAACTACTCGACTCTGAAATAGAGTATATGTTGGATAATGACCTAGCTGTCCCGTCAGCATCCAATTGGGCTTCCCCGTACATTTTAGTTCGTAAGCCAGACAATACTGTATGGTTTTGTACTGATTTCAGGAAACTGAACAGCGTCATGAAGCCAGATTGCTATCCGCTTCCCTGTGTGGACGATTGTGTTGATCAGATCGGTTCGGCAAAATTCGTAACGAAATTGGATTTGTTAAAAGGTTATTGGCAAGTGCCATTAACCCAGCGTGCTCAGGAGATCTCGTCATTCATTACACCATCAGGTCTGTATTCATATAGGTCATGAGTTTTGGGTTGCGTAACGTGCCTGCCACGTTTCAGCGACTCATGAATTCTGTGATTGCGGGTCTCGAGGGTTGCGCGGTTTATTTAGATGACCTGGTCCTTTACAGCGACACATGGGAATCTCATGTAAAACGTCTCACGGCCTGTCCGAGGCGCGTCTTACAATAAATTTGGCGAAGTGTGAATTCGCCAAAGGTGTTGTAACGTACTCGGCCGGGTAGTGGGGAACGGTGTAGTTCGGCCTGTACAGGCAAAGGTCCTTGCTGTACAAGAGTATCCTTCACCTGCGACCAAGAAAGATCTCCGGCAGTTTCTTGGATTAGTTGGGTACTATCGCTGTTTCTGTCGCAATTTTTCCACACTGGTAGCCCCTCTGACTTGCTGAAAGACTCTGCAAAATTTGTATGGACACCTGATTGCCAGTTGGCTTTTGAGAACATCAAGTCTGTTTTGTACTCCGACCCAGTGTTGGCCGCCCCCTGTTTCGACCACTCCTTCAAACTCCAGGTTGATGCGAGCAATCTGGGTGCCGGCGCTGTGCTCATCCAGTCGGATGAGCATGGTGTTGACCATCCTGTTAGTTTCTTTTCAAAAAAATTTACATCGTATCAACTGAATTATTCCGTTGTTGAAAAGGAAGCTTTGGCGCTGCTTTGAGGATTGCAACATTTTGCAGTGTGTGTGTGTGTGTGTGTGTGTGTGTGTATGTTGACTCTAGCGTGCCACTAGAAGTCTTCACAGATCACAATCCCTTGACATTCTTGAATTCTCTTTAGTGCCCAAACCAGCGGTTGATTAGGTGGTCTCTGTTTTTGCAATCACACTGTCTTGTCATTAAGCACATCAAAGGGTCAGAAAATAAGGTGGCTGATGCACTGTCCCGTTTTTTTGGTAATGGGTGATGGGTATTCTGTCTCTCTCGTCCTGTTCCGTCTTGTTCCTTATTGTGCAGTACTGTCTGGTGATGGGTTTTGTGTCTGGTCCTGTTCAGTGTCATCTTGTCTGTGCATTAATGCTGTTCGTTTGCTCCCTGTAAATATGTGTGTGCAGGAGGATGAGTCCGGGGTCCGAACTGTGCAGGGTTCCATGGTGGTACCCCTGTTCCATGGGGGAGGGTGTGACGAGTACATGGCGTCCTCGTCAGCTTGTGGCGTCCTCGTCAGATTGGCCTGCTCATCAATCATTGTTTAATTGATTAGCACACCTGGTGTTCAGGGTCTGATGCTTTGTGGGAGTAGAGCGGACGTAGGGCTGTTGGTGGCAGCGGCAGGGTAGCTCGGCCGGGTAGTGGCCTGTGACTTGTTTTCTTTATTTATTTTAGCACTACTACATTCACTCAATGCATCCATACACCACTGACTATTGACATATTCAGGGTTTTTCTTAATGATCTGTTGTTTATTGTTAAGCGCTCTAAATAAATTATTGCCAATTTACTCGTGGTGTGGCGTGTGCCCTCGTGTTTTGTCTCGTCCTTGAGTCAGGACGAGACGCAAGCATGCCACATCACATACACATACCTGCATAAGGGCACACACACACGCACACGAACACACACACGCGCACACACACACACATACAGACACACACAAGCACACACACACGAGACACACACACACACACACACACACACACACACACATACACACACACACACGCAGAGCAGTTTTCCAGCTGTGGGTTTAGGATCTACTGCTCATGTCATTACTGATTCTGAACAAAAACAACCTGTGATCATTACACCTGTGTATGCACGTGTGTGTGTGTGTGTGTGTGTGTGTGTGTGTGTGTGCCGCATAAATAATAATGAAAACGTTCAATGACATCTACATTTGGCTATATTGGAAGTTATCTTTATTAGTGTGAAAGAAGGGCAGGTGTGTCGCATTGGGTTTGTGTGTGTGTGCGTGGATGGGTGTTTTCTGTGGCACAGTATGTATGATTGTGGCGCCATCTCTGGTGCGGCAAAGACAGAGAACACAGGTGTGTGTGTGTGAGAGAGAATTGCTTATCCATCTCTGGTGTATTGTCTGTAAGGTTTTGCACTCTCAGCACATGAAATAGAGGAAGTGCCGGTTGTGTTGCATGGCGTTGCGTTAAACAGGCGATTTATGATCTGAAGTTTTTCCGCGCTTCCTTTTGCAGAATGGGCCAAACCTTCCTGTGTGAGAAGAGAAAGCACTTAAGACAGGACACACACACACAGACACACACACACACACATACAGACACACACACACACACACAGACACACACAAGCACACACACACACATACAGACACACACAAGCACACACACACATACACACACACACACACACACACACACACACACACACACATACACACACACACACGCAGAGCAGTTTTCCAGCTGTGGGTTTAGGATCTACTGCTCATGTCATTACTGATTCTGAACAAAAACAACCTGTGATCATTACACCTGTGTATGCACGTGTGTGTGTGTGTGGCCTCAATATTTCTAATATGTGTGTCTTGTGATAATGATAATGAAGGCATGCGTCTACATTTGTGGCTATATTGGAAGTTATCTTTGAGTAGTGTGAAAGAGGGCAGGTGTGTGTGCGTGGGTTTGTGTGTGTGTGCGTGGATGGGTGTTTCTGTGTACAGTATGTATGATTGTGGCGCCATCTCTGGTGTGTGCTAAAGACAGAACACAGGTGTGTGTGTGTGAGAGAGAGAGTGTATCCATCTCTGGTGTATTGTCTGTAAGGTTTTGCACTCAGCACATGAAGAGCAGGAAGTGCCGGTTGTGTTGCATGGCGTTGCGTTAAACAGGCGATTTATGATCTGAAGTTTTTCCGCGCTTTCACGCGAATGGGCAAACCTTCCTGTGAGCACTTAAGACAGGACACACACACAGACACACACACACACCGATGCTATAATTCACACACACACATGCAATGATGCATAGCATACTCACACAGATAAACATATCCACATTAGCTGTTACGTAATGCTAAAGTGAAAACACACCTACAAAGTTACATATTGACACATACACACACACACGTGCGTGTACGTGTACGTGTGCGCGTGCGCATGCACGTATGTGCGTGTGTGTGTATTTGTGTGTGTGTGTGTGTGTGTGTATGTGTGGCGTGACAGTGGTCTGCCGGGAGAGTTGGGACAGTCATGCTGTCACACCAGAAGGAGTTAACTGAAGCCAGAGCTACACGCCTCAGGATAACGTGCAAGAGGGAACCCCTCAACGTATGGGTGTATGTTTAAGAGAATGTATGTGTGTGTGTGTGTGTGCGTGTGAGGATAACGTGCGAAGGGAAGCCCTCATTGTATGGGTGTATGTTTAAGAGAGAGAGATTGTGTATGTGTATGTGTGTGTGTGTGTGTGTGTACTGTATGTGTGTGTGTATGTTTGTGAATGTGTGCGTGCGTGTGTGTGTGTGTATGTAAATGTGTGTGAGCGTGTGTGTCTGTGAATGTGTGTGTGTGTGAGTTTGAGTGTGTGTGTGTGCGTATGTGTGTGTGTGCATGTGTGAGTATGAGTGTGTGTGAGTTTGAGTGTGTGTGTGTGCGTGTGTGTGTGTGTGTGTGTGTGTGCATGTGTCTGTGTGTGTGTGTGCATGTGTGTGTGTGTGCGTGAGGATAACGTGCGAGCAGGAGACGCTGAGCAGGAGACGCTGACCTCCCTCTGCTGACTGCTTTGCTTTTTTTTTTCTGCTCCTTCTCCTCGAGGTGTGGCTTACTGCTAACAAGATCAGGCTGCAGGGTGGGCCTTCCCCTGCCAGCTGTGTGAGTGTGTGTGTGTGTGTGTGTCTGAGTGTGTGTGTGTGTGTCTGTGTTTGTGTGCATGTGTTTGTGTGTATATGTGTGTGAAAGTGTGTATAAATCCATTTGAAAATATATAGTACTGAACATCTGTATATGTGTGCATATGTTTGTGTACTCTGTTTCCAAGCACTGTTTAAATGTCCCCACATGCACACCTGCCTTTTACACACACCTCACCTACCTACCTGCCTTACCTAACATATGACCTTGCTACCTAGCTACAATGCTGCATCTGCGCACCTGGCTGCCACCTGGCTTACACACACACCTGTCACACCTGCCTGAATGCCTGTGCGCACAAGCCACACACACACACACACACACACACACACACACACCCTAATGAGGCCAGATGCAACCCTTGCAGACAGACAGTATGCAGTTCCAGAGGAGTGTGCTGGTCTCTGGGGCATTTCTCGGCGCTCTGATTTATTTGGAAGCGAGCGAGCCCTGGACTTCCCCTGTCCTCCCTGGAGCCCCGAGCTCTCCCTTCCTCTCCTCTCCTCTCTCCTCTCCCTCCTCCTCTCCTCCTCTCTCTGCTCCTCTCTCCTCTCCCTCTCCTCTCCCTCCTCTCCTCCCCTCCTCTCCTCTCTCCTCCTCTCCTCTCTCTGCTCCTCTCTCCTCTCCCTCCTCTCCTCTCCTCTCCTCTCCTCTCTCCTCTCCTCTCCTCCTCCTCTCCGCTCCTCTCCTCCTCTCCTCTCCCCTCCTCTCCTCTCCTCTGCTCTTCTCCTCTCCTCTCCTCCGCTCCTCCTCCTCTCCTCCCCTCCGCTCCTCTCCCCTCCTTTCCTCTCCTCTCCTCTTCTCCTCTCCTCTCCGCTCCTCTCTGCTCCTCTCCTCTCCTCCCCTCCGCTCTCCCTCTCCCCCTCCTCTCCTCTCCTCTCCTCCCCTCTGCTCTCCCCTCCTCTCCTCTCCTCCCTCTCCGCTCCTCTCCCTCCTCCTGTCCTCTGTCCTCCTCCTCTCCTCCTCCCGGTCCTCGCTCCTCTGCTCCTCTTCTCTCCTCTCCTCTCTCCGCTCCTCTCCTCCTCTCCTCTCCTCCTCTCCTCTCCTCTCTGCTCTTCTCCTCTCCTCCTGCTCTCTCCTCCCTCACTCCTCTCCCTCTTTCCTCTCCTCTCTCCTTCTCCTCTCCTCTCCGCTCCTCTCTGCTCCTCTCCTCTCCTCCCCTCCGCTCTCCCCTCCTCTCCTCCTCTCCTCCCTCCTCTCCCCTCCTCTCTCCTCTCCTCTCCCCTCCTCCCCTCTCCTCTCCTCCCCTCTGCTCTCCCTCCCCTCCTCTCCTCTCCTCTCCCCTCCTCTCCGCTCCTGTCTGCTCCTCTCCGCTCCTCTCTGCTCCTCTTCTCTCCTCTCCTCTCCTCTCTCTGCTCCTCTTTCCTCTCCTCTCCTCCCCTCCTCTCCTCTCTCTGCTCCTCTCTCCTCTCCTCCTCTCCTCCTCCTCCTCCTCTCCTCCCCTCCTCCTCCTCTCTTCTCTCCGCTCCTCTCCTCCTCCTCTCCCTCCTCTCCTCTCCTCCTGTCTTCCTCCTCTCTCCTCTGCTCCTCCTCCTCCTCCGGCTCTCCTCTCCCTCCTCTCCTCCTTCCTCCTCTCCTCTTCTCCTCCATCCTCCATGCTCTCCTCTCACTCCTCGCTCTCTCTCTCCCTCACTCCTCCTCTCTCCTCTCCCCTCCCCTCCTCTCTGCTCCTCTCCGCTCCTCTCTGCTCCTCTCCGCTCCTCTCCGCTCCTCTCCTCTCCTCTCCTCTCCTCCCTCTGCTCTCCCCTCCTCTCCTCTCCTCTCCCCTCCTCCTCTCTCTCCTCCTCTCCTCCCCTCTGCTCTCCCCTCCTCTCCTCTCCCTCCTCTCCTCTCCTCCCCTCTGCTCTCCCCTCCCCTCCTCTCCTCTCTCCCCTCCTCCCCTCCTCTCCTCTCCTCTCTCTGCTCTCCCTCCTCCTCTCCCCTCCTCTCCCCTCCTCTCCTCTCTCTGCTCCTCTCCCCTCCTCTCCGCTCCTCTCTGCTCCTCTCCTCTCCGCTCCTCTCTGCTCCTCTTCTCTCCTCTCCTCTCCTCTCCTCTCTCTGCTCCTCTCTCCTCTCCTCTCCTCCCCTCCTCTCCTCTCTCTGCTCCTCTCCTCCTCTCCTCCTCCTCTCCTCTCCCCCCTCCTGCTCTCCTCCTCTCCTCTCCCTCCTCTCCTCCTCTCCTCTCCCCTCCTCTCTGCTCCTCTCCGCTCCTCTCCTCTCCTCTCCTCTCCTCCCCTCTGCTCTCCCCTCCCCTCCTCTCCTCTCTCTGCTCCTCTCTCCTCTCCTCTCCTCCCTCCTCCTCTCCTCCTCTCTCTCCTCTCCTCTCCTCTCCTCCCTCCTCTCCTCTCTCTGCTCCTCTCTCCTCTCCTCTCCTCTCCTCCTCTCCTCTCCTCTCCTCTCTCCTCCTCTCTCTCCTCTCCTCTCCTCCTCTCCTCTCCGCTCCTCCCCTCCTCTCCCTCTCCTCTCCTCTGCTCTTCTCCTCTCCTCTCCTCTCCCCTCTTCTGCTCCTCTCCCCTCTCTCCTCTCCTCTCCCCTCCTCTCCGCTCCTCTCTGCTCCTCTCCTCTCCTCTCCTCTCCGCTCCTCTCCTCTCCTCTCCTGTCCGGTCCAGTCCAGTCCGGCCCCACACAAACGCGGCACTTCTCCCCCACCACCTGAAAAGCACCGATGTAGGCGAACTCCCTAACTCCTGTTCCCGCTCGTGGAGGAAATCGCCGAGCAGAGCGATTGGGCTCCTTCCCTGTGCGAAATCACCGGCTGTATCTCACTGGACAACAACCAGCTGACTCGGAGAATATGAGACCGGAGGCTTATGTCCAGACCGATTTCCGCTGCATGGCCTGCGGTCGAGGCCACTCTCTCATCCCCTCCTAACACACACACACACACACACACAAACACACATACACACATACACACACACACACACACACACCTCCCTGACCAACCAGATGGCTTAGCCAGTTCTCATTTACTCAGGACTAAGGCAGAGATGAAATCAGCACTCCATCCCAAACACAAAACACACTTAGGGCCCTAATTTGTTTTGAAAGTCAGCTGTAAAAAAGTCAGCTGTAGCTCACGCACGAGAACATTACTTGTTGATAGACTTTGCATGTTGCCATGCTAACCATTTAAATTAGGGCCCCTTACACTTGGTGCAGTTTATCAAATTAGTTTGATTGGACAGTAAATTAGCAAAATATATATTTAGCATTTAGCACATTTAGCATCAGTAGTAGGCCTAGACAGCTGTTAAACTGTTTTATCACAAGCTATACAGACATACACACACACACACACACACACACACACACACACAGTGTACAGTTCACATGGCTTGTGTCTGTTGCACTGAAGTAAATTTCCATTAAGCGTTGAAGCAAAAAAAAAGAGTGGTTTATAAAGTCAAGCTTCGGCAGGTTGTGTAAATATTGCGATGTCTCCGCTGTCTGAGTGCGCTTCACGCCGGGCCGGTCAAAACAGCAGATAAGCCTCCAGGCCCAGGAATCCCTGGAATGGCCTGTGTTTGCGCTAACCTTCAACAAAAAGAAACATATTGTGGTGGCACGCGGGCGGTGCGAGCACGATGCCCAGGTCGGCCGGCTGGCTGTCTCTCAGCGGCGTCAAAAGAGCTGCGACTATCTGATGCCGCGCGGTGTCAAAACATGGCCGATAAGACATGGGGGCGCGGGATGGATGGATGGATGGATGAAGGGGCAGGCTTGAAAATGTGAAGAGGGAGAGGGCTGTTATCACACAGGCTGCAGTATGCTACAGCACAGTGCAAATGAGGGATAACAATTCAAAGAAAAAATGAGATGGTGTGATAATGATTGAATGACTAAGAATAGTTGGAGTGTGTGTGTGCGTGTGTGTGCGTGTGTTTGTGTGTTTGTGTGTGTGCGTGTGTGTGTGTGTGTGTGTGTGTGTGTATGTGTGTGTGTGTGTGTGTGTGTGTGTGTGTGTATATATGGGCTGATGGTGTGATGGGGGATGTTTTACACTGAGCAGGGATCCCTCTGTCTCTGTAGTTTTGTATGAAAGCACGCCAGAAACTGTTTTGGACACAGACTGTAATTTCTTCTCCTTTTGAAGTCCCCCTGAGAGGCAGCCCTTGTGTGTGTGTGTGTCTTTGTGTCTGTGCTTGTGTGTGTGTTTGAGTTTCCTTGTGTATGGAAGCTTGTGTGCATTTCTCCCTTTTTTTTGTAAATGAGTGCGTACAGTACAGTATGTTTGCATTTCTCATCTGTAAGGATACACTATGTGTGTGTGTGTGTGTAAATATTACTATGTGCATATGCATACAGTTTCATGTGTCGTATAAGTATATCTCAGAGTGTGTGTGTGTGTGTGTGTGTGTGTGTGTGTGTGTGTCTGGGAGCAGACAGCAGGTTGAAAGCTCAGTGGCTCAGATGGTTATTCCAGGCCGGTGTCCTTGGTCCCTCCCTGGATGAGCTCTGGTCTACTTGACTCTGTGTGTGTGTGTGTGTGTGTGTGTGTGTGTGTGTCTGTGTGTCTGTGTATGTGTGTGCTCTTCTCTCAGTCCTGCAGTAACTTGGCTCAGACTCCTGCACAGGTGTCTGCAGTTGAGGCAGCCCAGAGACACTCCCAAGTGATCGCCTTCCTTTCTCCCCTCTCTCTCTCTCTCTCTCTCTCTGCATGTATGCATTGACATACACACGCACGCACACACACACACACACACACTCACACACACACACTACATAAACACATGGGATTATTCATACCCCACACTCACAAATCATACACACACTCTCATTCGCACCATAAACACACAACTCATTTGGTCACAGTGGAAAATCCAGAGGCACCTTCACTTCCTCACACAGCTGCTTTAGGCTGCCCTTGGAGAGAGGAGTAGATGTAGCTGTAGATCTGTTCAGCGAGGCTTTGAGGTTGGAGACTGATGAGTTGGGGACTGATGAGATATTATTTCAAAAGGAAATCTATAATGCTTTATGAAGGGCTCAAGTAAGGAAAATGAATGGCTTTGATGGGGAACCTTTTGTGTTTGTGAGTGTGGATGTTTTGTCTATGTTAGATGTGTGTGTGTGTGTGGCGAGGGGGGGTTCACTGGGGTAGTTGGATGGTATGTGTATATGGGTGTAGATGTGTTATGTGTATATGGGTAGAAGCCTATGTATTGTTTGACTGAGTGATTTGTTGTAAATTGAGATTATGATGGTAAAGTTCTAATATTCTGTTTGATATGCATTTTGGGACATCAATGTAATCTCTGAAAAGTAAATAAAAATAATTATATATAAAAAAAAGTTTGAAGTTGGAGACACAGGCTTCTTGTGTGCGAGCTTATGGGAAATGAATGAGTTAACTACAAATGACTGGGAATGTGCTGGCTCGTTAGCGGTCTTCTGTAATGGGTGCTATTCAGACATGTCACTTTTCCACCCTTAAATTAGGGCCTTTGGACTTCCTGTAATCTGAATTGGGAAATTATGTAGTGTCAGCAGACTAAACCAGGCACAACAGACACTCTCAAAAGAGGTCATTGTTTATTTATTAAGATAACACTGTCTCTTTCTCACTTTGTTGTGCAGTAAGCGGTGATGTGCAATAACACAGTCGAAGTGCCTGTAGCTATGCCCCACTCTTTTGATACGGAAACATATGTCAGATCTCAACCCCTTCAGCCATCAGTTATCAGCGAGATAACAGCTAACAGGAGTAAACTGGGTATGACACTGACTTGCTTTTCATGCCTGCTTTGAGTACTTACTTACACATGAAAAGATACAAGCAAGAGGGTTTTTTTTCTCCTCTTTTAAGCATGGTTTGTGTTGTAATTATACCTAAATTGGGTGCTAACATGCTATTATGTCCCTTTGGGAGATATATCAACCACATTCAAAGTTGAGTTTCTCTGACTCTGAATTGGACGTTTTTGGTGAAATACTTTATTTTACGATCAATTTCAAAACACTGGCTATTAGCCTCTGGATGAGTCTGGATAATTCTGGATGAGGGTTTGAGAAAATATTCAACGACGAGCTAACTGTGAATGCTACATATTTCTGTTAGCCAACACGTCAGAGTAGATTCATCTAATCTTCAATCAGGAAGAGAAGATAGTCACACCCTGGTATGTACTGGGAACTTGTTGGTCACAGAATCTAATTCCTATTTTACTCTGTCAGCCTCAACAGAAAACCTCTCACAACACATTTTGTGTTATGATGATAGGCTTGTGAGAGTGTATGTGTGTGTGTGTGTGTGTGAGCGAGCGTGTGTACATGCCTGTGTGTGTGTGCGTGTGTCTGTGTGTGTGTGTGTGAGCGTGTGTACATGCATGTGTGTGTGTGTGTGTATGTGTGCAGTGTTATTTTATCTGTCTTTCTCAACAAACACCATGGCTGTGTGTGTTAGGCAGGGCAGTGGGAGACAGAAGGCAGCCATGGTCGTTGATGGGGTCCAGGCCAGGCTATGGTGACACCTCTGAGGAAAAACAAACACTTCACAAGGTATGTCTGGTGCACACACACACACATGCGAACGCACCAATGCACGCAGGCTCGGCAGGAAACAGAAAAACAGACAAACACACACTCAAGCATGTGCACACAGACATACAGACACACACACACACACACACACACACACACATCCCTGCCCAGCCTGGCCTGTGTCTTTAAGGGCTCCCCAAAATCTGCTATAACTCACAACTTACAGAAATGAGAGCCAATCACCAGAACAGCATCTTGCTCAATAGAACCTCAAAAGAAACCAGACACACACTCCGCCACAGGCCTCTCAGCCCCTTCAAGAGAAACCTTTATTTCACCAAAGACAACAGATTAGCTCAAGAAGTTGACCTTCACCTTCAAAAATGCACCCCCCCTCCCCCCATAGACCGTGGTGGAGATATGACTCTCTCAAAACCTTCATTTCCCAGCACACCTTAATGCCACCTGTTCAGACATATTATCGCCTTAAAGTGGGACTTAAAAAGAACAACCTTACAAAAATACAGACAGAACATTTGTCTCCAGACTGAAAAAAGGAGACTACCCTCAGACCCAGAGACATTCCTCAGTGCCACCCTCAGACCCAGAGACATTGCTCAGTGCCACCCTCAGACCCAGAGACATTCCTCAGTGCCACCCTCAGACCCAGAGACATTCCTCAGTGCCACCATGACTCTGCAGCCGGTGGGAGCTCCGGGGGGAGCCTCTGTGAAGTTCCTCTCCCCTCTCATCGCCACCAGCGTCTCCCACACGAGTCCCCTCTGCCCCGCGCTGGCCTTTGAAGTCCCACGGCCTCTGATGTGGCACGTGCCCCTCCTGCCCAAACTCCTGCCCGCCCTCCTCGATGCTCGCCGTTTGATATGGGGCCCTGGCATCTCCCGTCTTCATCATCAGCACCACCATCATCAGCACCATCATCATCATCATCATTATAATCATCATCATAATCATCAGCACCACCATCATCATCCTCATCATCCTCATCCTCATCATCACATTTGTTGTGAGAGAAGGACACTGTCCCCGTGTGGCCCCGTGTGTGCACTGTGGGAGCCATTTTAGATGTGGCCCAGTTCCGGTCCGCTTTCGGCCCAGTTCTGGCAGATGGCAAGCGAGGAGGTTTCTGGGGTTTCTATCTATCTGTGTTTGAGGCATCCGGAGAGGGAGATAAGGTGTTTAGTCACGTCCCAGATAGCGCGGCCAGAACTGTGAAAACCCACGCTTCGCAGGATGGGCAGCTGTCAAGATAGCAGTGTCCAAACACACACACACACACACACACATGGATGTCCAGATAAGATTAGGAAGGAGGGAAGATCTCAAAACAAGATGACAAACACCCTCTGAAGGAAAAACATGCATAACACAGCAGATGAAAGAAGTCGGCTTTTTGTGGCTTCTTGTGTGCTTGTGAGCTTGTGTGAGAGTTATCTGTGAATGTCTCTGTGTGTGTATCTATGTGTGTGTGTGTGTTGGTGTGCGTGTGCATGTGTGTGTATCTGTGTGTGTGTGTGTGTGTGCGTGTGCGTGACTGTGTATGTATAGCTGCTTTCAGATATGACCTTCGGAGTACAGTATATGCGGAGTTATGTCAAATAGAGGTCCGACCCATCGGGTGATTTAGATATGATGCTGACATTATACGGTCATATGTGTGAACAACACCGACGCGCATGAGCAGAATCTCCGCATGTTCTTCGCTTCGTTCAGACACGAGCTCATTTACATAATGTCCGTCGGAAATGCTACGAGAGGAGCAGTAGAACAGCCGGCTAAGTTTGGAATTCCAAATGACCGTTTATGTTGTTCTGATATACGGCCCAACCGTTTTAACATCCGCAGAACCTCCGGTCTTACACGTAGGTCTGAATGCAGCTTATGTAACTATCTGTGTGTCTCTCTGTGTGTGTGTGTGTGTGCATAATTGTGTCTAGAGTTTGTGTTGCCTTTGTGGTTTTGCTTTTTTCTGCCTCCATGTTCCCACCCAGAGCTGTGTGTGGGTGTCGAGAATGAAGCCGATCCCGGAGGACTTGGATGCCCAATCAGCGCTATCTCCCCTGGGGGGAAGAGATGACAATCAGGGCCTCACCCCCTGGAGCATGCCTCCTCAGTTTCCACACACACCCAGACACACACACACACACAGATGGTCCCCCTGTCACGTAAAGACTCCCATGGTCCGCTGGCAAAAATGTCATCCCGCACGACCTTATCTGCCTCCCAGTCAGCGGCCGAGAGATTTCAGAGCCCTAATCTCAGACCGCAACTGGAAACCCGAGCCGTTTGTTATTTTTCGCGTTAAGAGGAATGGCATATGAATGCATCTCATGTCGGAGGAGATAAACTGCCAGGTGCAGAGATGCTGAGATTTGGACTCCTCAGGATGATATACTGTTGTTGTTGTTGTTTTGTTTTGAATCTAGCCTCAGAGTTTTGCAACACTACTTTTGATAGCATGTGAAGGGGTTGAAGGTACAGTCCATTTCTCTGGTGCAAGATGATATTTCAGCTGAACGGTCAGTCAGGTGGCACTCTCTCTCTCTCTCCCTTCCAGGCTGACCTGCTTGTCATGTGTCCGGTTCACAGAAGTGTGTGTGAGATTATCTGTGTGTGAGATTATCTGAACGTGCACGCGAGACGGGACAGGAATGACAAAAAGGTTATTGGATTAGAGTCACACAATCATTCAAACATCTTGAGTTTATATGCTGCAGTTTGTGTCATAAACAGTGAAAAACAAATGATCGGAACTCAGGCTATGCTTAATTGTATCAGCGGTTCTGCGCCAATGGGGATTTATCTCTGCTGAAGAATTGGCACATAGGACCCTACTATTATTGATAATACCAGTCGCCCAGTCAGATAAACAACAACGCCTATGTTTTGTTATTAGAGAGCATTCAGTGACAAAACAAATACTAATGAAGATGACCAACTTCTTCTCCTTCCTCCTCCCCTCATTATCTTCTTCTTCTCCTTCCTCCTCCCCTCATCTTCTTGTCCTTCCTCCTCCTCCCATTCTTCTTCTTTTTATTCTTCCTCCTCTTCCTCTTCCTCCTCTTCTTGTCCTTCTTCCTCTTCCTCCTCTTCCTCTTCCTCATCTTCTTGTCCTTCTTCCTCTTCCTCCTCTTCCTCCTCTTCTTGTCCTTCTTCCTCTTCCTCTTCCTCCTCTTCTTGTCCTTCTTCCTCTTCCTCCTCTTGGCCTCATGTGTCTGGCCAAGCAAAGACAGCTCCATTTTCAGAAACCAAAAAGGAAGACCAAGGGGATTTAAAAAATAAATAAAATAAAAAATATAAAACAATAAAAAAAAAAGTTAAAAAGCCTGTAAGGGCCCACCAGGCGCGGCAGCTCTGGCGTGAGGCAGGCCCACCCATCTGAGCGTCTGAGAGTGTTTACAGGCCAGGGCTAAGTGGGAGTCATTATGGGCCATTTGTCTGGACCTGCGGGACCAGCGCACTGGTTCTGGGCCCAGCCCCGGCCCACATGGATCACACTGGTGGTCCCAGCTGCAGAGAGAGAGAGAGAGAGAGAGAGAGAGAGAGAGAGAGAGTGTAAGAGAGAGTGAGAGAGAGAGAGAGAGAAAAGAGAGAGAGTGGATGGATGGAGAGACAGACAGAAAGAGAGAAAGAGGGATGGATGAAGAGAGGGACTGAAGGATGAAGGGAGGGAGAGTGGATGGAAGGAGAGAAGGATTGATGAAAAGAGGGAGAGATAGAGAGATGGATGGAGAGACAGACAGAGAGAGAAAGAGGGATATATGGAGAGAGGGGGACTAATGGAGGAAGGGAGGGCGAGAGAGGGAGAGAAAAGGGATCGATGGAGAGAGACAGATGGACAGAGCAAGAGACAGAGAGCAAAGAATAAGGGAGAGATGGAGTGAGAGACAGGGAGAAGGACAGGCATAGAGAGAGAGAGAAAGTAAGAGAGAGGGAGAAAGTGGGAAAAGGAGAGAATGAGAGAGCAAGAGAGAGAAAGAGAGAGAGAGGTCAAAACACACATGGCCTCCCTCCATCCTGGTCTCTCGTCTCTGGCTTTTATTTGGCTCTGCTGCAGATGGGGTTTCAGAGCAGGAGAAAGAGCTCTCCATAAAGTTATAATTATCCACATAAACGCAGTCCCAGAGTTGGACACACACACACACACACACACACCACGCACGCACACATATACACATACACACACACACGCAAACACATACACACACATGCACACATTTACGCAAACACTCCTCGGGACACATGCCGACGTAGACAAATGGACACACACATACCACAGTGTGTACACACACACACACACACACATTCACTTACGCAAACACTCTTGGAGATGAAGACAGATGCAGATGTAGACAGACACACACACACAGATGCTGCAGTGCACACACACACACACAAATACAAACAAGAGCGTGCACACAAACACACAGGGTTCTGGCGGAATACTATTTTATGATCTGTTCCAAATCACTGGCTGTCGGTCTCTGGATCAGTCTGGTCTAGCGTTTTGAGGAATAACTCAACCTCGAAAGAGAGGAGCAATCTGAACGTGCTACACATGTCTGTTAGCCAACACGTCACAGTAGATTCATATCCGCTTCAATCAGGAACATAGTTACACCCTGGTATGTGTTTGGAAGTCATTAGTCACGCAACATTCATTTGGATGGAGTTCCTTATTTCTCCATCATTTCACTGATCTGAAAGGGTGTAAACAGAGATGGTGCCATGGATTGTTATTTTATTTCAGTTACACCACCTGTTGGTGTCATAAGCACACCAGCTCATGGTACGGAACCACACCAGCTCACGGAACGGTACGGAACCTTCTAGATTCCTGGTAACACTGGGGTCGCACACGCAGCACTTGGTGGACTGGGATTGGCCAGTCTTGGAGAGCGATACTGGGTTCCGATCCGATACACTGGACCCTAACCGCATGGCGGACATCCATGGAGCCCACCCAGACCGCCCTGCCCCTTGCCCTAGGGAATGGCCATGTGATCGCCAGCCCACCGCAGCGGGAGTCGTGCGTCAGGGTGGGGTTGGGGTACTGTCACAACCATAGATATTAAAAAGCTAGATACCGCATTGGGCTCTAGAACGTACGTAAATAGCGACGCTATTGTATGCAATGCAACTTGCCATAGGGAGTTAGCTTCAATTAACAACCAGATCTCCTTATATGGGCAAAGATGGCCGTTTTGGTTCTTTTTTTGTAGGCGAACTTCAGAAGTCTATCACTGGAGGCCAATGGAGAAACAGGTGACTCTGATTGGACATCACACAGGTGTCTCTGATTGGAAATTACACAGGTGACTCTAATTGGACATCACACAGGTGTCTCTAATTTTTTATATTATTTGTATCATTATTAGGGCAAAAGAGCACCGTTTATGTCCATCATCAACAGTTTGCAATGATCAGTTCTGCTGCGTGATCAAGTGAGCTGCGTGCGTGACATCTGCTGCAGCGCTAAATTATGACATGCCAGGTGGATTGTCTGTGACTTGTCTTCTGAAAATCGAGGCAGCCCTTATAAAACCAATATTTTTACAGAACTCCATTATGAAACTGACACAGAAACTGACACAGGTGTCATGAATCAATGATTATATGTAACCTCATGCACTGTTTAATTTAGGGGCCGTTTATACGAGAACGATTGCGAAGGAAGACGACAAAATATTTTATCATAAGTGCCTTTCGTTTACACGGCGACCCCGCCATCGGGGCTTGAAGACGCAAAAATATGAAGACTCCTTCCAGAGTGTAGAGTATTGAAGACGACCCGGGTTGCGTCTCCGTCTAAACGACTAAACCAAAGATCCTAATTACCTCTGGCTAAACTGTCAAATTAGAATGTCTGCGCCAAGTGACGCATCGGGGTTCTATCACACCACCACCCAGCGGTCTGGAATGCATATCCAATCGAATATCACATACTCTTGCAAAGACTTGAGTGTGCAGATTTTTCTTTACTTTTTATACAGAACTCCATTATAAAAAACTAACGAAATCTGCTAAAGTAGGCCTAAACCATCGAATGATTCCTAAACCATTCTGTTAAACGAAATCCATTCTGTGGCTGCAAACGGGAATAATCACTCTAAGTTAACCAAATATTTCTTTATTAGGGCAGGGCAGGCATATTTCTCTTTTAAACACATACAAGTTCAACTAAATTAAAGAAAACGACCCACAGAAATGTACAACTTTGCACTGCAAAAAGACAGAATTGGGAAAACAAAATGGCTAAACACTCTGCTACAATATCAGCAGTGCATTGAACTTTTTTTCTGGAAGCGTGCTTTCAAGAAGCAGAGAGCGTAGATAGATCTCTGCGCTCAGGCGGTTTCGGATTTTCGTGACAAATCGACCGCAGATAGAAAATGCACTCTCCGCCTCCACGGATGTAGGCTGAATAGTCCTAGAGCTTCAGACAGCTGTTGCGGTGGTCTCCTGTTGGTGGCCTCAAAGACGGCCTACGGCACCGTCGCCTGCGTCAAGGTTACCACATGACAACAATAGACGCGCACTTCTTGCGTTTTTTATTTTATTTTATTTCCCGTTTCCCGTCATAACCTTTCCCGGGAATCGGGAAATAGTCTTGATCCGATTTCCAGGGAATCCCCTTTCCCGGGATTAAACCCTAACGTCAACGACAAGCCTCATTATGCAGACAAGAATCGATCCCCATTTTGCGCCCATAGACATGAACTACGACAAACTATCTTGCTCCACCTATGTATAATCTTTGGCAGTATCCAGCTTCCTAATATCTATGCTCACAACTAGATATTAGAAAGCTAGATGCCGCATTGGGCTCCAGATCGTACGTAAATAGCGTCGCCATCTTGGTGGGAGCAGCCATCACTGGAGGCCAATGGAGGAGCATGTGACTCTGACTGGAAATCAGGCAGGTGTCTCTGATTGGCTGCAAGTGTTGCCCATAGACAGTAAAGGTGTTGCCCCCACCAATATGGCGGCCGTGTTTACGATGCCACCTAATAGAACTCGACAGTCATTGCGGTATCTAGCTTTCTAATATCTATGCTCACAACCACACCAGTTCCTGTTATGGCTCCTGCTCCACCCCCTCCTCTCCTGTCCACCAATCAAGAGTGCCGGCAGTAATCAGCCGCACCTGCTGGACTGATTCAACCCCCTACAAGTACCTCTCAGTGTCTCAGCTCCGTGTGAAGCCGACACGCTACCCTGCTAGTAGCTCACTGTGAGTCATTATGGATGACTCTGCTAAGGCTAATAAAGCTAACATAATGTAGCATGAGTACATGAGTGCGCATGGGCTTCCTGATTCACTATGGATGACTCTGCTAAGGCTAATAAAGCTAACATAATGTAGCATGAGTACATGAGTGCGCACGGGCTTCCTGATTCACTATGGATGACTCTGCTAAGGCTAATAAAGCTAACATAATGTAGCATGAGTACATGAGTGTGCATGGGCTTTCTGATTGTCTGAAGCATGAGCTGGGGATTGTTAGCACCTTGCTCTAGCAGAGGAACGAAGGGAACACTTAACTTATGCAAATACTTCATTTACGACTGTTCCCAGAGCCTTAAAGTTTCAATCTGATTATGGCATACTGAAAACATCATCTCTCTGGCAGCACAAAGAGATTAGTGTTTAGTGTGTGGTTGGGGCTGTAATAATTTAACTGAGACATTGCAATAAAACGCTACCATTGAAAATGCTATGATACAGGAAAGACATTAAAAAAGGAATCTTCTTTCGAAGAATATTGTTACTAGACACACACACACACACACACACACACCCTTTTAAGTAGTGGGTGTAGACAGTCCGCAGACATTTCACAAGGGCTTCAAATGTGTTTACTAGTGCCTGTCTACAACTGGTTTGTATCAGCGGAGTTTACTTAACAGTGTATTTCACTGTAGGACATTTGGAGAGATAACCAAATAAACCTTTCAAGGCAGGAATGTTCCCTGCAGCTGCCAGCTTCAACGTGAGCAAGTTGGGCTCTCCATGGGCCCAGCCCTGTCTGTTTGTCTGTCTACCCATCTGCCCCTGTTTGCCCCCTGCCTGTCCCCCTGTCTATCTGCCTGTCTGCCTACCTGTCTGTCTTGTCTGCCTGCCTGCCTGCCTGTCTGTCTGTCTGTCTTGTCTGCCTGCCCATGTCTGTCTGTCTGTCTGTCTTGTCTGTCTGTCTGTCTGTCTGTCTGTCTTGTCTGTCTTGTCTGCCTGCCCCTGCCTGTCTGGAGAGCACATGTTTGGGCCCAGGGTTAGTTCAGTCTATAGTCTTTACTGAGTCCCTCTCCTCACTGCCAGACCACTGGTGATCCTGGGGCACCACAGACATTTGGAGGATTGGTGTGTGTGTGTGTGTGTGTGTGTGTGTGTGTGCGTGCGTGTGTGTGTGTGCGCATATGACAGTGTGGATACAGAGTTGTTTAAGTGTGTGTGCTTGTTTGCATGTGTGTATATGTGTGTGTGTGTGTGTGTGTGTGTGTGTGTGTGTGTGGTCCATTTCTAAAGTAGTAGCTCCCCAGCCCATGTTTGACAGCCGCCCCAGAGGAGAGGAGAGGAGAAGAGGAGATGAGAAGAGGACAGGAGTGGAGAGAGGAGAAGAGAGGAGGGGGAGGAGAAGAGACGAAAGGAGAGGAGAGGGGAGCAGACGGAGGAGAGGAGAGGAGACTAGACGGAGGAGAGGAGAGCGCCAGAGTGAGCTCCAGCATGGGCCTCAGATGATTTGCTTCCTCTTGTAAAGCGCAGGAATCCTTTCATGTTACAAGTGCTGGGCTTTATGGCCGCTGCTCAACCAGGGGCCTCACGCAGGACCTACACTGAGATGGGGCCACGCTGCGGAAATATCTGCCCCGCAGTGTGTGTGTGTGTGTGTGTGTGTGTGTGTGTGTGTTCACAATTCAACTGGAAGTTACACCTTTCCGTATTAAAGTTTCATGCCTCACGTTCACCCATTCACAGACACACACACACACACACACACTGATTGCGGAGTCTGCCATGCAGCACACAGGTTTGGGGAGAAGTTAAGGGTTCATTGTCTTGCAACGTGGACATGAGTGTGTTGTCAGGGCCTTCTCTGTTCAGACCATGTGGGACTAAAAAACTGTTGGGGTTGCGTTGACCATGCGGACTGTGTTCATGTGCCATAGGCACCACGTGCTGACCAGAAGTCTTTCCCCTGAAGAGGGAAGGACAACAGCAGAAGAGTGAGAAAGAGAGAGCATGTGTGTGTGTGTGTGTGTGTGTGTGTGTATGTAAGAGATTGTGGTCGTGCGGGTGAGCGTGAGCATGATCGGGTGTGTGTGCGTGCGTGCATGTGACTGTGTGTGTGAGTGTGTGTGTGTGTGTATGTGTGTGTGTGAACAAGTAAGAAAGATTGTGTGTGTGTGTGTGTGTGTGTATGTGTGTATGTGAGCAAGTAAGAAAGATTGTGTGTGTGTATGTGTGTGTGTGAGCAAGTAAGAAAGATTGTGCGTGTGTGTGTATGTGTGTGTGTGAGCAAGTAAGAAAGATTGTGCTGCAGGTGTGTGTGGAGGCCAGACATGTCCCTTACTTGGCAGCCACTTCATCAATCTTCTTGTTATCCCAGCTGCACTGGACCGCAGTGTGGTACATCCCCGACACAAAAACAACAGCAGGAGCATTCCTGGGTGAAGTGGCATAACGTTAGCCCACACTACAAGGCATCCGCACCATTCCCTTTTTAGGCTCCAGGAACAGACCACAATCATCCCACTCTGGCCTCTGATGGACAATGGGCTGATGTGGGATAAACAGCTTAGTTTAACAGGCTGCCTGCTACATGCACTGTATACAGCATAGCCTTCGCTCAGTGTAATGACTCTGGTTAGTTTATTTAGCGATATAAATAGCAATATAATAAGTAAATATGTAACCGTAAGATGATGAGTAATATTATACTCTATATGAGTCATTGATATTTACAACTACATATCACAAAAGAAAGGTTTGAAGGTGACATTAAGGTGAAGCTATTTAAGTACAGTGAAGTATAAACAGTTATAACACTCTGATATACTGTATTACAAAAATAGCAGTTTCAATGCAACAAATGTTATAATGTTAATAGCTAAACTCAATGTGTAGACTCGGGCTTAAAGGGGATGATGTTGTAGAAACGCTTTTTGACAGTGATTTTGAAGCACATTAGATTCCCTCATGTCCACCACATCCACATCTGTTTACTGTTATTGTTTGTCTCGTGTGTATATGATGGCAGGAGCTTTCCATCATTATTACTGTTGTTGAAACCTGTGGTCCCCGAGCTTTTAAAGAGAAAGTGCTGTTTTTCAAACCTGGGCTGCATTTTCCCCATCTTTCTCAGTCCAAATTATTACTAAGGACAGAAACAATGAAAATCGGTTGTTGGCAGTTTAGCAGCTATTACCTGTTAAGGCTAGTTAAATAATGTATTCATCAAATACAGTGATTTATGGTGCCCAGGAGATTTTGGGGGGCTGTTATAATGTGTGCACATTTTGAGTGGCAGTGGCTCAGGAGGTAGAGGAGTCGTCCAGCAGCTGGAAGGTTGCCGGTTCGAGCCCAACTTCTCCTGACCCTGTCAAAGTGCCCTTGAGCAAGACCAGTGCTCCCGATGAGCAGGTGGACGCCTTGCATGGCAGCCTCCTCCATCGGTGAGTGTGTGTGTGTGTGTAAATGGGTGAATGTGAGGAATGACATTGAAAAGCGCTTTGGGTGCTCAGAGGAGTCGATTAAAGCGCTATATAAATGCAGGCCATTTGCCATTTTGTAATGTGTGCATTACTGTGTCCTCCAAATAATGAAGCATGGTCTCGAAAAAAGTGGAATGTGAACTCAAAATGACATGATTAAGCTCTCGTATATTTCATGCTCACTTTTTGTCATCTTGCTACATTTTCCAGTCAACTCCCGATCCAAGGGAGGATATGATATTTCACGACAGGACAATACTTTACTTATCAATATGCTATCAATATGCGGGAGACTTTTGGAACTTCCGGAGACTTGGTATGTATGTGTAAGTGCCCAGTATTCGGAGAGCACAGGTCTGTAGTCAGACCTAAATGCGAAACCAATGTGTTCAGTCTTGGCTCAGACACCTTGCCACCAAGTAACAACACAATCCGGGCAGTAGTTTCTGCATAATCTTGCTTTGTTTGGTTAAAATCTGATGCTTGGACGTACCAAAACGTGCACAATATTCCATGGTTTCCTCCAGTATTGGGAGCATGATTTATGATCTTCCTGCACACATTTAAAGGCACAATCCGTCAGGATTTTGTTTTATTTAATTCACACTCCACACGCCAATCCAGTTGGGGGCAGCATGTAGGAAAACAATGAGTTGCTAGTGGTAAAAACGACGAAACGCACATTGCCCTCCCCCGTCTCCGTTTCGCTACTGTCTATCCCTATGTGTCTATCAGAGAATGTCTCTGTGTCCTAAACCTCCTAAATCCGGAAAATGTCTTCTTCAAGCGGCTCACCCTTACCCGATCACTACATATAACAGTTTTATTAACGCTTTGCTTTTCACACTGGTATTGTTGGTAATGAGACATTTGAGAAATAAATACAAATTTGTTAGCATGCATTTGGCAAGAAGTCTTAGCAAAGGCTAGGCCTAGCCTGGGCGTAGTAGCCATTGTATGGATGGATAAAACTGAAAATAGTAATAAGGTATTTTTTTTTTCGGGTGGAGACTGACGACTAAGATTACATCCCCCTGCATCGAAAACAGACAAGAGGGGCAAACGTAAGGGCCAGGCAAAAGAAGAAAAGGCCTGGGTGTCTAGTGTCAGTCCCAGACCTGGAGAGAACAGTACAGGATCGGCCTCGAAAGCTGTCAGAGCAGCCAGAGAGCGCTACTGACCAGCAGAGGCGCTTTGAGAACAGTCACCATGAGAGTCTGGCAGCAACACAGGTGTTCTTGCTATGTAGCCAATAACTAAAAGGCTCCATGTAGTCAGTGGTTACAGCCAATCGCTCTGTTTACTATTAGAGGTCATTATTATTACCATTTATTACACAAGTTGGGCTAACGAGTCAGGCTTCATGTTGATGAGCCACAGGAAATGAAGAGGTGATCTGATCCTGTGAAAACAGATACAAACACACACATGGGTATATTGTGACATGTTTGAAGAGCTTCAAAGGAAAAAATGGTGATGCTATTTTGCAACAGGCCCGACACAATCTAAGCAACTTATAACGCTACCGGAGATAGAGGATAGTATTCTAACGTATCTGAAAGTTATCCTAATCGTGTAGAGCTAGCATTAGTTGTAATTTTAGTATCTTATGCTGCCAACATCATTCGCTAGCTTGGTGACCACAAGCCAGTGAACATTCACCAATATCAAAATGTATTTATTGCATATTGAACATTACACTCGTATTGTGTAGGACACAAAACTTGGTCACGCATAAATAATAGTATTTGGCAAACTGCTTAGCTTATTCATCAAGGACGCTTATCGCTAGGTTGGTAACGCTAGCAATGGCGGCCTAACGTCAATTTACCGCTGACAAACATTACCTAGTGGCTCAAGAGCTAATTCTACAATATCTCCTTTGCTTAATCAAAATTATGAATTATGTTTAACAGATGTTTACTTTACCAGTCAAGAAGAAATGTCGCAAGTTCCCTAGATTAACGGTTCTTTGCTCGCCTCCCATCTGATATTCTTTTTCGCCAGATAGAGTTTTTTTAGCTGGAGGCTTATGGAGGTCTCTTCGGTCTCTTCCTAGAACTTTTGGCCATTCTCGCAGTACACTTCACTGTAGAACTTGAACTCCGTGGGGAGGGGAGGAGCAGGAGGGGTGGGAGCAGAGCGCATGAATTCCGTTGTCTCTTTTCGACTGCTCTGGGCTGCACTGAAGACGGTTTGGCCGGTATGTTACTCCCTGTCGCCACCTCAGACATAAACTGGTATTGCAAGACTGGACTTAATTCGGGCTAGTCGGTTAGCACGCTTAATTCTGAGGAGATCTCTGCAATGCTATGCATATTCTTCGATTAGAAAATGTCAGTAGTGTTATTTCTTCACATTCTAATGATATGTATAGTTGATTTGTGAATGCATTACACTTCAAAAGTTCACAAAAAAGACACATTGTGCCTTTAAGAAATTGTGGGGTACATTTTTGTACAGTGATGGCCAAAAGTATTGGCACCCATGCTAAAGTTGACTGAAAAGAGGAATATAAAATCCAGAATACTGTGCATCCTGATAAAGTTACCTTGGCCTTTGGAATTAAAATAGCCCCACATCATCACATACCCTTCACCATACCTAGAGATTGGCATGGGTGTTATTTCAAAGTCAAAGTCAAAGTCAAAGTCAGCTTTATTGTCAATTTCTTCACATGTTCCAGACATACAAAGAGATCGAAATTACGTTTCTCACTATCCACGTGAAGACAAGACATATTTTACCAATTTAAGTCCACAGACAAACATAACATTCAAGTAAAACAAAAAAAAAGTAAGTAAATAAGTAAATAAGAGGGCACATATAATAATGAAAAAAAATAAGAGCAGCAAAATTTGGTTGAAATTGTGCATAGACAGTCAATAAAATACTAGTGCAAAGTCAGGCCAATAAAAGGGTTTGGGTAGTTCTGTTTGACCTAAGTAAGAAAGAAAGTGGCATAGTGGTGCAAGTTATGTAAGAGCAGCAGAAGTGTTGTGTTTTCAGGACAACAACAACAAGTTGTAAAGTGTACAAAGTGCAAGTGTGCAAGTGGAGTAGTGCAGGCGGCCATTGTGGGTCCAGTGTCCAGGATGTTATGTAGCTGAGGGGGGAGAGGAGGAGAGAGTTCAGCATCCTTACAGCTTGGTGTATGAAGCTGTTTGTGAGTCTGGTAGTGCGGGAGCCGCAGGCTTCTGCACCTTTCCCAGAGGGCAGTCGATCAAACAGATTGTGAGCGGGTGACTTGCATCACTCACAATTTTGGTCGCCTTGTGGGTGAGGGGGGGTGGTGGTAAATGTCCTTCAGGGAGGGGAGTGAAGCACCAATAATCCTTCCAGCTGTGTTCACTATGCGCTGCAGGGCTTTCCTGTTGTATTCAGTGCAGCTTCCACCCCACACAGCGATACAGCTGGAGAGGATGCTCAATGGTGCCTCGGGTAGAATGTGGTCATGATGGCTGGTGGAGCACTTGCTCGCCTGAGTTTCCGCAGGAAGTACGGGCGGGCTGAGCCTCTCTTCGCCAGTGATGCAGGTTGGTGGTCCAGGAGAGGTCTTCACTGATGTGCACCCCCAGGAATTTGGTGCTGCTCTCGCCTTCCACCACAGCACCGGCCGATGGTCAGTGGCAGGTGTTGGGTGTGGCCTCCGGAAGTCAACAACAATCTCTTTGGTCTTGCTGACGTTCAGCAGGAGGTTGTTGTCCCTGCACCACGTGGTCAGATGGTCGACCTCCAGCCTGTATTGAGTCTCGTCAGCTCTGGTGATGAGACCCACCAGAGTTGTTGTGTCGTCAGCAAATTTCACTATGTGATTGTTGCTGTAGGTTGCAGTGCAGTCATGCGGCCAGCAGGGTGAAGAGCAGCTGGACTGAGCACGCAGCCTTGGGGGCCCCTGTGCTCAGTGTGATGCTGCTTGAGGTATTGTTGCCAACATCGCACTACTTGGGGCCTCTGACAGAGCCAGTAGCCAGTTGCAGAGGTAGGTACTGAGTCCCAGTTTGTCAAGTTTGCAGATGAGTTGTTGTGGTATTATGGTGTTGAATGCAGAACTGAAGTCTATAAACAGCAATTCATTATATTTAGTTAGCCTATTAGCTGGTTTGATTTGCATTGAGCTCAATGAGCATCAAACCAGCTAATAGGCTAACTGAAATAACACCCATGCCAATCTCTAGGTATGGTGAAGGGTATGTGATGATGTGGCTTATTTTTATTCCAAAGGCCAAGGTAACTTTATCAGGATGCACAGTATTCTGATCCATGAAATAACTGGCCTTTAAAAAATAAAAAATCTGCCTGGTTCTATGGGAATTTAACTATAGGGTGGGAATACTTATGACCCCTGTATTTTAAGGAAGAACATTTATTTATTTATGATACATTATTCATTCACTAAGAAAATTGGTGTCCTTAAAGGGTTAGATATTTCCTAATTTTTCACGTAAGGCATTAAGATCAATTTCCAAAAGATGATTTTATAATCCTCTTTTCAATCAACTTTAGCATGGGTGCCAATACTTTTGGCCATCACTGTAAATTTAGCTCTCGATGTACAATAATGTGCTTTAAATGTAATATACTTTACCATGCCCATGATTAAAGTTTTTTTTATTATTATTTATTTTTTAACTTGACCTTTTAGGGACTAGTAGTAATTCATACACAATATCAGACATATGATGACATGCAGTACATTAGAAATACATTTTAAAAAGTTAAATTTGGCCAAACATGTTGTGTGTGTGCTCATGAACTAGAATTTGCTTCTTTAAAATGAGGCCGTGCTGGGTTCTATTTCAATTTCAAACGGAGATAAACAGACACAGCCCAGAGCGTCTATGTGCTGCATTTGATATGAGTCAGTTCACAGGAGAGATAAAGCAGATGAACAAGAGACTCAAGAGGACTAACAGACAGACACAGAGGAAGACATGAAGAAGAGTGTGTGTGTGCGTGTGTGTGTCCGTGTGTGTGTGCGCGTGTGTGTCCGTGTGTGTGTGTGAGGGGGTGTAAGTGACTGATTGTCAGACAAGGATACACCTGAGGACATTTTGGCATGCAGCGGCAAACCTGATCTAGTCCGCTTGTAGCCTGTTCCAAGTGGACATTAAACTTGAGGGGAACTGATCCACATCCAAATAAAAATGTCGGTTTGTTCCTGCGGCCGGTTCCCTCAGGAGGCCCCAAAGGAACATGGAGAACCTGTCGGGAGAAGAGCATGACAACGGGTTCTCAAAGCCCCAGATCTGTTTCTCCTCCTCCTTCCTCCCCCCTCTCTTTCTGTCTCCCTCCCACTTCTCCCTCTTCTTTTCTCTCTCTATACCCCCTCTCTGATCTGTTTCTCCTCCTCCTCCTCCTCTCTTCCTTAATCGAAACGCGCGATCCTGATGTCGATTAATAATGATTTAACTTTAAATAATATTAACTGACAGAAAACGAATATGATCGATAGTGAACTTTATTATTGATTTTCGATTTCTGCGCGGGCAGAAAGCGGAAGGGCATGAGCGGATTTTGATCGAATGAACGA
>NC_063189.1:3125758-3145758 GCF_017589495.1 Alosa alosa
CACACACACACATACACTCACACACAGGGGATGGGCAGTATTTCTAATACATGTATTTAAAATATGTATTTCAAATACAAAATACTATTTTGTAATTTGTATTTTATTGAGATGATGAAAATGCCTTTGTATTTTGTATCAAAATACTTCAGTGTTGTGTATTTTTGTATTTTCAAAATACTGTAAAATACTTTCTGTGAAACACTGTGATGACATCTATCTAACTATCTATAACCTGTGAAATATTTCAGTGCTATGGTGACTTGATCATTTCCTACTTCAAACAAGGACATTTCCAACCTCTTGCACATTTTGAATAAGAAATTATTGATGATGTCATAATTATTGGCTTAACTGATTGGATGGTATATGTGACAACCTGATTTTTATTTTTTATTTTTACTTTTTATTTTGTATTTACATTGGAAGAGGTTGTGCACAAAATTATTCATCTGTGATGAAACTCACCATACAATATGTGTGGTAGTGATGGTGTTAAATAACTAGGTTAAAATGCTACCTAGTTTAAATTTCTAAATAAATCATCCATTTGGATAGCCTGACGAGCCAGACCCACATCAAGATGTAGGGTCTGGGAACTCACCATTGGCAGTGCTCAATCCGAGGGGCGGGATAAAGAGTTGTCTTTCAAATTCCCTCTGCACGCAATAGGATAGCGCTACAACTCATGAGCCCCATGTGTTTTGCCACCAGCGAAGCAAGTTGGCTAGTTGATCAAACTTTTGGCAACTTAAAAAAAAGCTTAACTCTAGTTGCGCTGTTCGTCAGCAGCAGCATTCATCTTTGTTTTCAAGTAGCAGGAAATTCACACGGAACCGTCGCAACTCTGCCATCATTATGTTAAGCCCGCCCACCAACTCTATACACGATGTAATTGGCCTGACAGAAGTTTGTTTTTTACAGCTTGCAAGCCAACAGAGAGTTGCTAGACTACCCTGGCTGCAAATTACATTTGCTGCCGCTAGGGTGCGTCTAGATTTTTAGGCTACCATTTAGATAGTTTGTCTTTGAGTTATTGTCACTGATTCATAGTGGGCAATCTACACCAATAGAGTAAATAAGTATACTTAAGGAAGGGTTCCTTGAGTTACCGAACATTTCCCAGGGCAGAGGTTTATATTGGGATGTCTAACATGAGGGGTCATCATATCTAATCTGTTGACTGATTATGGAAGGAGTCTCTTGCTTTCAGATGTTTTTCCAGGTATTGTACAAGTGAAGGGATAGACGAAAAAGGCTTTTAGAAAGATGTATTTTGTAGTATTTTGAAAATACAAAAATAAAGTATTTTATTTTGATACATTTTTTGGCTGCTGTATTTTATAGCTTATTTTGATACATTTTTAAGGTGGGTATTTGGTATTTTATTTGAAAATACATTTTGATGTATTTGTACCCATCCCTGCACACACACACACACATACACACACACACACACACTCACACAGACCACCTCCATGAAGCGTGCCTTTCAGGTGGCTCTGTGCAGGTAGCTGCGCTGGCATTACCTGTCTGTCTCCATGACAACAGCAGCAGTAGCATTGTGCTCCTATCAGCCCAAAAGAGCCTGAGGATATCCCCTCACTCGCTTACAACCAGGGCACACACACACATACACACATACACACACCGCATACTCACACACACCGCACACACACACACACGCACACACACACATACACAGTATACACACACACACACCTCACACACAAACACACACACTCAGGTTGCCAACGTGGAAAAAAACAGCACTGGATCACCAAAACATCCGGCCGAGTTTCCTAAAGCAGAACAGAAAAGTGTTTTTTTTTTGTTTTTTTCTGTGGAGGCTGGAGTGTTTGATGTCCGTCTCCATTGCGTAGTCAACAGTGGCCCTTACAGCTCAGGAGGAAACGTGTAGAGTAGAGAGAGAGAGAGAGAGAGAGAGAAAAGGTAGAAAAGTGAGAGCCAGGGAGAAAGGGGGAGTAAAAGAATCAGGAAGATGGAGAAATATTTTGGGGGAGAGAGAGGACAGTGTGTTAGTGTGCATTAATGTACAATATGTGTTAGTGAGTGAGATATAGAGAGATAGTGAGTGTGTGTATGTGTGTGTGTGTATATGTATGTGTGTGTGTGTGTGTGTGTATATGTGTGTGTGTGTGTGTGTATGCGGTGTGTATGTGTGTGTTAGTAAGTGTGAAAGAGAAAGACACGTCCTGTTGGTATTACCTCATGCCCTGCCGTCTCCAATTAGCAACTTTATGAATGAGCCACATTGAGCGCGCTCAAAGAGGATGTTACATGTTAGAGGTGTTAGACTGAGCACGCTCAGAGTGGCGCTGGACTGAGCATGCTCAGAGAAGTGCTGGACTGAGCGCGCTCCACAGCGGATCTTACTCGTTAGAGGAGCAACACAACGAGCGCACCCCAGAGAGGATATGACACGTTAGCGAGGGGATGTACTGACAGACATGATCTTACACATTAAAGTCTGCACTGGGCGCGCTCCAGAGAACATCTTACACGTCTTACAAGATGGAGCACTGGGTGAATGTTGGAGCCTGACCAAGCATTCGAGGAAACTGCTCACACACTCACAGCTCGAGGGTGTTCTTCTTTCTAGCTATTTACCCTGTGTCAGTCATTTTTCTCATCCTCTCTTCCTTGCTCTTTTTTTCTCATACACACACACACACACACACACACACATACACACACATACACCACCCCTTGTAAACACTGGATCCATTTGGGCCATCTTAAGCACTGGATCCTATTCAGTTGGCATGCAGCAGCAGGGCCTCTGTCTATGAAACCTTCAAGGTCGGCAATACTAGTGCAGGAGGATTTCAAGACCAGTGTAGATTCAGATGATTTATATCTGATTCACGATGGGCATGGAAGTAGGGCTCAGCCGCCAGAAAAGGTTAGGAGCTTCTGTTCTAAACGATTAGCTTGATCGCATCTAATTGCAGGAGGGCTGAAGCCTCAATCCTCACAACCCCTCTACCTCAGGAGGGCTGAAGCCTCAATCCTCACAACCCCTCTACCTCAGGAGGGCTGAAGCCTCAATCCTCACAACCCCTCTACCTCAGGAGGGCTGAAGCCTCAATCCTCACAACCCCTCTACCTCAGGAGGGATAAAGAAAAGAAGAAAAACAACATCTGGAGGAATTCTCAAAACGAGCTAGACACGTTCTTCCTGGAGAGCGTCAGAGGAGCCGTTAGGCCTTCAAACGAGCTAGACACGTTCTTCCTGGAGAGCGTCAGAGGAGCCGTTATGGCCTTCAAACGAGCTAGACACGTTCTTCCTGGAGAGCGTCAGAGGAGCCGTTAGGCCTTCAAACGAGCTCGCACCACGAGAACATATCCCAGAAGTCACCAGGGGAACACGAGCAGTACCCCTGAACGGAGGGTCCAGCAGCGGGCTGATAAAAGGTTAACTCCTCGGCCGACAAACCGCTTTCTTCTCCTGCTCCCCGCTGAATGTAATATACCGACCCGGGCCCAGACCCCTGTGCAGGTCAAACCACAGCGGAACCGGGGACGTTCCACTGAATCAAACACAGAACATTTACCCCAGGGGTGGTCAAGGGGAGGGTCGAGGGGGGGGGGGGGTTAAAGGTGAGGTGACAGATCTAAAAAAAAAAAAAGTGAGAGAGCATGCTGTCATTATGAGAAATGGGTCAGTGGAGAGGGGGAGACAGAGGAGCAGGGATGGAGAGAGAGAGAGAGAGAGAGATTAGGTTAGGAGTTTAGGTGAGTAGGTGTGATTGAATCAGCAGTACTCCAGACAGCAGCTTCTGTGTACAACTGAATCTGTATTTCTAAATCAGCAGTACTCTAGACAGCAGCTTCAAGTTCAAGTTTAGTTCAAAGTTTAATTGTCACATATACTTTGCAACACAGTGAAATGCTTGTGCCACAAGTTGCAGGGGGTAAAAAGGGAGGTCTAAGAAGCACAATGGTGCCATATAGGCAATAAATAGG
Organism: Alosa alosa; assembly: GCF_017589495.1. Classification (NCBI taxonomy): domain Eukaryota; kingdom Metazoa; phylum Chordata; class Actinopteri; order Clupeiformes; family Clupeidae; genus Alosa; species Alosa alosa. Next base: position 3,129,749 of record NC_063189.1, read on the forward strand.
ATAGGGGGTGGGGGGGGCACCATACAAAGAACAAGACATATGTGCTGCTAGGCATGCACAGACACCCAAACACACACAGATACACAAGCACACCAGTCGACATGCACCCATTAGAAAGCCTACATAGAGCTTCTGTGCATACATATAGACCACAGACATATGGACCACATACATCCATAAAGACTGCATACATGTAAAAGACAACATACATACATGTAAGACCATAGACCTACACTGACCTGCAGGCCTCTAATGACCTGCAGACCTGATGATTAAAGAAAATAAATGCACTGAGGCATTATAAAAATATATATATTTATTCCACTGCTTGGTTGAATTTCCCATTGTCCTACGTAATTTAGAACGACCATTAACCGTATGTTATCTGCACACCTATGAAGTAGATCCATTTTTTTGGCCGTATCACACTTGTATATTAATTCGCCGAACTCGTTGTGAAGTTTAAATGAACTGTCACGTTGCATCCGAGCTGTAAAATGCAGACGTTCAGAACATTGCAACATTGTAGCATATGACGGAGGTGGCTTTTAGCTAGATGGATGACAGCAGGCTAAGTAAAATAGCGATGTTTCAAAGCTAAAGTTCATCAGAATCTTGGGATACGCCCACTTGACAACGGGAGAGATAGAACTAACGACTGGCCTTTGGCCGTAGCAACCATCCATTTAGAACTAGTAACAGCAGTTTGTCTTGTGAGTTGAGAAATTAGTTGATATGTGTCGGAAGAAATTAGTTCTACAAACAAGACAGTTTTAGCGATTAAAACATTTAAATTGTAATAGGAAATGAACACAACGCAAGTGGCAACAGTGGAAAAAGTGGGATAATGGACTCCACGGTGGTCTGTTCACAGAAGTTAATGCACTACGAGGTTTAAACGAGGTCCGCTTCGCGTCGGGGCCGTTTTACAACCTCGACCGTGCATTAACTTCTGTGAACAGACCACCGTGTCGTCCATTATCCCTTACATAAAATGTCTGTGATACATAAGGTACCATATTGATGACACAAGCAATTATATTAAGAATGTTCATGATTTCATGTCACTGTCCATTTAATATTCTGATAGCCTGGGGAAAGAAGCTGTCCTTAAGACGTGTTGTGTGTGAGGAAATGCTCTGGTAGCTGCCCTTAAGACGTGTTGTGTGTGAGGTAATGCTCCGGTAGTGTTTACCAGAGGGGAGTAATGAAAAGAGGGGATAGGCTGGGTGATTGACATCCTTGATGATAGACTCTGCTCTACTCCTGCAGCGTACAGGGTAAATGTTTTGCAGTAGAGGAAGGTCGGCCCCAATGATCTGGAGGCAGACTGGATTGTCCTTGTTAAGAGTTTGAGATCCTGGGCAGACAGATTACCTAACCACACTGTGATACAACCAGTCAGTATACTTTCAATGGTGCATCTGTAAAAGTGTATAAGAGATGTTGTACCTACCCCAAAGCTTTTAAGTCTCCTAAGAAAGAACAGTCTCTGCTGGATTTTCTTAAGGATGCAGGTTGTGTTGAAAGACCATGATAGGGAGGAAGTGATCTGTATTCCCAGGAACCGGAAACTGTCGACTATCTCCACAGGTGAGTCATCAAGGCAGAGTGGTTTGTGGATGCACACGTTCTTCCTGAAGTCAATGATGATCTCCTTGGTTTTGTTGACGTTCAGGAGAAGGTTGTTATTGTGGCACCATACAGACAGTTCTATTTCAGTCCTTCCAGACCGCCAGAGGCAGCCGATAGACTGGTGGAAATCCTCACGCGCTCGCGCATTGGTCGAGAAACATGTATAAAACTTCTGTTATTACGTGACCATGAGACCGCGAGGTACAATATAAATACCGATGCACGGTTCATGACGTTCTCTTTCTCATTCTCGCCTTGGTCTTGAGAACTTGATCGTCTTTGGATTATATTGGATCATCATTCTGAGACGTGTGCAGTTCAATCAAGAGTAGCAGATTGCCCTCACAACAAGCTGTGTCTCAGAGCAAGTGGAGTTACGTGAGTAGGCTTAGTTGAGTGTCCTTGTTTGATCGGCCCCACTCACTAATTTTTGGCATATTTATAGCATTCTGAGTGTCTGTATGCTCGGCACCACTCATTGCTATCATTGTTAGATTCCTTGGTTGTTGCTTAGTTGAGTGTCCGTGTGTAATCGGCTCCGCTCACTAATTACAGTGCATGAAAATGCACTGTACTGTTATTCCAAGGCTTTTTCTTCTTCTTCTTCTTCTTCTTCTTATTCTTCTTCTTCTAACGCAGTTAATGCAGCTTAAACCGTGTAACGTAGAAACTTCATTCAAACTATGTTCACGTGGGTCTTACTTAGGACATGTGGGCTTTGTATTTTTCAACTTTGTAACTTTTATACTTTTTAAACTATTAATTAAAAACTAGTCAAAATTTCCCCATAGACTTAACATGGGCTGATGACATCACAATAGAGCCGTTAAGCAATTAGAATCCTATGGCAGGTGTTCGGGCCACCTGGACCAACTGCCAGTCTCAGGCTTTAAGCATACAAACTGGCCCTATTAAGACTACACATCCTGTTCAACTGCTTCCTCTGCCAAAAACTGTTTCAAAATAAAAGTCCTCACTACAATATTTCACTGTTAAACAATTTAACGCTTTAAACTACTGAACTTTTTAACTGTTCAGCCATTGTAACTGTTACTTGTCATCAACTATGACTCCTACCCACTGTAGCTAGTTAGCTAAGTTAGCTAAGTAACATGGTTAGCATAGTTAGCATGCTAGCATGTTAGCACGCTAGTTAGCATTTTTAGCAAAACTGCTAAAAATGATTAGTTAAGTTAGCTAAGTCACATGGTTAGCATAGTTAGCATGCTAGCACGTTAGCACGCTAGTTAGCATTTTTAGCAAAACTACTTATAATGATTAGCTAAGTTAGCTAAGTCACATGGTTAGTAAAGTTAGCATGCTAGCATGTTAGCATGCTAGTTAGCATTTTTAGCAAAACTACTTATAATGATTAGCTAAGTTAGCTAAGTCACATGGTTAGCAAAGTTAGCATGCTAGCATGTTAGCATGCTAGTTAGCATTTTTAGCAAAACTGCTAAAAATGATTAGCTAAGTTAGCTAAGTCACATGGTTAGCATACTTAGCATTTTAACATTGTTAGCATGCTAGTTAGCATACTTGGTTAACATTATTATCTTTGTTAACATAGTTAGCATAACTGCTAGCAAACATTAGAGCCATTCCAAGTGTCAGTTATCGTCAACTATCTACCTAAATAATTTAACCATTTAAACTATCCACTTATTTAACTGTTCAGTCATTCCAACTATATTAAACCTCATCTACCTAGCAACCAATATAGTTTGTTTTTACTCTGTATGATATTTTACATCATATTTTTGCATTTTCATGCACTGTATTTCCTTCAGGAAATGCTTTTCTAGTTAATTTAGTTACAGCATCGTGAGTTAGTCTGTATGCTCGGCACCTCACGGCTAATTTACATTATTACACCTTTATTAACGTTACGTGCAAATTTAGTTGAGAGTCAGCCCGTTAGCGGCTCCATTTACTTATCAATAGCCAATTTAAGTTAGCCTACACATTGAGTGTCTGTATGCTCGGCAGAGGTGGGACCAAGTCACTGTTTGGCAAGTCACAAGTAAGTCCCAAGTCTTAGCACTCAAGTCCAAGTCAAGTCCCAAGTAAATACAGAGAAGGGCAAGTCGAGTCCAAGTCCAAGTCCCAATCTTTTTCAAGTCCTGAACAAGTCATCAGGTACTCTTCACTTAATAATGGCATTATTAGACTATCGATCATAATTTTAACACTTCCATCTAATCCACAGAATTTTTTTTTATAAATACAGATTAAAATATGTTCAATGTTTCTGTCTTGAAATCTTTTACGATATATGCATGCGCATACAATATACACATGTGCATACCTGAGTAATCTGTACAAAGCGGATAGCTACATGACAAATAAAAATATTGTTTTTCCAAATTTCGGAGCCCACTGTAAGGATGAGTAATAATTTGACTGATGGCATTTCATTGCGCTTAGGCCACAGATTTGCCTGCAAACAATTTATTAGGCTGTCTGCGGTGGCGACTCATAAGGAAGCCAAGGTCAACACTTTTATATTATTTAAAAGATAATAATGACACAGTAATTTTGTTTTAAAGTATTCATTTCTTAAGAAATACTACACATGTGATGCTGTTTATCTCATTTGTAAATGGTGCACTGTCACTTTAAGCCCATTGTGTGCCACTGTCCACACATTCTCATAATGATCTTTTTTACCAGCTCCATTCCTATGGCTAGTCCACAAACTCAAACATTGTTTGTGCCACATGAATAGCACAATATTAACAATGATAAGCATTATATTAAGTTGGCACAAACAGCTTTCATTCCTTTGGAAATAGATGCATGTATGACATGATGCTTGCTTGACATTTTCTGTTTGCAATTAAATGGGAATTATGAGCCTGGTAGCCAGTAGCCACCTAGCTAGCTGAGTGGAATGCATTTCAATCGGCATATCAATGTGCTTCATGTAAACAAATTATTGAATAGGCCTACTTCAAGACTCACCATTTCCATTAAACAAAGGCAAAGACAACTCTTCATATTCTTGTCCACTTTCCAAATCACAGTGAGTGCAGCCTATGTCATAGTGACCTGGATCTCATAGTTTATAACAGTAGTGAGAACTGGATAAATCCGCAATTTCCCTAATCTCATTATTTGTTGCCTTCATGATTTCCTTTTATACGTTTCTTATATTTAAAAGAAAATATCAATCATCATCAACAATGACAAGCCAGCTGGAACCTGCCACTCGTTTTCTCTCCCTCTCGTGCGTGCTTAGATGGGGTTCTCAATTAAATGGAGTAGGCTAGCATAAGTTCAAGTTGGATCTTAATGGAGAGGACTCGAAAAGTATCATCTTTATGTAACATGCTGTTGGTGCATTTTGACATTGTAAACGTTCTCTAACAAGAGTGCAAATCAGTTTGCAGTAAAGCTACTAGTTATTAGCTAAATGTTGGTCGTTTCTCTGTCTCTTGGTGCCCTACACACAGTCGTAACGCGATGTGGGGGGTAGCGGCAGCACTGAACTGTGCTCTGGACTGGCCGCTTGTCTCCGCTATTTTATTTTTTTTTAGTCGCGTCTCTGGGGTGACTGGTCCACGATCAGAAAATTTAGTTTTTGACTCGAGACATGTCAAGTCGTCACAAGTCAAAGAGGCAAAGTCCGAAGTCAAGTCTCGGTGAATAGTATTCAAGTCCAAGTCGAAGTGCAAGTCATGCCGAATTTTATCAAGTCAAGTCTGAAGTCATTAAAATCATGACTCGAGTCTGACTCGAGTCCAAGTCATGTGACTCGAGTCCACATGTCTGATGCTCGGCACCACTCATTGTTATTTATGGCTTTGCCTCTGAACACCTAACTTAGTGGTTGTCGGTGCTTCTGTTATTGCCACTGGGATCGCCCATCCTAGAGCGCGGCTGCGTTAAGGTGGGCTTCCCTATAACAACGTTACCTGGCTACTGCTGACTGGATTGAATTGATTTGGATAAGTATAGCCTGTGAATTCTCCATCTCTGGGTAACGTTCATCTTGAGGCTACTGAGCGCCCGAGTTTGATCGGCTCCGCTCTAGTACATTCCTTGTCGAATTCAGGCTAACTGCTGAGACTAATTGCCCACGCTGCAATAGCACTTAGCTAAAGTTAGAGGGTTGTGCTATACCTGGTAGCAACTCACTATGAACTAACTGACTCTCCTGAATCATGGAATCTGCCTGGTGTGTTCAGTGTCATTGCACCATGGATGTGTTGGATGGACATGATAGTTGCCCGTCTTGTCTGGGCATTAACCACCTGCGTGAGGCGCTGACAAATCCATGCCCTTGGAGCTACGCCGCCTGCGCTTAGCTGGGCTTGATCCGGATTCTGATGCGACTCTCCCCCCCTCGGGGGTGAGTGCTGCTGATAGGAAAAGGAAGTGGACCCGCTTGCTTCCAAAGCGAAGAAGAAAGAATCTTCTGTGGACATGGCTCGCAAACTAGCTGAGCTATCATCTAGTGTTCAGCATTTACAAGCTATGTTGTCTGCTGTGCACCCAGCTCCTGCTGACAGGCTACAGACTGGGGAGGGACAACATGGTCCACTCTCAGCTTTGTCACAATTTAGTCCAACACTCTGGCAGACTCAGATGCTGTGTCAGTCGCTGCACCCTCTTCATTGGCAGCTTGGCCAGCGCTTATGGTGAGAAGGAGCCTGCTGCAGAGCATGCCCTTTCAACACATTCGCTCAGTGGGAGCGGTTTGGATCCCCAGAGCTCTGCATCAGCATCAAATCCTTCAGCAGCACCCATTCAAAACACACTGAAGGTAGCTTTGGCCCGTCTTAAATTGGATGTCCCACAGACTACACCGGGACCTTTTAATCTTTTGCGCCGCCCTGCTGGGTCTTCTGATGACCTGCGCATGCCACAGTGCCCTGATTTCACTGGTGTTGTCACAGACTCATATCGAATGGCTATGGCATCCAGACCTGATCGCACTATTCGTGCATTAGCGGCAATGGTGGAGCCCGACATTGTTGGACTTGGGAGAATGCCTGCAGTGGAGCCCTGTGTTGCTTCTCTTATCATTTCACCTGATGAAGCCCTGCGGCAGATTATTCGCTGCCCAAATGCAGAATGCCGCCGCACAGATGATCTCCTGGGTAGAGCTTACAGTGCTACAGCTTCTCTTGGTAGAGTAGGTAACTCTTTGGCTCACCTGCTGCTGGCCATGCATACATCACTTGCGCCATCTGCGGATGCTACAGTGAACGAGTTAATGAACGCCTCTCTTCAGTCCCTTGGTGCAATTGCCAACAAATGTGGTCGGACCTTTGGGCTTTTGGTACAAGCCAGGAGGCAGGTGTGGTTAGCTCAATCCCCACTGCCAGAACCCTGTCGGAACAGTATGAGGGCCTTGCCCTTAATTCCGGGGCAGATCTTCGGTCCCACAGCTCAAGAGGCCCTTGAACGCCACGTCCTCATCTCCGAGACTCTTGCAGAAGGGCGGATAGAACATGTCGATATACAGGTTCACCCAGATGGGTTTTATTCAACCTACTTCCTTGTCAAAAAGAAAGATGGTGGGTTCAGGCCCACTTGGACTTGAGAGGACTAAATCGTTATCTCAAACATCTACCATTTCGCATGCTGCGCATCAAAGATGTCACACAAGCAGTCATGCCTCATGCATGGTTCACTTCAGTGGACCTGAAAGACGCATACTTTCATGTACCTATTGCCCAAGAACATCGCCGCTTCATCAGGTTCACCTTTCAAGGGAGGGTATATCAGTTTTGCGTCCTTCCTTTTGGCCTCTCACTAGCTCCCCAGCTCGTGTGTGTTCACACGCTGTGTGCAAATTGCCCTCGATCCCTTGCAACATCAGGGGTTACAAGTGCTGCCGTATCTCGACGACTGGCTGCTGATTGCACACTCTCCACAACAGGTGGCAAAAGATACTCACCAACTGAATCATGTGATGGCCCTGGGGTTTACCATCAATTGGGCAAAAAGTTCTCTGACTCCATCTCAGTCAGTGGAATTTATAGGCATGAACCTGGACTCCAGACTGATGTTGGCCTCTCTAACTCCGGCCAGACGGCTTGCCATCAAAGGCACCCTCTCACTGGTGCGCAGGGGTCGTCACTTGCCTTTCTTGACCCTGCTTCGCCTTGCGGGTCTTCTAGCTGCAGCAACATCGGTTGTGAAACTTGGCCTCCTGTATCTGCGTCCTTTCCAGCGCTGGCTGAAGTCCAAACGACTCTCCCCAGAACGACATCGCCACAGGCTTGTTCAAATCTCGCAGGGCTGCATCAGAGCACTACTGCCATGGCATCGGCAAAGTCTGTTATTGCGTGGTGTGCCACTAGGGCCTCCGCCGGCGCGGCGAGAAGTGGTGACGACAGACGCCTCTCTGACGGGATGGGGAGGGGTCTGGAACCGTCACGGAGTACAGGGCCGCTGGGGTCTGGAACTCCGCTCCCAGCACATAAATCTGCTGGAGCTTATGGCTGTGTGGTTGACACTTCGCCATTTCGAAGCGGAACTGAGGGGGAGGCATGTGTTAATTCGGACCGACAATACTTCAGTAGTGTTCTTTATCAACCATCAAGGGGGCACCAGGTCAAGTCAGTGTCTGACCCTGACACAGAGGCTTCTTGTCTGGGCAGACAGGCATCTGCTGTCTCTCAGAGCTGAACATATTCCAGGGGCCACAAACCACACAGCAGATGCCCTCTCTCGGGGAGGCCTGGTGTCTCAACAAGGAAGTGGCTCAGATGTTGTGGAGGACATATGGCAAGGAGGAAGTAGATCTGTTCGCCACCCAGCAGTCGTCACTGTGTCCATTTTGGTTTGCGGAGATGAACGAGCCAGGGTCCCTGGGGCAGGATGCCCTAGCAGGATGCCCTAGCAGGATGCCCCAGCTCACGAATGCCCCAACTGCCTACTTTATGCCCTTCCTCCCCCCTCTCTCATCTGGATGACTCTCACATGCATCCAAGAGACAGGCTGCCGAGTCCTGCTAATAGCTCCTCACCAGCCGTACAGGCCGTGGTTTCCTCTTCTGCTGTCGCTGCTTGCAGCTCAACCTTGTCCATTACCACTCAGACGGGACCTGTTGTCCCAAATGCAAGGGAACCTCTGGCATCCCCACCCAGAGAGGCTGAAACTTTGTGTGTGGCCTCTGGGGCAGAGCGACAGCTTATGGACTGTTCACAAGGGGTTCGGGACACTGTTCTGAATGCCCGTGCCCCATCAACACGCAACATGTACAACAACAGGTGGAAGTTGTTTTCTATATGGTGTTCAGATCGGTCTTTGGACCCGCAGTCTTGTCCTGTCTCTCAGGTGCTTGAATATCTTCAGAGTTTATTGGATGCTGGTAGGTCTCCTGCCACAATAAAGGTTTACGTGGCAGGTATTTCGGCCCATCATGACTTGGTAGGTGGGAGGTCTTTGGGCGCTCACAAACTGATTACAGCCTTTCTTAAAGGTGCTTTCTGTCTTCGTCCACCAAACCGTGCAAGAAGCCCACAATGGGATTTGATCCTTGTGTTGAATGGCCTATGTGAAGCCCCCTTTGAGCCAATGGAGACTTCCGACATTAAGTGGTTATCATTTAAAACGGCCTTCTTATTGGCTATAACGTCTGCTACACGGGTGAGTGAAATTCACGCCCTGTCAGTCAGTCCTCAATGTATGCGTTGGGGCCCGGAGGATAGTTTTGTGACATTATGGCCTAACCCTGCCTTTCTGCCTAAGGTTATGTCACCTCAGTTTATAAATAGGCCTTTTTCTCTGGCCGCATTCGGTCAGGCGACTGAGCCTAGTAGACTGGCCTTGTGTCCTGTTCGTGCCTTACGGCATTATGTTTCTGTTACTTCGCCCTGGCGGACTTCAGACCAACTGTTTGTGTCCTTTGGAGGGAAAGATATTGGCTCTGCCCTTTCCAAGCAAAGGCTTTCCCACTGGGTCATAGAAGCTATCTCTGTTGCTTATCAGTGACAGGGACATGCAGCTCCGGTGGTGTTGAAAGGACACTCAACTCGGGCTATGGCAGCTTCCTGGGCGGCATTGCATGGTGCCCCCCTGTCAGACATCTGTTCAGCTGCAACGTGGTCTTCTCCCAGCACGTTCACCAGGTTTTACTGTCTGAATGTGGCGTTGTTTCCTCTGGGACATATGGCTGTGCCTCCTGCTGTCTTGCCTAATTGAGGGTAAGCTTCCTCGTGACATAGTTGGTATACGTCTTCCACCAGTCTACCTCTGGCGGTCTGGAAGGACTGAAATAGAACGCTGGTTACGAATGTAACCGTGGTTCTATGAAGGAGTGGAAGACCGCCAGAGTCTCTGGTCACTCGTAAGGGCGAGAATGACCGTTGAGAACGTCATGAGCCGTGCATCGGTATTTATATTGTACCTCGCGGTCTCATGGTCACGTAATAACAGAAGTTTTATACATGTTTCTCGACCAATGCGCGAGCGCATGAGGATTTCCACTAGTCTATTGACTGCCTCTGGCTCCTTCATCGTAACCACGGTTACATTCGTAACCAGCGGTCTCTCACCTCCTGCCTGTAGGAGACCTCATTGTTGTTACTGATGAGGCCTATCACGGTTGTATCATCTGCAAACTTGATGATGCTGTTGTTCCCATGTCTTGCCGTGCAGTCATGTGTAAAGAAACTGTATAACAGGGGACTGATACAGCAACCCTGGGGGACTCCTGTGTTGAGGACCAGAGTGGATGACGTCAAATCGCCTATTTTCACTGACTGTGGTCTGTTAGTCAGGAAGTCCAGCACCCAGTTACAAATGGAACTGCTCAGGCCCAGATCTCTGAGTTTTAGCACCAGTCTCGATGGTACCACTGTGTTGAACGCAGAGCTGTAGTCTATAAACAGCAGTCTATAAACAGCCTCTGTGTACAACTGAGTCTGTATTTCTAAATCAGCAGTACTCCAGGCAGCAGCTTCTGTGTACAACTGAGTCTGTATTTCTAAGTCCAGAGGAGCAGAGGTGAGTGACCAATCAGACCCCTGGGTCCTGTTGGCTCTTTCATATCCTTTCCTCATGCCCTTCTTCTCAATCTCTCTCAATCTGTCTTTATCAATTCTTTCCATCTAATCTTTCTTTTTTTTACTATTTTCCATATAAATAGTATAAAGCCAAAGGTCTGGTTTTAAGTGATATTTTATTTAGTGACCTTTGGTGTGGCATTTGAAGTTCATTCAGTCAAGGATTTTATTAAGTCTGTCTCTCTCTCTCTCTCTCTCTCTCTCAAATTCAAATTCAAATTCAAATGTGCTTTATTGGCATGACTCAGAAAATAGTGTTGCCAAAGCAGTAACATGACAATACAAACATATATAATATTTGTTTTAAGGGGGGTCGAAGAAAGGAAACTTATCTAAACTAAAAGAAAGAAAACTTATGTTTAAAAAAAAAAATAGTAACTAAATCCATGTTTAAAGAAAACTTTAAATCATGTATAAAGAAAGCATGTATTCTTAAATCTAAATTTAAAGGAAACTTATACAATAGTCTATATAAAACTATTTAACAAAAACTATATACTGTATGCACTTTTTCTATGTGAAGTTTTCTCTTAAAATGTGGCAGGACTGTAAATATTGGTAGGCTAAGTGGGCACATTTATCTATTTCTCCCAGGAGGAATTGTAGTTTTTGTTCATTGGTGGCAGTCATAAAGCCGGGACAAGTGATTTCAATTTGTGGGTAGAATATAGCTCTTAAGTGTTGATAATTGGGACATTCTGTGAGGAAGTGGCATTCGTCCTCTACTACTCCAGTATTACAGAATTTACATATTCGATCTTCACAAGCTATCCAGGTTTGGCGGTGTCTACCCTTTTCTATTGCAAGGGAATGATCACTCAGTCGATACTTTGACAGGAGTTTTCTATGACGATGGTTTTTAATTTCATTTAAATATGGTGCCAAATTGTAATCAATTCGAATAGTTCTGTAGCATTGTAGCTTATTTACTTGTTCGATTTTGCATTTCCATGTGTTAATGTAGTTTTGTTTTGCTGTGTTCTCTACTTCTTTTGCTACTGAAGCAATACTTGAGCTGCAGTTTTTCAGGTCGTGTTTTTGTATTATGAAGTTTAAGGGGTCACTCTCTGGGTGTTCACTCCTCAGCTGGGCAGCAGTGTGGTGATATTGCTCTGAATTGCTAGTCTGAAGATGATGCCAGAATTTGGTTGCTCTTTTTGTATGTCTACAAGGAGGGGAATCTTCCAAGCTCAGCTCTGCAGCCTAGATTAGGTGCACATCTGTTTAAACCTAGAATATTTTTACAGAATTCCAAATTTAATAATTGGTTTGGCTTTTGTCCCATGTTTGAAATTGTCTTTGTATTTTATGCCCCAAAATTTGGCTCCATTATATAGTAATATTGGCTTTACTAAGGAATCAAAGATCATAATTTGATGGAAGGATTATATTGAAATAGAGATTTTCTTAACATGTAGTATGTTTTTGCGTGCTTTTTCGGATAGGTCTTTGATTGCTTTATCAAATTGCCCTGATGAAGAAATGGTCAGTCCTAAGTAGTTGTATTTTCTTACTTGTTCTAGTTGTTTTTCCGCCAATGGTAAAATTATATTTATTTATGTTGAATGTTTTCTCTGGAAAGTCATTATTTTTTTTGTTTTTTCCATATTGATTGGAAGGGCCCAAGTTATGCTATATTCGTTCAAAAGAGAAAGGCTCTCTTGTAGTCCCTGTGCCGTTGACGATAGCAGGAGAAGATCATCTGCGTAAAAGCAGGCATTTGATTTCTTTTCCCAAAAGATTGAGACCAGGCGAGGATGAATTTTGAATTTTATTAGCTAATTCATTGATATAAATGTTAAATAATGTAGGACTCAGGCAACAGCCCTGCCTCACTCCTTTTGTTTGAGGAAAGTAATCAGTTTGTTTGTTATTTATTTTTACACAACATTTGATGTTTTCATACATGTCTTTAATGATGTTATATGTTTTACCACCAATTTCACAATCAAGTAGTTTCAGCAAGAGACCTTCATGCCAAACGGAGTCGAAGGCTTTGCTGAAATCCACAAAGCATCCATATATTTTTCCGTTTTTGACCTTTGTAACGTTTTCTTGTATTAGTGTCTGTAAAGTATAAATATGATCTGTTGTTCTATTTTTTGTATGAAACCAATTTGAGAGGGGCTTAATATATTGTTTTTTTTTATTAAGTTTGAAATTCGGTTATTGATTATACTACAGAATAATTTACCTAAATTGCTGCCTTGTGATATGCCTCTATAATTGTTTGGGTTAAATTTGTCACCATTTTTGTATATGGGGGGTGATCTGACTAATTTTCCATTGGTCAGGAAAGTGGCCTGAGGATAATATTAAATTAAATAGTTTTCAGGATTACTTGTTTAATTTTGGGGGTGCTATGTTTCAACATTTCATTATAAATTCCATCAGTGCCGCATGATTTTCTATTTTTCAGTTTTTTTTATTTTAGTGTTCAATTCAGATAATGTTATAGCTGAGTCTAATTCATTTAATTTATCTTTTTGTGTTTTTTCAAGTGTTTTTAAATGGTTTGTTAGTTTTTGTTGTGCCAGGTTTAGTTCATCGCTTTTGTATACATTTTCAAAATGGTCAACCCATGTTTTTCCATTTGCTATTGGGATACAATTTTCTTTTTGGGGTTGTTAAGGTTTTTCCACAGGTCCCAAAAGTGTTTTGATCTAACATCATCAATTTCTACTAACTGGTTATGTATGTGATTGGCTTTTTGCGTTTTTAGAAGTGATTTGTATTTTTTGTAGGGTGTTATGATATTTTATTTGAAGTTCCTGATTTGCTGGTTCTCTGTGTTTTTGGTTTGAATAAGATCGTAATTCTTTTCTTAGTAATAGGCAGTCTTTGTCAAACCATTTCTTTTTTTTGTTTTTCTTGCTATTAACTATTCCTTGTCTTTTTAAAGATTTTTTTTTGGCTATTGTGGAAAATATTGTTGTTAATGTTTTGGTGGCTACATTGATGTTATCTTCAGACTTTTAAATTTGGTGAACAGGAAGGAGTAGATCATGTTTTTCGACCTCGATGCAATTTGACTGGGATGTGTATTGCTCTAGTCTGTCATCGCTCCATTTGTATTGAACTGGAAGTGGGTGTAGTGTACTCATAGGTTTTTGATGTTCTATACTGGAATTTTTCTTTAAGCTAATTATAATGTGGCAGTGATCTGACAGAGGCAACTGTGGCATTACTGTGAAATAATTTATTTTGTTGTGATCTAAATCTGTTATAGCATAATCCACCACACTGCTGCCCAGGGGTGAGCAATAAGTGAATTTACCCAGAGAGTCCCCTTGTTCTGCCATTAACAATAAACAGATCAAGAGATTTGCAAAGTTGTAACACCTCCTTGCCATGTCTATTGATGATGTTATCAAAATTGTTCCTGTGACTACTTATATTGATGTTTTGTTCTAGTGAAGAAACATGTTTATATCCAGATATGTCAATGTAATCTAAATCGGTTCCTACTCTTGCATTAAGATTCGCCCATAATTAGAATCTTCCCAAATGACTGGAGTTCAATGATGTCAGATTTTAACGTTTCAAATATGTTTTCACTGTAATATGGAGATTCAAGAGGAGGAATGTATATGGCACATAAATAAGTGTCCTGTGTTGAGTTTGTGAGTTCTTTTGATAGTTTCAACCATATGTGTGATGATCCTTTTCTTACTACATATATGTATTTATTAATGGCTTCTTTAAACCAAACAACAATTCCCCCTGAGTTCCTGCCGCATTTTATATTGGGATGTTTAATAGAAGGGACATTTATATCTCTGTAGGAAGGTAATGAATAATTTCCCTGTCCATTTTTACTCCACGTTTCCAGTGCTATGAATATATCTACAAGGATACAAGGATACAAGGAAGTTTATTGTCACATGCATATAGTTACTGGAAGTAAGAAATGCAGTGAAATTATGTCTGGTGTCAGCCTATTTGTGCATTAATGGGGTACTACTGCTAGTGCAGTAGAAGAGGGGTTTAGTAGATTAAGTGGCAAGGGCTGCATAAAAAGGTGGGGGAGGATTGGGATTGGGTGGGGGGCACCAACAAGGAGCACCCAAGAGCAACAGGGGCAAGGAAAACTCCCTTACCAAGGAAGAAACCTTGGGCAGATCCACGGCTCAAGGGGGCTAACCCAACTGCCAGGGGTCTTGGTGTGTGTGTTGGGGGATGACAGGGGAGATGGGATAGTGTGCTGTGTATGTGGGGAGGGGCAGTGTGCAATATGTGTGTTGGAGAAGCTTCCTCATGAGACAATGTGCTGTGTATTGGGGGCAGTGTGCTGTAAGTATGTTGGGGATGTGTGTTGGAGAAGCTTCCTGATGAAATAATGTGCTGTGTATGTAGGGGGGCAGGGACTTACTATTGCAAGCAGAGTACTGTGTGTAATGTATGTGAGTGATGACAGTGAAGATGTGTGTGTGGCGGGAGGGAGTGGAGCAGTGACTGTGTGTGTGTGTGTGTGTAGTGTGTGTAGGTGGGTAGGTGGGGGCAGTGTGCTGTAAGTATGTAGAGGATGTGTGTTGGAGAAGATCCTGAAGAGACAATGTGCTGTGTATGTAGGAGGGGGGCAGTGTGCAGCAAGTATGTAGAGGAGGCTTACTGTAGCAAGCAGTGTGCTGTATGTATGTGAAGTGATGACAGTGATGATGTAAGTGTGTGTGTGTTGGGGTCAGGGACTTACTATTGCAAGCAGAGTACTGTATGTAATGTATGTGAGTGATGACAGTGAAGATGTGTGTGTGGGAGGGGGGAGTGGAGCAGTGACTGTGTGTGTATGTGTGTAGTGTGTGTGTGTGTAGTGTGTAGGTGGGTAGGTGGGGGCAGTGTGCTGTAAGTATGTAGAGGATGTGTGTTGGAGAAGATCCTGAAGACAATGTGCTGTGTATGTGGGGGGGGGGGGGCAGTGTGCAGCAAGTATGTAGAGGAGTGCTGTATGTATGTGAAGTGATGACAGTGATGATGTAAGTGTGTGTGTTGGGGATGGGGGTGGGGTGGGGGGGGGGGTGGGGGGGGCAGAAAGGCTAGGCAATCAAGGACATGGGTAGATGGAGGAGAAATCAAAAATAATAAATAAAAAGTGTGCAAAAGTTGGAGAAAGTCAGATATGTGTGTGTGTGTGTGTGTGTGTGTGTGTGTGTTTTGACGTGTGATGAAATAAGAAAATAAATAAAAGGTCTGTAGCATAGGGAGAGGGATGTAAAAGTGCTAAAAGTCTTGTAGGTGTGTGTGGGTGTGTGTGTGTGTGGGGGGGGGGGGGTCATGAGTGCTGAGGAGTGAATGAGTGCAAAGTCAGTATAGTGTGAGTTCAGAGTTGGGAAATGTTTGAGAGTGCTGAGGAGT
>NC_063189.1:3150758-3183258 GCF_017589495.1 Alosa alosa
CTGAAGCGGCTTATTAGAAGGACACAAGTCTCCTTGTATTGCCCACACATTGGTAATGACACAATTAGTGGACGTCTATGAAGACATGAGAATAGAACACCAAATGGAATGCAACTGCTCCGTGTGCATCTCTCTATCTCTCTCTCCCCATCTTTCCACTTTCATTCTCTCTCTCTCCATCTTTCCCTCTATTCTTCACCTTCATTCTCTCTCTCTCTCTCCCTCTCTCCCCTCTCTCTCTCTCTCCCTCTCTCTCCCTCCCTCTCTCCCCCTCTCTCTCCCTCTCTCTCCTCTCCCTCTCTCTCCCCTCTCCCCCCTCTCTCTCCCTCCTCCCTCTCTCTCTCCCTCTCTCTCCCTCCCTCTCTCTCCCTCTCTCTCCTCTCTCTCTATACCTCTCTCCCTCCTCCTCTCTCTCTCTCTCCCCTCTCTCCTCCCCCTATCTCTCCTCTCTCTCTCCCCCTCTCCCTCTCCCTCTCTCCTCCCTCTCCTCCCTCTCCCCCCTCTCTCTCCCCCTCTCTCTCTCCCTCTCTCCCCCCTCTCCCCCTCTCTCTCTCCCTCTCTCTCCCCTCTCTCCTCTCCTCCCTCTTTTTTTTTTTATTAAGTTTGAAATTCGGGTTATTGATTATACTACAGAATAATTTACCTAAATTGCTGCCTTGTGAAATCCCTCTATAATTGTTTTGGGTTAAATTTGTCACCATTTTTGTATATGGGGTGATCTGACTAATTTTCCATTGGTCAGGAAAGTGGCCTGGGATAATATTAAATTAAATAGTTTCAGGATTACTTGTTTAATTTTGGGGGTGCTATGTTTCAACATTTCATTATAAATTCCATCAGTGCCGTATGATTTTCTATTTTTCAGTTTTTTTTTATTTTTAGTGTTCAATTCAGATAATGTTATAGCTGAGTCTAATTCATTTAATTTATCTTTTTGTTTTTTCAAGTGTTTTAAATGGTTTGTTAGTTTTTTTTGTTGTGCCAGGTTTAGTTCATCTCTTTTTGTATACATTTTCAAAATGGTCAACCCATGTTTTCCATTTGCTATTGGGATACAATTTTTCTTTTTTTGGGTTGTTAAGGTTTTTTTCCACAGGTCCCAAAAAGTGTTTTGATCTAACACATCATCAATTTCTACTAACTGGTTATGTATGTGATTGGCTTTTTTTGCGTTTTAGAAGTGATTTGTATTTTTGTAGGGTGTTATGATATTTTATTTGAAGTTCCTGAGCGAAATTTGGGGTATAAAATATAAAGACAATTTCGAAACATGGGACAAAAAGCCAAACCGAATTATTACATTTGGAATTCTGTAAAAATATTCTAGGTTTAAACAGATGTGCACCTAATCTAGGCTGCAGAGCTGAGCTTGGAAGATTTCCCTCCTTGTAGACATACAAAAAGAGCAACCAAATTCTGGCATCATCTTCAGACTAGCAATTCAGAGCAATATCACCACACTGCTGCCCAGCTGAGGAGTGAACACCCAGAGAGTGACCCTTAAACTTCATAATACAAAAAACACAACCTGAAAAACTGCAGCTCAAGCATTGTTTCAGTAGCAAAAGAAGTAGAGAACACAGCAAAACAAAACTACATTAACACATGGAAATGCAAAATCGAACAAGTAAATAAGCTACACTGCTACAGAACTATTGAATTGATTACAAATTGGCACCATATTTAAATGAAATTAAAACCAATAGTCATAGAAAACTCCTGTCAAAGTATCGACTGAGTGATCATTCCCTTGCAATAGAAAAGGGTAGACACCGCCAAACCTGGATAGCTTCATTGAAGATCTAATATGTAAAATTCTGTATCACGGGGTAGTAGAGGGCCGAATGCCACTTCCTCACAGAATGTCCCAATTATCAACACTTAAGAGCTATATTCTACCCACAAATTGAAATCACTTGTCCGGCTTTATGACTGCCACCAATGAACAAAACTACAATTCCTCCTGGGAGAAATAGATAAATGTGCCCCTTAGCCTACCAATATTTACAGTCCTGCCACATTTTTAAGAGAAAACTTCACATAAGAAAAAGTGCATACAGTATATAGTTTTTGTTAAATAGTTTTATATAGACTATTGTATAAGTTTCCTTTAAATTTAGATTTAGAATGCATGTTTAAGTTTTCTTTAAACATGGATTTAGTTACTATTTTTTTTTAAATATAAGTTTTCTTTCTTTTAGTTTAGATAAGTTTCTTTCTTTGACCCCCTTAAAACAAATATTGTATATGTTTGTATTGTCATGCTTCCCCTTACTGCTTCCCCCTCTCCCTCCCTCTCTCTCTCTCTCCCCCTCTCTCTCCCCTTCACTCTCTCTCCCTCTCTCTCTCTCCTCTCTATATCTCTCTCTCTCTCTCTCTCTCTCTCTATATCTCCCTCTCCCTCTCCCTCCCCTCCCCTCCTCTCCTCCTCTCCCCCTCTCCCCCTCTCTCTCTCCTCTCCCTCTCTCCCTCTCTCTCTCTCTCTAGCCTCTTTTTCTGCTTCCTCATGACTCCCTCTTTATCTCTTGGAATATTTGTGACTATGACTAGCTCTATTCAGTGAACAGACACAACGGACACACACACACACACACACACACACACACACATATGGATAGACATACAGTATACACACATTCAAAAACTAGTATTCTCAACAACAAGTACACATTATTCAGAAAAATGTACGCATACACACATTAAGTTAATCATTAACACAAAATGCAGCCACACATGCACACACTACATAGATAACAGGACATACACACGACACACAATGACACACACACACAGACACACACACACACACACACACACACACACATACAGTGACACACAGTGACACACATACACACACATCAGAGAGAGAGAGAGAGAGAGCACACACTGTCCTGGTTTGACCACAGACGGACTGGTTACTGGTTTGACAGTGCACTCCTGGCTCTTGGGTGAGTCAGCCAGTGATGGGAATTCTCAGAACTCCATCAGTCTGTTTGTAACGATCCTGCAGTAATCATGAGCAGAACAGCAGGACAGATGCGCACTCACTCACTCACAGAGAGGAGGGGGAGGGAGAGAGGGAGAGAAGGAGGGAGAGAAGGAGGGAGAGAGGGGGAAAGAGAGGGAGAGAGGGAAAGGATCAGTAGCATACTCTAAACCACACGGAGAGAGAAGGAGAGAGAGAAAGGGAGAGAGAGGGAGAGAGGGAAAGGATCAGTAGCATACTCTAAACCACACGGAGAGAGAAGGAGAGAGAGAAAGGGAGAGAGAGGGAGAGAGGGAAGGGAGGAGTAGGATACTCTAAGTCACAGGGAGAAAGAGGAGGAGATGGAGTACATTATGCAGCTCTGAGTTCTCATGTCTGGTTTATGTAAAGTGGAAAGGAAGTGTGTGTGTGTGTGTGTGTGTGTGTGTGTGTGTGTGTATTTGTGTTGCGCTCATATGTGTTTGTATGTGTACACATGAGTATGTGTGCATATGCTTGTCTGTGTGTGTGTGTCAGTGTGTGAGTGTGTGTGTGTGTGTAACGCCTGTGTGTGTGTGTGTGTGTGTGTGTATGTGTGTGGTATGTGTCTGTATCCATGTGTGTGTGTGTGTGTGGTATGTGTCTGTATCCATGCGTGTGTGTGTGTGTGTGGTAAATGTCTGTATCTGTGTGTGTGTGGTATGTGTCTGTATCTGTCTGTGTGTGTGGTATGTGTCTGTATCTGTGTGTGTGTGTGTGTGTGTGTGTGTGTGTGTATGTGTGTGGGGTATGTGTCTGTATCCGTCTCTAATATGTGTGTGTGTGTGTGTGTGTGTGTGTATGTGTGTGGTATGTGTCTGTATCCGTGTGTGTGTGTGTATGTGTGTGGTATGTGTCTGTATCCTTGTGTGTGTGTGTGTGTGTGTATGTGTGTGGTATGTGTCTGTATCCGTGTGTGTGTGTGTGTGTGTGGTATGTGTCTGTATCCGTGTGTGTGTGTGTGTGTGTGTATGTGTGTGGTATGTGTCTGTATCCGTTGTGTGTGTGTGTGTGTGTGTGTGAGTGTGTATGTGTGGGGTATGTGTCTGTATCCGTCTCTATGTGTGTGTGTGTGTGTGTGTGTGTGTGGTATGTGTCTGTATCCGTGGTGTGTGTGTGTGTGTGTGTGGTATGTGTCTGTATCCGATGTGTGTGTGTGTGTGTGTGTGTGTGTGTGTGTGTGTATGTGTGTGGTATGTGTCTGTATCCGTGTGTGTGTGTGTGTGTGTGTGTGTATGTGTGGGGTATGTGTCTGTATCCGTCTGTATCCGTCTCTATGTGTGTGTGTGTGTATGTGTGTGTGGTATGTGTCTGTATCCGTGTGTGTGTGTGTGTGTGTGTGGTATGTGTCTGTATCCCATGTGTGTGTGTGTGTGTGTGTGTGTGTGTGTATGTGTGTGGTATGTGTCTGTATCCGTGTGTGTGTGTGTGTGTGTGTGTGTGTGTGTGTGTGGGGTATGTGTCTGTATCCGTCTCTATGTGTGTGTGTGTGTGTGTGTGTGTATGTGTGTGGTATGTGTCTGTATCCGTGTGTGTGTGTGTGTGTGTGTATGTGTGTGTGGTATGTGTCTGTATCCGTGTGTGTGTGTGTGTGTGTGTGTGTGTGTGTGTGTGGTATGTGTCTGTATGTGTGTGTGTGTGTGTGTGTGTGTGTGTGTGTGTGTGTATGTGTGTGGTATGTGTCTGTATCCGTGGGTGTGTGTGTGTATGGGTGTGGTATGTGTCTGTATCCTTGTGTGTGTGTGTGTGTGTGTGTGTGTGTATGTGTGTGGTATGTGTCTGTATCCGTGTTGTGTGTGTGTGTGTGTGTGTGTGATATGTGTCTGTATCCGTGTGTGTGTGTGTGTGTGGTATGTGTCTGTAGGAGTGTGTGTGTGTGTGTGTGTGTATGTGTGTGGTATGTGTCTGTATCTGTGTGTGTGTGTGTGTGTGGTATGTGTCTGTATCCGTGTGTGTGTGTGTGTGTGTGTGTGTGTGTGTGTGTGTGGTATGTGTCTGTATCCGTGTGTCTGTGTGTGTGTGTGTGTGTGTGTGTGTGTATGTGTGTGGTATGTGTCTGTATCCGTGTGTGTGTGGTATGTGTCTATGTGTGTGTGTGTGTGTGTGTGTGTATGTGTGTTGTATGTGTCTGTATCCGTGTGTGTGTGTGTGTGTGTGTGTATGTGTGTGGTATGTGTCTGTATCCGTGTGTGTGTTTGTGTGTGTGTGTGTGTTTGGTATGTGTCTGTATCCGTGTCTATGTGTGTGTGTGTGTGTGTGTGTGTATGTGTGTGGTATGTGTCTGTATCCGTGTGTGTGTTTTTGTGTGTGTGGTATGTGTCTGTATCCATGTCTATGTGTGTGTGTGTGTGTGTGTGTGTGTGTGTGTGTTGAACTCTCTTGTTGCAGGTAAGGGCTTTTATGAGTAAATTGACAGGCCCCCCTGCAGCAGTGCTCTACTACAGTAGTAATAGCTCTTCACTGCTGACAGATTAATATGCACTGAGCGTTTGATGTGGTTCTCTCCTCCCAGCTCAGGCCTCCACCTCCTCTCCTCCACCTCCTCTCCTCCACCTCCTCTCTGGCACAGGAGCCACAGTGGAAGCAGCTACTGAAACTATAAAGTCACATTTAAGCGGTCGGGAAACCGCCATCTCTGTCAAGGGCACGGATGTGGACACATCCTGCATTTCTCTGTCAGGATGGTGGATGCATGCATGTGTGTGTGTGTGTGTGTGTGTGTGTGTGTATTTTATGAAAATGCATGCAAGTCTCTATTCATTACACTGTGACAGTTGTGGATGATGTTTCCAGACTGTGTGTGTGTGTGTGTGCTCAGTGCTCAGGCCTCACCACCCTTGCCTGTGTTTTCGGAGGGTTTATTTCCAGCCCCTTCGTGGATGTTTAGTATGAAACTCTACCCAGCAATAACCATGCACCAGACCAGCAGGGACATGTGGTCACCAGACCGCCACCCCCCCAAAAAACACCCAGCGCCCCCCAAACCTCTCCACACACACCCCCCCCAAAGACCCTCTCCACACCCCCCCATCTCCACATGGCCTCCCCCCCCCCCCATCTCCACAGCCCCAGCCCCCCCCCCTCCACACCCCCCTCATTTCTCTCTCTTTCTACTCTCCTCATAGCATCCCCCTCCATCTTCTCTCTTTCTACATACTACCCCTTTCTCTCACTCTCTCACTTATCTCCTCTCTTTCTCCACAGCACCTCTCTCTCCCTCTCTCTCTTCTCTTTCTCCACAGCACATCTCTCTCTCTCTCTCTTCTCTTTCTCCACAGCACCTCTCTCTCCCTCTCTCTCTCCATCTCTCCATAGCTCCCTCTCTCCCTCTTCTGTCTTTAGCACAGCTCTCTCCCTCTATATTCTCTTTCTCCATAGCACCTCTCTCCCTCTCTCTCTCTTTCTCTTTCTCCACCTCCCTCTTTCTCTGTCTTCTCTCTTCTCTCTGTGCCTCTCTCTCTGTTTTCTCTCTTTCTCCATAGCTCAAATTCAAATTCAAATTCAAAGGAGCTTTTATTAGCATGACTGTTTGGATACAGTGTTGCCAAAGCCAGTGTTACAGATAACACAGTAGTGTCACAAAAGAAAGAAAATAGACATACAGCAATGCGGGTATAACGTGAACATAGAATAAATAATAGCATTTGAGTGTGTGTGTGTGTGTGTGTTTGTGTGTTTGTGCATGTGTAGGTCTGTGTACACATATATACATGTACACACATACAGTACATATACATACATACACACACATCTGTGCACAGGAACATGTATGTGTCTGTTAACACAGAGAAATGTTTTATTTATTTTTTTAACAAACGTAAATAGCAAGAGTAATAATAGGATGGTGTGTGTGTGTGTGTGTGTGTGTGTGTGTGTGTGTGTGTGTGTGTGCATGTGTGTGTGTGTGTGTGTGTGTGATGTGTATGTACATGTTTCAGGTTGAGTCCATCAGATCCTCACATTTCAAAATAAATTGTGCTGCTAGGGCAGCAGAGGGCCCTTCGTCAAGAGTATGGTCATTTTTCATTATTGTCCCAGTCTTGAAAAAAATGTGGGATATCTCTTTGGAATTTGGGGAAAGAAAGCCTGTCTAATGTTTTTCATAGTTTTCACAGTGTAGAAAAGAAGTGCTCCTCTGTTTCAACCATCTCTGCCTGGCAGTGACCACATATTCTTTGTTCTCTCAGGAAGCCAGGTTTCCTGTGTCTGCCTGTTTCTACTGCTAGATTGGGGTCACTGAGCCTGTACTTGGTCAGGGTTTGCCTCTGCTTTGTATCTCTGACAGAGATGAGATACTCTGCCAATTCATATTCTCTTTTTTAGGGTCAGATAGCAATTCATTCTACTTTGGGTGGTAATTTGGTTTGTCCAATGTTCTAAATATTCTTCTTTTGCTTGATTCATTATTTCATTGACATCTAATTGATGATTGGGAAACAGACCTGGACTGAGCTTGATGTGTATTAGTTGTTGTTATTGAGTTAGTTAGCTTTTAGTACCAGCTGGCTCAGAGGACTCTTTTCAGGGTTCATCTCCTGGGTTTTCAGTGCCTCAAAATGGAGGGAGTTCTCGGACTGCTGTTCAGGTGCATCCAGAATTTCAAGATTCTTTTTTTCTGTATTGGTAAAGCCAATGGAACGGCCTAATTCTGCCCTACATGCATTATTGGGTGTTTTAGATTGAACTATAAGTGTTGAACGGCAGAATTCTGCATGTAGGGCTTCGGTTGGATGCTTGTCCCACTTCGTGTAGTTGTGCATCTCTCTCTCTCTCTCTGTCCCTCTCTCTCTCTCTCTTCTCTTTCTCCACAGCACCTCTCTCTCTCTCTCTCTCTTCTCTTTCTCCACAGCACCTCTCTCTCCCTTCTCTTTCTCCACAGCCCCTCTCTCTCTCTCTCTTCTCTTTCTCCACAGCTCCTCTCTCTCTCTCTCTTCTCTTTCTGCACTGCTCTCTCTCTCTCTCCTTCTACCTTTCTCTCCTTCCTCCCTCTACTCTTTCCCTCAGTCTTTCTTCCTCTTTTCCTCTCTGTCTTGGTCTCTCTCTTCCTATCTTCCTCTCTCTCTCTCACACTCTCCCTCTCTCTCTCTCTCTCTCTCTCTCTTTTCCCCTCTCTATGTCCCTCTCTTATTCTCATCTTCCCTTTGTTGCTACTGTGGCCTCTGTAAAGCTTCCTTCTCAGACACACCACATGTCCTCTATGGCTCTTAGCAGCCACACACACACTCACACACACACACACACACACACACACTCACATGCACACACACACACACACATATGTACACACGCGCAAAGACACACACACATGCACACGCACACACACATGCACACACACATGCACACGCACGCGCACACGCACACGCACACGCACACGCACACGACACGCACACACACACACAGCTGCTCACCATCACTGCCCTAAGACACATTACACACACACACACTTACACACACACATGCGTCCACCATCCTGCTGCCTGCGTCTGTTCTTGGACATTCTTGTGGTTTTGCCCAGAGGGCCACAAGAGGAACCGCTTCCACTGATGGGGCAAGGGGCAGAACCAACCCTGTTTCCGAGGGCAACTAAATCATGCCACAACTCCCTTGAATGCAGTGCCCCCTAGTGGAACAAGATTGGAAAGAACCAGTAACAGAGGACACCTGTCTAGTGTAGGGTGGCATGCCTTTTTTTTTAGTAAGGACCACTGGGTGAGATCTGGTCTGGATTTCAACAAGAGACTGCGTCTGCCGAAGCAGAAGGTCCAGTGCAAGTTAGAGCAGATGTCTCCCAGTGCGGCTTTTCCAACATCAGTCCTTCATGAAGGACAGCAACAGCCAAACCCATCAAACGCACACATCAATCACTGTTGCGTGAATCCTAGAAAGCTGTTCTGGGCAAGAGTGCGTAAGTATGTGAAAGTCTTCAGTTATTTTTTCCAGGAAAAAGTCAGCTGTCCAGGACTGGGCGAGGCTGTGAGGATGTTGGCCGAGGGAGAGGGTCCTCGGAGGGGTGAGTTACACATTTGAGAGGAATCAGAATCGTACCTGTTTGGTTCCCCTGACGACCCCCAGAGAGCTGCAAAAGCTGCGAGCCAGCTGGCCGAGTCTCCCGTAAAGAGCTCTTAAAAAACGAGTGTGTGGAGCGAGGGAGCGAGGGAGGGAGGGAGGGATGGATGGAGTGGGGCCCTCTGTAATATGGCCGTTAACTCTGGGGGTCAAAGTTCAAACGCATCATCAACTTCTGATGGAGCTCATACAGCCGAGCAGGCCACTGGCCCTCAGGGTCCGTAGAGCAGAGAGAGAGTTAGTTTAGAAACTGTTAGTTTAGATAATTTTCCTTTCTTTGACCCCCCTTAAAACAAATATTGTATATGTTTGTATTGTCATGTTACTGCTTTGGCAACACTATTTTCTGAGTCATGCCAATAAAGCACATTTGAATTTGAATTTGAATTTGAGAGAGAGAGAGGGAGGGAGAGAGAGAGAGAGAGAGAGAGAGGGAGAGAGAGAGAGGGAGGGAGGAGAGAGAGAGACAGGGAGGGAGAGAGAGAGAGAGAGAGAGAGAGAGAGGGAGAGAGAGAGGAGAAAGAGAGGGAGAAAGAGAGAGAGAGGGAGAGAGAGAGAGGAGAAAGAGAGAGAGAGAGAGAATGAGAGAGAGAGAGAGAGAGAATGAGAGAGAGAGAGGGAGAGAGAGAGAGAGAGAGAGAGAGAGAGAGAGAGAGAGAGACAGAGGACCCCAGATAAAAGAGAGTGAAAAGACCGACAAAGAAAGTGTGCTGGAGAGAGAAAGAGAGGGATGCAGTGTGCTGGAGAGAGAAAGAGAGGGATGCAGTGTGCTGGAGAGAGAAAGAGAGGGATGCAGTGTGCTGGAGAGAGAAAGAGAGGGATGCAGGGAGTAAAGGAGTGAATGTGTGTAAATGAGTGCATTTGTGTAAAGGACTATAATAGTGCATGTGTATAATGGCCCATTCACACCAAGAACGATAACGATAATTATAAACAAACAACGTTTCATTATTATGAATGACGACGTTCACACATAAACTATAACGATAACTACATGAATAACGATTTTGTTGGGGATCACTTTCAGAACGATTTTCAAAATGATAGAAAGCTAATAGGCAATCAGAACCCATCGAATTTTAACCGTCACATTCATTAACACAAGGAGAGACTTTGTTTGTCATTGTTCAGTGTGAACGCTTTTATCGTTATGGTTATAGTTATCGTTATCGTTATCGTTCTTGGTGTGAATAGGCCTTACTAAAGGAGTAAAAGAGTGCATGTGTGTAAAGGAGTGCATGTGTGTAAAAGAGTGCATGTGTGTAAAGGAGTGCATGTGTGTAAAAGAGTGCATGTGTGTAAAGGAGTGCGTGTGTGTAAAAGAGTGCATGTGTGTAAAGGAGTGCATGTGTGTAAAGGAGTGTGTGTGTGTGTGTAAAGGAGTGTGTGTGTGTAAAGGAGTGCATGTGTGTAAAGGAGTGTGTGCATGTGTGTAAAGGAGTGCATGTGTGTAAAAGAGTGCATGTGTGTAAAAGAGTGCATATGTGTAAAGGAGTGTGTGTGTGTAAAAAAGTGTGTGTGTGTAGAGGAGTGTGTGTGTGTAAAGGAGTGTGTGTGTGCAAAGGAGTGTGTGTGTGTAAAGGAGTGCATGTGTGTAAAAGAGTGTGTGTGTGTAAAGGAGTGTGTGTGTGTAAAGGAGTGTGTGTGTGTAAAGGACTGTGTGTGTGTGTGCACCAGCTGGTCCCTCTCAGCAGTGCGGCTGGTGCGGCTCTCGTGCCAGAACTGAGATGAATTCCCCACATGAAAAACACATGGACATCCAGAGATTACTCACAGTGAAGAGGAGAGGAGAGGAGAGGAGAAGAGGGGAGAGAGGGGAGATGCGGGGAGAGGAGAGGAGAGGAGAAGAGAGGAGAGGAGGGGAGGAGAGGAGATGAGAATAAAGGAGAGAGGAGGAGAGAAGCGCTATATAGGAGAGAGAGGAGAGAGGAGGAGAGAGGAGCTATATAGGAGAGAGGAGGAGAGAGGAGGAGAGCTATATAGGAGAGAGGAGGAGAGAGGAGCTATAAAGGAGAGAGGAGGAGAGAGGAGCTATATAGGAGAGAGGAGGAGAGAAGAGCTATAGAGGAGAGAGGAGGAGAGAGGAGGAGAGAGGAGCTATATAGGAGAGAGGAGGAGAGAGGAGCTATAAAGGAGAGAGGAGGAGAGAGGAGGAGGGCTATATGGGAGAGAGAGGAGGAGAGAGAGGAGGAGAGAGAGGAGGAGGGCTATATAGGAGAGGAGGAGAGAAGAGCTATATAGGAGAGAGGAGGAGAGAGGAGCTATATAGGAGAGAGGAGCTATATAGGAGAGAGGAGCTATATAGGAGAGGAGGAGAGGGCTATATGGGAGAGAGAGGAGGAGAGGAGGAGAGGGCTATATGGGAGAGGGCTATATAGGAGAGAGGAGAGAGAGGAGAGGAGCTATATGGGAGAGGAGGAGAGGGCTATGGGAGAGGAGGAGGAGAGAGGGCTATATAGGAGAGGAGGAGAGGAGCTATAGGAGAGAGAGGAGGAGGGCTATATAGGAGAGAGGAGGAGAGAGGAGCTATATAGGAGAGAGGAGAGTGATCTGTGGCCAGCAGTGGAGGTCAGTGGAGAAGAGCACCTGCTTGTTTTGGCGCTGCGTCCTCAGCCAAGCGTGTGTGCAAACCGCCAGAGAACCAACTCAAGATCCCAACCCTCCCCATGCAGCACACAGCAATACAGGGGCCCCGCGTTAGGGCTAGGGGTGTGTGTGTGTGTGCATGTACTGTGTGTGTGTGTGTGTGTGTGTGTGTGTGTGTGTGTGTGTGTGTGTGTGCGCATGTGTGTGCGTGTGTGTGTGTGTGAGCATGTGTGTGTGTGTGCGTGTGCGTGTGTGCATGTGTGTGTGTGTGTGTGTGTGTGTGTGTGTGAGCATGTGTGTGTGTATGTGTGTGTGTGTGTGTGTGTGTGTGTGTGTGTGTGTGTGTGTGTGTGTGCGTGTGCATATGTATGTGTGTGAGTATGTGTGTGTGTGTGTGTATGCACATGTGTCAACCTTGAGACAGACCTTAACTGTGTCAGCCATGAAGCAAGCCCTACATGATCTAGTGTGTGTTTGTGTGTGTGTGGCTGTGTGTGTGTGGGGGGGGGGTCACTCAACAAGAGTGACGCAGGAAAACACTGCTCTCTCCTACAGCAACATCAGCCATGTTTGCCCACACAAGTCTCCCATGAAAAGGCCGCTGTCGTGTCCTGTAGGATACTGCGCTGCGCTTTACATGCAGCCGCTGCAGCAGGGCCTCGAGCCTACGGGGTCATCCAAAGGCCACAGGGACCAGCTGCACGCACACACACACACACACACACACACACACACACACACGCACGCGCACGCGTTTATAAGACATTTATGGATATATGCTTCTCATATGGTTTCAAAAAAACTTACTTGCAGTTACAGTTCATATACGCCATGGAACAAAAAAAGCAATAATCTACCCTTTCATCCTGCGGAAGATGGCATGTCTATTCAAGAGAGCAGAACCATTGCTTTCCTACTTTTATTTGCTTCCCATTATGAAGATTATAGTATCAGGTTGCGGGCGCAGTAGAACATGAGGCTTATTGACTGCTTACCCAGTAATACAAGCACGTCGTGGCTCTCAGCTCTGTGCATTGTCAACATTGGTGAACTTGAGGCTGGTGGCAGTGGGGGCAAGGTAAATGAGCTTGACTAAACTCCGGCGTTTGTACATAAATTGACACGTGCAATTAGGGCGGTGTACACAGCCCCCTCGGTCTGTTTAAGATCCGGAATAGTTTTCCTAACAACTTCAAGATGCCCTCGCTCCGCGGGATGGGCGGATAGGGTTCCAGCTACTCACTGACCAACCGAGGCCTGTGGACGCGGACTTCCTCGGCTAAACAGCGTCGTCGCTGACAGGCAGGCAGGCGGGCGGCGGGGGAGCGGACGAGATCCCTGGTGTCGTTTTCGCTCCCTGCATCTTCGCAGAAGCAGAGGCGGCCTGCCAGGTCCACTCGATGTGTTAGGATACGCAACGCTTAAAGTCAACAACAGTGAGCGAGCACGAGGGAACATTCCTGAGAGGTCAGTACATCGGGATGTATATATGTGTGTGTTGGCTTGGCTCTAATACAATTTGGAGTAGCCGATGTGAATCTCTTTGTGCAAGCCTTACATAAAGAATGTATTTTTCCCTGTGTGTCATAAACTTGTTTGCCTTTTATTTCCTGTTTAGAATTTCTCTGAGACGGGGAGAGAGGACACTGAACGAACAAGGAATGTCGGGAGTTCAGCCTGGCTCTCCTCAAACCGAGGAAGAGGCCCCCCCCCCTCTCTCTGTCTCTTTCTCCCCTACACTGCATGTTCATGTCCTCTTATGTTATAGTGGTGTAACGTTGTGACAACGTATGGCAGTGGTTTCAAAAGGTCCAAGAATGTTAAGCCTCTCTCTCTCTTTCTCTCTCTGTCTCTTGTTCGCACTCTCTTTCCAATCATACCAGGGTAACAGCACAAGTCACAGGCCAGAGTTTGGACAGTATAATGTGACTGCTTGCATTACCACTTTGCCTTGCGCCCACTCCAGCTTAAGCGATATCAGTTGAATCAGTTTGTTCAAGGCTTACTCCCCCATCCAAGCCTGCAGGAACAATAATCCCAGTCAGATGCGTTGGCTTACCACGACTAAATCACACCTCTGATCGGACCTCTGGATTTAGGAGTCAAAGTAAACAAAAAAAAACACCCACCTTTATTAAATTACAGGCATACCATATCCTTATCTCATAGACCTAGCATATATTTATTTATTTCTACACGTCAGGTATTTAAAGTCTTTGCCCCCTTAGTACTTAATATGCTTATAAAATATAGCTGGAGTGGCTAGCATTCCCAGTCAGGGTTGGATGGGTATAGAGACTTTTAGACCCTTTAAATCTGTTCCTAGAGGGTTTCCGGTTAAGATGTTCGAAACCAACGCATACTTTACTTGGACATTAGCGTAATGTTCTTCAAAATGTCAACTTTAAAACTTTTTTTGAATTATTTTTGTTTGTCCTCAACTTACCTTTAGCTCAATGTTGTTTTCTGTGCCACCAAAAATGCCTTAGGAACGCACATGTTTGTTTAAGCAGTTGAAAGGCTCTATAGTGGACACCCTGGTCAGCAAGCTGTGAGTGGTGGCACTCCAGGGGGTATTTTTCCTCCTGCCGGGGTAGATGTCAGATCCCAGGGGGTGAACTGGGGCAAATGCACACCTACGTCTGCTGTGACTACCCGTGGCTGAGATGCAGGCAGACTCCTAAAGTGGACTAATATTTAGCAGTGGCTTTTATCCAAAGGGAGACTGATTTGCGGGAACAGCGGGAATCGAAACCCGGGTCGACCGAATGTCAGTCAGTGACATTTACGCCAGAAACGAGTAACTAAAGAATCTTTGTTACCGCTATTGCACCACAAGTGACTTGCCACAAGCATTCCTCAGGAGCTCGTCAGGGTTTAGTGGGCATGCAGACCTGTACAGTATATATTCCTCATAAGCCTATCAGAACAAATATACTGTATTTATATTGTTTATGTACATTTCAGGTATTCATTTTTTTATTTCAACATGCCCCCCTAAATAAACCTCTTAGTGCTTAAAGGAGAAATCTGGTGATGTTTCACATAGATCTCCGTTTCTCGAGGTCACCGAGTACTAACCGATAACCATCGGTTTTACCTAGCTCGAGTTGCTGCTGCCATCTAGAGCTTCCAGGCAGCTACATTGCTACACTCTGGGGGCATGAACATGGGGCAGCTAAAGTGCTACACTCTGGGGGCATGAACATGGGGCAGCTACAGTGCTACACTCTGGGGGCATATTTGTGAGCCCCCATGTTTGTCAGATTGTAGTGCTGTAGCCGTCTGGCTGCTTTATCTGTTGTTTGTATTTTTTTGTACTGACAGTACTCGGTGACCTCGAGAAACAGAGATCTATGTGAAACATTTGTTTGTAGGAGCGGGTGACATTCTTCAGGAACTGGTCAGTGTTTGATGTCTCTGGAGATGCGTATGGGGCTCTGCTAAGCAGGAACTGGTCAGTGTTTGATGTCTCTGGAGATGCGTATGGGGCTCTGCTAAGCAGGAACTGGTCAGTGTTTGATGTCTCTGGAGATGGGTATGGGGCTCTGCTAAGCAGAGGGTTTCTGGGTGGCTCTGGGTCACCCCTCATCCCCTCCACACCTCCGACCCCAAACACATACACACACACAAACACACACACACACACACAAACACACACACACACCTACCAGCCGATGCCGGTGTAGGAGACTGGTCTGATTGGAGCCATGCGGGCGGCAGCAGGATCTCAGGGGGACTCTTATGTAGACAGACACCTCTGGCCTGACCTGACACAGGACAGGAAACAGAGGCCACACCAACTTCCTCCTCCCTGTCTGCCCCTCCCTCTCTTGCCCGAACGCATTCTTCTCTCCTCTGTGACCCCTGTATTAGATTACTCCAGTTTGATTAGTTTCATTTGGTCTGTTTGCTGTTTCACTGCGTTTTGCCACCACATGGAGAGTTCTGATGGTGTTTATTGACTAAACTAGCCTATTTGTTTACTAAACGGAATCCTACACTTGCATATTCCTTGTCAGGGTCAGCAAGAGATTATACTGTAATTGCTAGTTGTTGAAGGTCAAATGCATAGAATGTGTAAGTACACAGGCCATAGTAACATGATACGTAATCCAGGGCTAGATTTAAGTATAAAACTTTAAATATAAAATGTGTATATGATATAAAAAAATAGATACAGTACACTGAACACATAAGAAGATAAACACAGCTGACTACAAGTATGAAACCTTACTTAAAAACGTTGTCTTTGATGTGTGCCATGGCATAGGACATCACTTATCATCATTATGATGATTCCCTGACACATGCTGCTTATCAGTCCAGCCGCCATAGCAGGTTGTCAGCAGGCCAACAACAGCACTGAAAGAGTTAAAGACAGCTGCCTGCATCTGCAACTGCACGCCCAGCTTGTAACTGTGAGGGCCTGCAGAGAACAGCTTGTCGGAGGGGGTGGTGGTGGAAGCTTGTGTGTGTGTGTGTGTGTGTGTGTGTGTGAGGAGGAGGAGGGGGTGCGGGCAGACAGCATATTTCAGCCAAGTGTTCCCAGAGCTGTTTTCCGGCCCTGCCATGTGGGCTCAATGATGGCGTCCAGAGTGCGCTACGTTCCTATGAAATATTAAATCTGCCTCACCCCCCCCCCCTCCCCCCCCCCCCCCACACACACACACACACACACACACACACACACACACACCAGCACCTCCCCCGGCATGGACAGACCACCTGCAAACAAGTATGGCGTGCTGTGAGCAAGAGATCGGATGTCCCGGGACACACACACACACACACACACACACACACACAAGCTCGCACATGTGTCCACATGTACACACAGGCGCACACACACGCAATGCACACTCCTGCTCACATGCGTGCGCACGCAAGCACAATGCCGTGCGTGTGTGTGTGTGCACCGCCTTCCCACTTGTGACCTATAATATGTCCACAATGATGCTCTGACAAATGGTCTGTTCATCTGTATGTACTCTCTCTCTCTCACACACACACGCACAAACACACACACGCAACAGTATTCCTCGGAAAGATTAAGTCTGTTTTTTTTATAACAAACATCTGCATTTGGATGGTCAACTTCACCTGATCCTAATCATCCAAGAAAGGGGTATATAGGGAATGCACAGAGCCACAGTCCCATAAATAAACAAATAAACAACTTCACCTGATCCTAATCATCCAAGAGAGGGTATATAGGGAATGCACAGAGCCACAGTCCCATAAATAAACAAATAAACAACTTCACCTGATCCTAATCATCCAAGAGAGGGTATATAGGGAATGCACAGAGCCACAGTCCCATAAATAAACACATGAGGCCACACACAGACACATAAGTACACACACATTTATTCCAAATCAATACCATGCAGTGACACACAGAGGCAGCATCCTAACAGGGAAGGTTCTACACCCCCCCACCCCCCAACACACACACACACACAAACACACACACACACACACAAAAACACACACACACACAAACACACACAAAAAACACACACACACACACACACACACAAACACACACACACACACACACACACACACACTGGCCACTTACTATTGTTTTGCTGAGGCGGGTCGGAAATAAAGCTCTCTGGCTGCACTGCCATGCCACACACCCGGCTTCCAGACACTGGTCCAGGTCAAGCATTCAGCGCAGAGGCCACCGCTGCCAACCCCTGCATGGGACGCAGCCCAGTAAACAGAGCGGCATGGCATTCATTTATTTCACTGCAAACTCTAAATAAGCTCCCCTTCTTGGAAACCTCAACCATAAGGGAGAGTGTTGTGCACACACACACACACACACAAACACACACACACACACACAAACACACACACACACACACACAAACACACACACACACAGACACACACACACATACAGTACACACAAACACACACACACACAAACAGTACACACACACACACACACACATACAGCACACACACACACACACAACACACAACAGTACACACACATCACATAAACTGCCTCAACAGAGGACCTCAAAATAAAAGGGGGCGGGGGGTGACTGCTCTGGTTCTCGCGCCAAATGTTCACAGCCCAGCGGTCGGAACTTTAACCTCCTTGGAAACGCGGGCGGTGGGAAGGACGGGTGCTTGACGACGGTCCAGTGGGAGCTCGCTGGTTTACACGTCGCGCGACCTCCCCTCCACTCACGCCAGGGCCCGCCTCCACAGATGTGTGCCTGTTTACATAGTGCAAATGTGTGTGTGTGTGTGTATGTACAAAAAACAGAATATTTGGGGTTCAAGTCTGGTATCCTTCTGTGTGTGTGTGTGTGTGTGTTTGAGTGTGTGTGTATGTGTGTGTGTTTGTGTGTGTGTGTGTGGCCATGACAAGCCTGTTAGCTCTCAGCCTGTTACAATACACACATACTGTACATTCACATAAATTCAGACACACACATTGCAAATAAGCTCTAACAGCAAAGGGAGTCCTGGGCCTTCAATATGGAGTTCAGGCACTGTCTCTGTGTGTGTGTGTGTGTGTGTGTGTGTATGTGTGTGTGTGTGTGTGTGTGTGTGTGTCAGTGTGTGTATGCATTCATGCGTATGTGTCTGTGTATGTGTGTAACCCTAAACCAGATGAGTTGAAGTGCATGTTTTCAAAGGTTTCTTTGCAATTCAGTAATGATGAAGATAAATTAATGTAAATAATAGTGTCTTTCAAAGACAAGGGCTGAATAAATGCAAGAATATTGTGAATGTTACAGATGTATTTTGTGTTACTTGAAGGCTACAGCATCTTCCTCATAATGGACCGTGTAACCAACAAAGCTTTCCTCTATGTGTTTAATCTTCGGCTGAGGCAACAGCGACATCTTGTGGTGTTACCAATTAGTTTACGTTTTATTTCCGAAATCTGTGCAAATTACTTGCAGAACCAATAAACAAACAAACCCGAACAAGGTCACCAACCAATGAATTTGGTCATTTCCAATGAATTTGTTTAAGATTTATCCAAAAGACATGTAGGTCACCAACTTCTGTAATGTATAGGCCTTGTGGTTTTGTCGCTTTTATGGTGTCAATACATGCATTTGTATTCTGTATGCTGGTAAGCACATGTAAAAAGCTTACTCCTCTTGTTAAAGAACGGTGTTTGTATTGTAACTGATTAGTCCGGTTGACAGCCCATAGAGCAGGGGTGGGCAAACTTTTTGGCTCAGGGCCACATTGAGTTTTGAAAATTGGCGGCGGGCCATAACAACCCCACACACACACATAAAAAAAAAACATTTTTTATAGCCTATAATTTAGTATGAAAAATATTTATTTTAAAATATTAACTGCTTAAAAATACTGCTAATTTTATGCTGTTTAACACATGTATAAACTGTGCACTGTTGCTTTAAGACAGTCGCTTTAATTCACGTTTATTTCTCAATGATCTTCTGCCTGCTCGGCTGTGGCTAGTGCTGTACCTACGGCTGGGCCCTCTCACAGTTTTTAAATGGTCAGTAGTGGGAACTACTGTTGCCTTCATGATTTCCTTTTAAAAGTTTCTTATAAGAAGGAGATATCAATTATAAACAATGACAAGCCAGCTGGAACCTACGGCTCTCTCTCCCTCTTGTGAGTGCAGACGCGTTCCAAATTGAATGGATCACATAATGTTCACGTTAGATCTGCTACAAAGGAGATAACTAAGAGTTAACTTAGTTTAACATGATGTTTTTTACATTGACATTGTAAACGTTCTCTAAGGAGAGTGAAAAGCAGTTTGCAGTAAAGCTAACCAATGTCGTCTCTATCGCAGGAAAAAAATACAGAGCAGCCTGATAACCAAATGAAATGCTCGGCGGGCCGGATGAAAGTGCTTGGCGGGCCAGATCCGGCCCGCGGGCCGCAGTTTGCCCACCCCTGGGTTAATGGCTGTGTATAGGTAGATATTTGACGATAACTGAAAGTTGGAATGGCTCTAATGTTTGCTAGCAGTTATGCTAAGATTTATGCTAACCATGTTACTTAGCTAATGTTTTATAGCAGTGCTAGCAATGCTAACATGCTACTTAGTTAACTTAGCCAACATTTTCTAGCAGTTTAATGAATGTTGATATTCAAATAGTTTAATGGCTGTGTATAGGTAGATATTTGACGATAAGTGAAAGTTGGAATGGCTCTAATGTTTGCTAGCAGTTATGTTAAGATTTTTAACTATGCTAACCATGTTACTTAGCTAATGTTTTATAGCAGTGTTAGCAATGCTAACATGCTAACCATGTTACTTAGCTAACTTAACGTTTTCTAGTAGTTTTGCTAAACATGCTAACTATGATAGCAATGCTAACATGCTAACTATGTTAACCATGTGACTTAGCTAACCTAGCTTATCATTTTTAGTAGTTATGCTAACTATGCTAACTAGCATGCTAACAATGTTAAAATCCTAACTATGCTAATTATGTGACTTAGCTAACCTAGCTAATCATTTTTAGTAGTTATGCTAACTATGCTAACTAGCATGCTAACATGTTAGCATGCTAACTATGCTAACCATGTTACTTAGCTAACCGAGCTAATTATTTTTAACAGTTTTGCTAAAAATGCTAACTAGCATGCTAACTATGTTAACCATGTTACTTAGCTAACAAAGCTAATCATTTTTAGCAGTTTTGCTAAAAATGCTAACTAACATGCTAACTATGCTAATCATTTTAGCAGTTATGCTAACTAGCATGCTAACATATTAGCATGCTAACTATGCTAACCATGTTACTTTAGCTAACCTAGCTAATCATTTTTAGTAGTTTTGCTAAAAATGCTAACTAGCATGCTAACATGCTAACTATGCTAACCATGTGACTTAGCTAACCTAGCTAATCATTTTTAGCAGTTTTGTTAAAATGTTAACAATGTTAGCAATAATGCTAACACGCTTAACTTTGCTAACCATGCTAACTAGCTACAGTGGGTAGGAGTCATAGTTGATGAAAAGTGTTGACATAGTTGATGACAAGTTAAAAGTTGTTGATAGACAGCTAGTGAATGTATATAGTTTAAAAGTTTAAAAGTTGAATGTAGATAGTTTAAAAGTTGTTGATAGACAGCTAGTTTAATAGATAGATAGTTTAATGATAGTTTAAAAGTAGACCGTTTTAAAAAGTTGAATGTAAAAGTTCAGTAGTTTAATGGGTTACATTGTTTAACAGTGGATTATTGTAGTGAGGACTTTTATTTTGAAACAGTTTTGGACAGAGGAAACAGTTGAATAGGATGTGTAGTCTTAATTGACCCAGATTGTCTGCTTAAAGCCTGAGGCTGCAGGTGGCCTGAACACCTGCCATAGGATTCTAATTGCTTAACGGCCATATTATGATGTCTGTCGGCAATGTTAAGTCTATGGGGATTTTTAAAAGTTTTTCTTTAATAGTTTAAAAAAGTATAAAAGTTTCAAAGTTGAAAAGTCCTACCAACCCGATCTGTTTACAAAGTTTGAATGAAGTTTCTAAGTTAAACTGTTCAAGAGAAATAGCGTACGGAAAAAGTGGTAAGCGGAATAATAATAATAAGAAGTTGCCTAGGAAGAACAGTACAGTGCATTTTCATGCACTGTAATAATAAGAAGAAGACTTCGGATAACAGAACAGTGCATTTTCATGCACTGTAATAATGTTACAAAGATACTACATCAATCCGTATGTTTCATTAGGCTACTAGGCTATTTGTTTTGCCTTGATTCATTTAGGCTAGGCCTTTTTATTCAGGGGTCAGATTCACAAAGAATTTCAAGGCTAACAGTAGCTCCTAACTGGCGAATTTAGGAGCAACTCCTAAAAATAATGGGCGTGTCACTCCTAACTTTAGGACTCCTAATTTTTTTCACAAAAGTAATTCACGAAGCATTTTAGACCTAAAAGTAGCACCTAAGTCTGGGACAGCTTAAGTCAAGAGGACTCCTAACTCACTAAGACCTATTCATAAACAGCTTTTTTGTGGCATTTTACGTTATGATGTTTTGAAATCGTAGCCTATGCTAAACAGGAGCTTCAATCGAAAGGGAACAATTTTGCATTCATAAAAGGGATGCAATAACGCCACCAACAACAACCAAAACTACTCATTGTTAACATGTAAATGAAATGTAACGTTTCATTGTGAATCAAATTAAAATGTTCTCCTTTGCAAAACGTAGCCTAGGCATATGGTGACAGATTAATTTAATAATGTTGCAAAGGTAGGCTATACTGCATCAATCCATAGGCCTATGTTTCATTAGGCTACTAGGCTATTTGTTTTGCCTTACTCTTTATTCATTTAGGCTAGGCCTTTTTATTCAGTTATTAATCATCTTCAGGTCCCCTTCGACTACTTGTGTAGCGCATGCATTCTCCGACCTGTCACCTGTCACTCAACATCGAAATAGAGGTGTTTGGAATTCCCGCGTTACAATTGTCAGTCAATCAAGGTGGTCACTTCAGTCAAGCTCGTGCATGAGTAATGACGTCATCCATAGCCACTAAGACTCACTCCTAGTTTAGGAGTTGTCTGAAAGGCTTTGTGAATAACTTTAAGAGAAAACTCCAAGCAAAAAAATCTTTAAGTGCGATTTAGGAGTAGCCTACTCCTAGTAGTAAGATAAAAGCCTTTGTGAATAGCCTACGGCCCCAGTTATTCATTATCTTCCGTCCTTGTGTAGCGCACGCATTCTGAGACCTGTCACCTGTCACTCATCATCGCAAGGGAGGTGTTTGGAATCATGCCCGCGTTACAATCATCAGCCAATCAGCCAATCAAGGTGGTCACGCTTGCCCATTTACCCAAATTAATGGTCGAATAGGCTATTACTGATGATCATTGTTATTTAAGAACATGCAGTGTGCGTAGGGTACCAAAAACATCTTGCTCGTAAAAAAGCATCATAACGCACATTCTGGCGGGTCTGTTATTTACTGTAGGCTGCGCAAAAACCACAGGCCTTTATTTTGGGCATTCATTCATTCATTCATTCATTCATTCATTCAACCTTTATTTATTCTCGGAGGGTCATTGAGGGAAGCCCTCATTTTCAATGAAGCCAAGATTACAGAAGTGAAGCAAAGCTACCCACAAACAAGACAACATTCGAGGCCTTCTGTTGGAAGAATTTTGTATAAAGTCTCGCTTAACAGTAATCCTCCTGCCCCTGATGGGCCTACCACAGCTGTGGATAGTGTGGAATGTTCAAGTAACACAATCCAATGTGTGTCTCAATTGTCCCCCGCTGACCACCTCACACATTTCTCTAGATTTTGCAACGAACTTACATGACACAATGCCATAAAATATGCCAGTTTTAGGACACAGAATAATGTTTGTAATGATACCAGGTAGGCCTACGTTTAACAGTACCTAACAAGTGTAATGAGTTATTCGTTGTCGAAGGTGCATGGTGAAGTGAAATTCTTACTTTGGAAAACAAACATTTGCTGATATCATTTCTGTGTTCTGGGGCCTATTGCACAAAAGCAGAATTAGAAAAAGCAGAAGTTACTGTGCTGCGCTCAATGAATCCAAAACAAGAGCGTACAGGCTTAATTGGTTGCACAACGAGTAAGCCAGGATGAGCAGACACGGATTCATCAAGCCAGGTGAAAGCTATCCTGGATAAGTGTGCGCTCACGGCTCCCTCAAATAGACCCTGCCACCGATCACAGATTCGCCATGGCAACTAGAGTGGCTTCATTGCTTCTTCTACGGTGTGAAGTAGGTAGCGATAGCTTTTCACAACAGCAACAAACAGCAACACCTCTGTTTAGGAGAATATTGCAACTAGTTCCGCGACCACCCACTTGGCGCAAAATGGTTAGACTTCTGTGACGTCACATTGTCGCATGACAGGTCGGGAATGGCGATTATGTAAGCGTTAATTAATGATCACAAACATTTAAATAATGACAGTGGGTCTAGGTATATGTGATGACAATGTGTAGTGGGCAATGGAATAACCATTGGTTTTCGTTTAGGTGACTGCTGACTGAGATAAGGATGAGATTAAATAGATCCTGGAATTTAGTCTGGTCTGGAGCAGGCTAGCTCCACAGAATAAATCGCCATGGTAACTTATACCATAACATATCCTGCTGCCCCCTATCCCGCTTTTGTGCAACTGCATCATGGATAAATTGAGCCAGGATAACCAAGATATCCCGGCTTAATCCCTTATCCTAGTTTTGTGCAATAGGCCCCTGGACTGCAGGTATTAAGCCAGTGGTTCTCAAACTTTTATTTCATTCCCCTACTTTTGATCCAAGAAGGGGCATGACTGATGATAGTGGAGATAACGCGGTTATCCGGAGGCTTTGCAAGTCAGCATCTTCGACAGTAGTCTATTAAAATATAAGTTTTCGATGTGTCCCAAACGGAGAGCCATACTTTATTTTTTAACACCCTATGCTACTCACAAAAATGTAGGCATGGGGACATGATGAAGTAGGCTATCCAACTGTCGTGTGTTAAATTATTATGACCGCCCCGCAGTGAAGCGGCGGTCATATAGGTTTAGTCAGATTTTTTTTTTTCTTTTTCGTGATGTCCAAATTTCCGTCAAAGTTCGGGACA
This sequence comes from Alosa alosa, assembly GCF_017589495.1. NCBI lineage: Eukaryota > Metazoa > Chordata > Actinopteri > Clupeiformes > Clupeidae > Alosa > Alosa alosa. The sequence continues at coordinate 3,175,009 of NC_063189.1, forward strand.
CTGAAAAGACCGGGGTAATCTAAAACTTGGTGGGCATGTAACCCCATATGGATAGCATGGAACCATCGTTTTTCGTTTTGATTGGAGCTCCGCCTTAACAATCTTTGATAAAACTTTGGTGTACTCAACATTTCCAGGTTCACCTTTCTGTCATCTGGACCAGAGCCATATAAAGGTAGAGTTCCGACAATGGGTGTTCCCGGCCCGTTATCGCGTGGTTCATGTAAACAGAGAATGTCCAGAGAATGTCTTATAAGGGGAGAACTGCCACTCTCGGAAAACTTCTGGTTTCTGAACTGGTTGCAGTTCCTTATGTGGTTCCACATGAGGGCGCTCATCCACGAGTGCAGAATATATAGAGCTGTACCCCTCAAAATCCACTTTTCTCGGGATATAATTTTTTTTCAAGTAATTTGGAATATTGTATTGGAAAGGGGAGCAAAGAAAAATACAATTGCTTGAGTATTATATTTTTTAAAGTCACTTAATTGTTCTAAAAAGCCTTTCAAACGTGTCAATGACGTCATTCATTAGCACAATGCTAGCGTGTTATGGGCAACAACGACCCAACCTGTAAGAAATCAAAAGGACATAAGTACTCGTTCATTCAACTTTTGACCTATAACCCATGTTGAAGTTATACAAACTACAATCAAATCTGAGATTTGTCAACGACAATCAGGTGAAAGAGACAAATTTAGCCGTCTAGCTCCATTGACTCCCATTCATTCTGCACTCATGGCGATCGCCCCCAGTGGAACTCTGGTGAAACTGCAACCAAAATTCGGTACAATGGGACCACTGGATTGACCTGCGAGCTGCCATGCTCTGCTGCCTGGAGTCTGGATTGAGTAGGCTAACGTTAAGGTTAGAAGGAAGTTTGAAGAACACTGACGACAGCGATCTCACTGAACAACAAACGGTCGCTGTCAATGTTCACCGAGTTGCTGATCTGTAGGATCCATGGGCTCTGTCACTCACTAGTCTCTGGTCACAAGCGGTGACAAGACAGTACGTGCGCGCCGCCGTTGCGTAAATCCATGCCTGCGTGAAAGAATTGCGCATCACGCAGCTGTCGTCACCATGCAAGCCGGGTGAGTTGTTTGACATGAAAGATTCTGTGGCTCTTCCGATGGCGGGTGCGGATGACGGTCAATGATAATTTACCGCAAGCGGTAAAAAAAAGTAAAGGCTCTATGACAACACCGGCTCGCAGAGAAGGAGGCCGCCTCAGTTGTTACTGGTACGTTACTTTAGAGGTAGAAGTCGCGGAAAAAGAGAAAAGGCAGCCGTGTCATTCAGCTGGCAGTTATTGGTTAGCTAACGTTATCCGTAAGTTAGCACAGCTAAGATAGCTAACTAAAGCTGTTTCATGGGTGCTCTGTGGCAAGTGACTAGCCAAATGAGATGGACAGCATGATAAGTTTTTGAAATCTATGATATCATAACATACATTTCATTCATGATCACCCACTTGTGTAAAAATCTTCCTGTCTGTGGATAGCCACCGTTAGCCAGCTAGCTAATGTCAAAAGTGAACACCTAGTCAAAGTTATGAGTAGTTTCCCGAATAAGTCGCCTTTTATCAGCCCTCCGCTCAGTCCTGGCGGTGGAGTGTCGTCCATTAACAATAACAACAGAGAGTGGGGTCTGGGAAACGAGATGTTTGTCTGCTCCTATGACGAGTCGTCAATTGGGGCAGGGATGCACGCGGTGCAGTCGGGTTTTGACAGACACCTGCCGCTGCTCCAGAACAGCCACCAGCTAACATTAAACCAGCGTGATAAGATGCTGGACGAATCTTACCCTCATAACAGCGACGGGGGTTACTTTAACTACGGGACCACCCGCACCCTCAACTACAGGGAAAACGACGGAAATGTTGCCCCGCCAGAGAGCAGAAAAAGGCATCGCTCCAACAGTTCCCGACAGCGCTTCGAAGTCGTCACCGAATTGGGCCCGGAGGAGGTCCGATGGTTCTACAAAGAGGACAAGAAGACTTGGAAGCCCTTCGTTGGGCACGACTCTTTAAAAATCGAGGTAGCGTACCGTAAATACTGTGAGTTGAATCCTGGCATATTCAGCCGGGCATGTCCCGCGGGTAACGAAACACAGGACACGCAAGAAACGGCCACTGGCCCAGCAGTATTGGACGGACCACAGAGAGAAGTGCCAACGCAAACTGCGCCAAGAACTATAGCGCATGGCAGAATAGAATCTGTCGAGCGGTCCGAATCATCGGAAGAGAGAGACTTGGACAGTATAAATATCAGCGTAGAAGCAGTCTGTGTGAGAGGGGGTCTCTACGAGGTGGATGTCAGAGAGAAGGAGTGCTATCCAGTCTACTGGAATCGTAAGTATTCGTCGTTTTGTACTCTGAGTAGAAACTATTTGCAGTGAATGAAGGACTAGACCCAGACTAGACTGGTTGTATAGCTAAGGTTAGGCTACTTCATTCAGATCTCCTTGAATCTGAATTTCTTTGAAACCATCCCAATCCATCTGCAACTGTCAGTGATGCGTTTCAGCTCTGTACATGTTAATTGTTGAGTGAGTGGTCATTCTGATCTGTATCTGTGATTTTCCTCAACTCTTTCCACTGGATGAGGTGTGTGTGTGAGTTAAATCTAATGAATGAAGGGCTCTCAGTAAGTACTATGCTATCTTAAACATCTCAGAGGAGGCGCAGAAAGCTGCTGCTGGCTGCACAGACAGAAAGATGCCAATGCTTTTTCAACGCAAACTTCATTAGAGTGCTCAGTCTGAGGTTCAGAGCATAAAGTGCTTTTTGTAGTGCTTGTTGCAGCGTGTATTTTAGGGTTTGTGCTAGGCCTGTATGTTCTTTATGTTCATAGATAATTAGATGTACCCTTTGTAAGTCAACGTGCTCCCCTGTAATTATATCAGAGAGAGGGCGTGTTTTAATGTTTTTATTTTGAGACAGCTCAGTGCTTACAAATGCACTGCAGGTTGTTAGACAGTGGAATGCTGACACTTGAGACGCAAAGCCTGTGTTTCACCAGCAGTCAGACCTTGCAGTCCATACAGAGATAAAGCATCTAGAGAATCTTTGGTCCGGATCTGTTGTATGGTGTCATAACTGCGTAATATGTCAAGTGTTTTTATGACTACATCAGGTCATTGTAGTGGTGATGGTGGCCCTGAAGGGCCACTCAGCTGTCTGTCTACTAGACCGTAGTGATGAATGATTGATAACAGGCCACACAATGAACAGGAACGGTCAGCTGTCTCACGTCAGGAGGAAGTTCCTGGAAGAGCAGGTTTCCATGGCGCTGTGGAACACCCGAAGAACTCATTCTGTTCTGTGAGCTTAGGTTTTGGAGAACACCACTGAGAAAATACTTATTTTCCAGGGTCTTAGGATGGGAACATAGTTGAACTAACATAGCCATGGTGATCTCAGATAGCTTGCCTTTGTGATGTGGCCGTAGACCTTACCTTTAGCATGTCACTGACACCCTTCGTCCCAGACCGAAGGTAAATATTAGCGTTTTCTGCAGAGGTAACGGTGCCTTACTTCTAGAAATCCCCTGTTCTGCTCATTGCTCCTCTGGGACCAGTGCCGATGTTATTAGGCTTGTGTTGTCTACTCTGAAGAGAAAGTCTGTAGTTTGCAAAATAACGGAATGCTTACCCCACCGCTTCTAGAATCTCCTACTAAGGCCCAGGAGACCCTCCTCATCTTACATGCTATTCCGTTGCTGTCAGTCGCTTTGGACAAATGCAAATGAATACATGTAAATGTAAATAAGCTGCGTGCGACCATCGGTCATTTCCCGATCCCACCCCATCTCTCTCTCCCATTGGGTCATTTCCCGATCCCACCCCATCTCTCTCTCCCTCTCCCCAAGAGGGACTCCTCAGAATGGGTAGCATACCTGCACTGAAGGCTATTGTGTTGGGATCACTGCCAGGATCAGTTGCCATCTGCTGATAGTAACGGGATACTTGTAACCAGAAGTTCCCATTTACAGTATCACTTTTGTTTTTTTGAAGAACGTGAAACGGGGAAGTGTCACCACCGCATGGGGAAACTGTTGTGGCAATTGCTCAGTGGAACTGAAGACGGAAAACTAAAAACAAGGTGTTGCTATGCATTATGGGAATGTTAGGAATCTTGTTTCTCTCTGTGCTTCTCAGTGCTAAGCCACTTCAGATTGGACCTCTCTCTCTCTCTGTCTCTCTTTCTCTCTCTCTCTCTCCTGTGTCCTCCTGTTCACATTAGGGCTGCAACTAACTATTGTTTTGGTTGAAGTCTGTGAGGGTTGCCTGACCGTTGTGTTCTCTCAAATCAATTTCTATTTTCAATTTAATGTGTGTTTACTGGCATGACCTGTTTACAATATTGCCAAAGCAATACAATACGTTTACAGTACTGGCAAAGCATTGATAAACAAGTTTATGATAACGGTCATGAATAGTAAGATCTCTCTCTCGGCCCTGTGCAGTACAATATTGCCTACTGCTATACAGTACGGTCAGTGGTTTAGTAGATCAAAAGCTCCACACACACACACACTCTGTCCTTCACAGATCAGGAGGTCTGTTCACGGCTCAGCACTTTTCTCTTGTCTCACGTCCTGTGCTTCACAGATCATGACTGACGTGTTCTGAAGCACAGCCAATATCCACCCCCTCTCCTACTGGACCAGTGCTTAACCAAACGCAGAGCTCCTACCTTTCCTCCCTCTCCACTCTCCCAGCGTCCCATCCCTCTCCACTCTCCCAGCGTCCCATCCCTCTCCACTCTCCCAGCGTCCCATCCCTCTCTGCATCCTCTGCTGCATCCCTTTGATACTTAACCAGTCGTATGAAGCGCACCCACTGTCCACACACTCCTATCTTCCTTATCCCAACAGCTCCCCTGCCTGTTTCTGTTACAGAGCGGGACCACCTCCCACCTCTCTCATCTCATATGCACACACACACACACACACACACACACACACACACACACACACACACACACACACACACACACACACCTTCGCCTCTCTCACCTCATATGCACACACACACACACACACACACACACACACACACACACACACACACTCCCACCTCTCTCACCTCATATGCACACACACACACACACACACACACACACACACACACACACACACACACACACACACATCCCACCTCTCTCATCTCATATGCACACACACACACACACACACACACACACATCCCACCTCTCTCATCTCATATGCACACACACACACACACACACACACACACACATTTACACACTTACACACACATATTGTTATTCAATTCTCACCTTTTACCTTTATATGCACACACACACACACACACACACACACACACACACACACACACACCTCCCACCTCTCTCACCTCATATGCACACACACACACACACACACACACACACACACACACACATCCCACCTCTCATCTCATATGCACACACACACACACACACACACACACACACACACACACACACATCCCACCTTCTCATTCTTATATGTACAATAATACACACATATACACACACACACACATCCTAACCTCTCATCTCATATGTATGCACATCAATAATACACACACACACACACACACACACATCCCACCTCTCTCATCTCATATGCACACACACACACACCTCCCACCTCTCTCATCTCATATTGCATTATACAAATAATACACATCAATACACTTCCCACCTTTCTTCATCTCATACACACACACACACACACACACACACATCCCACCTTTCTCATGTTATATATATACACACACACACCCCACCTCTCTCATCTCATATAACTTATATGAAAAAACAAAACAAAACAAAAACACTGAAGAGAAGAACTGGGAGAGTGCTGCAGTGGGTCCCAAGTAAATCAGATGTGTCAGGTGCTCTTCAAGGGAAGTGGACAAAGTGCAAAGTATTTAGTGTTGCCAGAGCAACTGTCTCATCTGTGTGTGTGTGTGTGTGTGGCGCTGTACAGAGCAGGACCGCATCCCTGTGATGCGCGGCCAGTGGTTCATTGACGGCACGTGGCTACCTATGGAGGAGGAGGAAAGCGACCTGATCGAGGCCGAGCACCTCGCACACTTCCGGGGCCAGCAGATGCAGGACACCTTTGATCCGGGCCTCCGACGCAGGCCAAGACCGTCGACAGCAAGGATGGTGAGAGACTAAACCTGAGGAGTGTGTGAGTGTGAGTGTGAGTGTGAGTGTGAGTGAGTGTGTGTGTGTGTGTGTGTGTGTGTGTGTGTGTGTGTGTGTGTGTGTGTGTGTGCTAGAATGATTAACAGAAAAAGAAGGAAGGAAAGGGAAAAGATTGATCATGTAAGAGAGAGAGTGTACACACACACGTGTGTGTGTGTGTGTGTGTGTGTCTGTGAGTGTGTGTGGATAGGGACAACGTGGCATATTCATAAAATATGATGCCATAAGGCAGATTTATTTGCATAGCGTAGAGTAGAAGAAGCTTATCAATCTGTTACTGTGTGTTTCTCATAGTGACCTAACGGGCTTATCAATCTGTTACTGTGTGTTTCTCATGAGTAAGATGAGGAAGTGACCAACTCATACGACTTATCAATCTGTTACTGTGTGTTTTCTAGTGTGTAAGATGAGGGAAGTGACCGCTCATAACGGGCTTTATCAATCTGTTACTGTGTGTTTCTCATGAGTAAGATGAGGGAAGTGACCGCCATACGGCTTATCAATCTGTTAAGTAAGAGGAAGTGACCGCCATGGCTTATCATATTACTGTGTGTAAGATGAGGAAGTGACCGCTCATCACGGGCTTATCAATCTGTTACTGTGTGTTTCTAGTGTGTAAGATGAGGAAGTGACCGCTCATACGGCTTATCAATCTGTTACTGTGTGTTTCTCATGAGTAAGATGAGGAAGTGACCGCTCATACGGCTTATCAATCTGTTACTGTGTGTTTCTCATGAGTAAGATGAGGAAGTGACCGCTCATACGGCTTATCAATCTGTTACTGTGTGTTTCTAGTGTGTAAGATGATAAGAAGAGTAAGATGTAATAATGGTCTGGCTGGTAAGGGAAGTGTGTCTGCGTGTTTCTGTGTGTGTATTAGGCAGCAGGCCTCGAGGAAGGAGATGTTGAGAACTTTGTCAAATTGTAAACGGTAGGCTAGATAGATAGTTGTTGATTTTTGGAGCTTTATGCATATCAGATGACCAGACAGTTCCTCCTTGGCCCATCTCGTTTTAAGGCTCCGTCCATAATGTTGTGCGAGTGCAGTCGTAAAGGCATCATCTCCCCTCGCGGTGTTAGTTATGGACTGCATTAGTGAAGTGTCACCGTGTGTGTGTGTGTGTGTGTGTGTGTGTGTGTGTGTGTGTGTGTTATGAACTCTATTAGCAGAGTGACACTCTGCGTAAAAGTTATTTACATGAGCCCACCTCGTCGCAGTGGAAAAACTCTGCCTTCGCTCAACGATCTGTCACCTGGATGTCGTAGCAAGAATGCAGGCGGGGAGATTTAGTGTGAGGCGTTTGTGTGAGCGGAGATGTGTACACAGGATTTACTCTCCTTTCTGTGTACTGAGAGGCGTAAAAAAGCTGGGAAGCAGGACCCTTGGGAACTTTCTGGAATAGCAATTGGCATGGCCTTATTGGTGACCCCTGGCAGCTGGTAAGGGTCATTACCGCCATGAGAGCCAGCTGAGAGAGAGAGAGAGAGGAGAGAGGAGGAGAGAGAGAGAGAGGAGGAGAGAGAGAGAGAGAGAGAGAGAGAGGAGAGAGAGAGAGAGAGAGAGAGAGAGAGAGAGAGAGAGAGAGAGAGAGAGAGAGAGAGCAAATCCTTACCAAGTAGAGGCTTCATAGAGAAAGGCTGATAGGAGAAAGCATACAGTATGGTCTCCTTAAGAGCAGTGGATCTGTGGTCACCGCATGCTTGGGTTAGATAAAGATGCGCTTTCTCCTGCACTGTCCAAAGTTTGAGCAGCCAAGAGAATTTTAGCTCCTATAAGACAGATAGATCAGCACACCTATTAGATGAAGGGCAGCCTACTCTGTTGGAGAGGGGGGGTGAACTCTCCAAGAGGTCATTGGGTTCATGGTCATCCTGATCCTGAGAGTCACATTAAGCGGCCACCGTGAGGGCTGAGAGAGAGAGAGAGAGCGCATTGAGCGTTACACCTCAGCTCTGCTCTGAGTGTGAGGGTGTTGGCTAAATGAACATTTAACACACATTGCTATGGGGAGCAAGACAGAAAG
>NC_063189.1:3188258-3210758 GCF_017589495.1 Alosa alosa
ATTACTGTCTGACGGCCACACAGGAATGCCATGATCTTGGACACGTTTATGTAAGCTGCTCATTCCGTCGCTACTTGTTAATGACCGGTGTCTGTACCGAACAGAACAGTACCATTTTGTTTTCTTGTTTGTTTGTTTGTTTGTTTGTTGTTGTTTTTTGTGAAAGACTGACATTTGTCTTCAAGGCATTTGGATATATGAAATGCCCCCCCCTGTGAGTAGTTGGGGTATTGGGGTAAGAGAGTTGTTGTGTGAGGGGTGTTCAGTGTAAGTGCCATGCTCTCTAATTCTCTGTTGGTTTGTTAGTTCTCTCCCACCTGCCCCCGTTCTACCTCACCTTTCTGTTCAAATGGAGAGGATATCAGACGAGCACTAAAACTACATGTCACAAGCGCAAGCGCTGCCAAGGTAAGCGCTGACCCCCCTCCGTCCAGAACCTCCACCACCTCAGGCCCCCCCTTCCTCGGCCATCCTCATCCTCTTTACCGCTGCTCCTTGTAGAACCTCGGCTTCTGATTGGGCTACCTCCTTGTGGGCTCTGCTACTGTAGACTGACCCTAAGTCCCCTTGTTCTCGTAAAACCTCCCCCCAGTTAGCCTAGAGGCCCCTTAAAGTCCCCTTGTTCTCGTAGAACCTCCCCCCAGTTAGCCTAGAGGCCCCTTAAATTCCCCTTGTTCTCGTAGAACCTCCCCCCAGTTAGCCTAGAGGCCCCTTAAAGTCCCCTTGTTCTCGTAGAACCTCCCCCCAGTTAGCCTAGAGGCCCCTTAAAGTCCCCTTGTTCTCGTAGAACCTCCCCCCAGTTAGCCTAGAGGCCCCTTAAAGTCCCCTTGTTCTCGTAGAACCGGGCTGCGTTGGACCTCCTGAACCTGGAACCCGTCAGACCCAGTGTGGAGTGACCCAGTGGGCACTTCCATCCCATTACTGTCCCTGGTTCTGGTGCTGTCATCACCCGTAGTTCACCAGGGTGTGTGCCAGCAGGTCAGCCATACTTGCGTACGGGACTTAATGGCTCCCAGCTACTGGGAGAACAAGAGGAGCCAAGTGTAAATGTCCCGATTTTCCCATAGCTAGATATGGAACAGGCAACACACACACACACACACACACATACTCTTACACCCCAGCATTTTGCTACTTCAAAGTGTCAGAACAAAGCTTCTATTCTCAGGCACCCATATTGCTCAGTAGAGGCCCTGTCACTGTCCCAAAGGCTCATGGCTCTGTCTGCCAGATACACCCCCCACCACCACGACCACCACACACACACACACACACGAAAATGATGACCCGCTCAACGAGCATTCCCTGGGACCCATTGGGTGGAGTTCAGAATGTTCTCTGAGCAGCCGATCATCATTCTAAAACCAGCAGATTTGTCAGCAGCGACCAGTCACCATGGATCACCATTGTGACCTCACAATGGCCCAGAATTCTTTAGACAGAATGCCATTGCTAGGATTCTTCATAGGCCCCCGGAGAGGGTGCCTGTGTAATTGCCATATTGTAATTCCCCCACCACCCCCCACCCCCATGCCAGCCAATCAGATAATGCGGTTGGAGAGAACAGAGCTCTTCATCCCGGCAAACCTGAATAGGCTGTTGGCATTAATTGGAGTAAAGCCAGTTGCCCTGGTTTAGTGGGGTAATTCTCTCCGCTGAAACAAAGCACAGCCTCTCTCTCTCTCTCTCTCTCTCTCTCTCCCTCTCCTTCCCTCCCTCCGGCTCTCCAGGGCCGTGTGAGAAAAGTCCACTCTAAACCTCTTACCGTGGTGACTGCTAGACTTCCTGTGTGCTTTGATCCTCTGCTCCTGTCAAATGCCAATCAGATTTTCTGACTTCAGCCGCCTTGTTATAACACATTTAAAGCATTTGACCTGGATGCAAATACATTAATATTTCACATTAAGCATTTCCTAACAGGGTATTTCTCTGAGAGATCACATTTTTCAAAGTCCTTTTGGCGAATGCTTTAAATGTGTCCCAGGGTTAATGGTGTGCTCTGTATTGTAAAATGGGATGGTCTGAGTTTGCTGTCATTACAAGCACCTGGGCACTGTTCAAATGCATAATTCTGGTCCGCCCAGATAATAGACAGCCAATAGAGAGCTCCCAAATGAGAGAACTGTCCACTCCGTCCTTTGGACATCCTGTTTTACAGAACCCTCAGCTTCATGGTGGGGTCCCGACCGCGTGGAGACTGACTCTGGGAGCCGGGTACGGCCCTCGTCTGGTACCGGTCCCGATGGACCTGGGCCGGATCTGGGCTTGATCTGGTGCCGGTCCCGATGGACCTGGGCCGGATCTGGGCCTGATCTGGTGCCGGTCCCAATGGACCTGGGCCGGATCTGGGCTTGATCCGGTTCCTAGTCGGTAGCTGTCAGAGGAGGGGTGCTCTTTCTCCTCGTCATTTCGTGCCTTACCTCCTATACCTCCTCCTCCTTCCAACTAACTCTTCTGAAGAGTAAGAGTTGTTGGAGCTTCCTCTAGTGTGTAGATTCAACTGTAGAAATGTAGAAATGTGATTTAAGTGATGATGCATGAGTTTGTTTTGAGTATTTTTTTTTTTTGTGTGTGTTGTGTGTTTAATGATGCTGTTGTGTGATGCACATAACATATGGTGTGAATTGTGAAACTGGAAGATTACGTAAATTCAAATCATGCTAGCTTAGGTGCTATGAGACAAAATGATCAAGGTGAATGCACTATGTAAAGGGACTCTCTAACTCAAATCATGCTAGCTTAGGTGCTATGAGACAAAATGATCATGGTGAATGCACTATGTAAAGGGACTCTATCTAAGTCGAATCATGCTAGCTTAGATGCTATGAGCAAAATGATCAAGGTGAATGCAGTATGTAAAGGGACTCTGTCTAACTCGAATCATCCTAATGTAGCTTAGGTGCTATGAGCCAAAATGATCATGGTGAATGCCAGAGGTGGAAAGTAACGAAATACATTTACTCACGTTACTGTATTGAGTAGTTTTTGTGTGTATTTTGTATTTTTTAAGTAGTTTATAAAATCGGTATTTTAAATTTTACTTGATTACATTTTGAGTGAAGTATTGTGCCAGCTACATCAAAAATCCCATCCGTTACTTGAGTAAAAAAAAAAAAAAAGTTAAGACTGACCTAAAACGGAAAGGGGAGAGAAAAAAAATCGCGCCTAAACCACTAGCCTAGTGATAATGATCAGCATGTAGCCTACAACAGGACATGAATCAAGCTGACGCCATGCAGTCTTTCTGAAAGTGATGGAGCTGGATCACGAGATGCATCAGATTAGCCTAACCTATGAAAGTGTATTTTCCACTATTCCAATCGGTTGTCTCAGTTCATTTTAGCACTAATGATTGCGGAGATATTTAAGCAAACACCATGGGATTTCTCGTGGTTTTGGCGTTTGTGCTCACCTTTCTTTGGAAAGAAGTTTATTAGCGGTTGTTGTTTCCCCTCATTTTGATGTCTCTCTTTTTTCCTGTTTTGGCCTTTGTTTTAGTAACCTGACTTGGCTTTCTTGGAGAAAGACATTGCACCAACAACAAAACAATTAGCGGTCCACTACTAGCTTATGCTCAACTAAATAAACAAAAGATAGACTACCTTATGAATCGTGCAGGCGGACTAAACCATTTAGCTCTTTAGCAAGGGAGAGTGAGGGTGACCTTACACAGTTTTCACTATGTTTTGTATACAAAATCCAGTCAGTCAAACTTTACATTACGTCTGACATTCATTTTGACATTTAATTTGGAAGTTAAAATATTCAGGTAAAATAAATATATGGTGGAAATAAGTATTGAACGCTTAATTTTTTTTTCAGTAACTAGCCTAAACTTCCAGTGAGTCTATTCGAAATTTTCACCACACATTATATTAACACACATATAAAAAATCCAAACATAAGAGTTTTATGTATTAAAGTGGAATGACACAGGAAAAAGTATTTGTGCCTACTGAAATTTCTTCAATACTTTGTGGAAAGCCTTTGTTTGTAAAGGCAGCTTCAAGACATTTCCTATATGACAAAACGTATTAGTGATTTTGGCCCATTGTTCTAAACAGATTCCAGGGGTCCCTCTTGTGAATCCTGATCTTTAGTTACTTCCAGAACTATTTCATTGAATTGGCTGCCTTCAAGTCTTTCTGGAGCTTTCTCAGTGGTTCCTGTGCATGGCAGGTTGATGATGCAGTGATGTTTCTTCCACTTGCAGATAATGGCTCCCATGCTTACTGGAAGATTCTGATGTTTTGAAATGTATTTGTAACCAGTTTCATTGATATGTTTTGCAACAATAAGGTTGCAAAGGTCTTGGGAGAGCTTTTGCTTTTTATCCATCATGAAATGTTTCTTGTGTGACACCTTGGTAATGAAAAACCTAGCCCATTAATATTTAGGCTACTAACCAAGCTTATATTAATTTGCACAGATAGAAAGGATAACTACTCTCTATACAGATTCCAGCTCGTTCCTTCCCTTTCCTTGCCTTAGTGCTTTTTCTTAGCGTGTTCAATACTTTTTCCCTGTGTTATTCCACTTCATTACACATGACTCTACTTATGGAGTTGTTTGGATTTTTTATGTGTGGATTACCTGAGTTATTACTAATGCCTGGTGAAAGTGTTGTGCCCCCTGTATTCCACTTTTTACGGGCCCTCTCCTCCATTGGGGCCCTATACTTCCACTTTCCCCCAGTACCACGCCCTTTAATCTGCTGAACCTTCTGCTCGTTTCCAAATATAAAAAAAACACTCTGCAACTCAATATTGGCCTGCCTGCCTCAGCTGTCTGTGAGGGGCTTTTCAGTTGTGCTGGATTATGGTTCACTGCAAAGCGACCCAAGGATGAGTGCAACTAACTTTGAAAATCAACTACTGCGGCCCTCGGCGGCCATATTGCAACACTTATCGTGCATCTATTTCAGCAGAAATGCGTGAGCGTAAGGCTTCACTACACCAATCTTGCTCCAGCAGCGAGATCACAACAGATGATTGGCACGATGTCTTCATAGCACACCACATGATTGGCTCAATGTATTTTACAACACACCACATGATTGGCTCAATGTCACATGTCGACGTTTTGCCGCGGAAGGGTTGTGATATGTGTAGACATATGTGTAGACAACTGCCATATTGGCGTTTGGCCCCATACATTACTATGACCCCATACATTACTATGGAGGATTTTTTGAGTGCTGTATCTCCTCATTAGAAAGTCTTTGGTAAAACTGGTTGTTCTGGTACCCCCCCAAAAAAAAAAAAAAAAGTAACTAAGTAACTTTTACTTAAAGTACATTTTAAATTAACTACTTTTTACTTTTACTTGAGTACATTTTCAGATCGGTATTTGAACTTGTACTTGAGTAATATTTCATCAAGGTATTGGTACTTTTACTTGAGTACAATATTTTCATACTTTTTCCACCTCTGGTGAATGCACTATGTAAATGGTCTCTATCTGTGGCTCAGTAGATGGCTAACTCACTTTGATAAGGACTGAGTGAACCCGCTACCCTTCAGAAGGGAACAACCCAACCACACATTGTTTAGAAGGGAACAACCCATTCAGACATTGTTCTCCAAGAGGTTTGGGAGAGATGGGGAGGTGCAGAGGCCAACGGTCTTTCTAGTTTTAATAAAGTCATTGGGTTTCCTTTTAGAAGGTGTACACCCGCATGTAGACAGGTGTGTCACTAAATCACATATATGGAATATGCTCCTAGGGTTGGAATGATTGGAATGACAAAAGCGATGTTCGTCTGTGAACAAAGCTTCCCTCATTCCTCCCAGTTCTACTAATATATTAATTTATGTACTTTGGTATCGATATTGTGATATACTCCTGTATCTATACATATCAAAACAGATACTGCTGTATCGATACGGTATCAAAAAACTGACGGCAGTTTTTAATAATTTAATAACAGATTTAGATTTGAAATAAAATGATAAAATACTGCTTTTAAGATCTCCGTTGGGCTGAATTGAAGTGTTTGTAATTTGTACTCTCTTGAAGTCTAACCCATGATCGAGGGCTCGTCCAACAACACATATGAGCTGAGAGATCTCACCGCTGCGCTGCAGATCAGATTATCTCTAGCAGGGCCATCAGGCTCTGGGTCTTATGACTCGCCAAGCCAGAGAAATAGAGAGAGAGCGAGAGAGAGAGAGAGAGAGAGATGTTGGATTCCTAGAGTTATGGAGACACTAGAAAGGGAAAGGAGTATAGTCTGCTATTTTGGTTGGCTCATCGGACGTGCTATTGATACCCTGATATTTAAAGGGACTGTCCATCTGTCTAAGGAATCTTACTTCCAGGAAAAGAATATGAATTTGATTATTAATGAAAGTATTAATTTATATTAGATTAATACACTCTTGTAGATTATAGTCAGTAAACTTAAATAGCAATAACAATAAAGCAGAAGAATGTTATTTAATGCTGGGCTTAGATAGTCACATGAATGCTCCTGTCCTTGTGGATGTAGGGGGGGGGGGGTGGTTAATCCTGGCGTAGACCACGCCACTCACCCTGTGATCACACACATTCCTCCTGAGTCACTGAGTCAAAGGACGTCACATGACACCCCCCCTACCCAAATTTACTTTAATTTCATGTCCCCCTGCTTTCCAAGAACGTGTGTGTGTGTTTGCGTGTGTGTTTTAGAAAGTAGGCTAAGTGAAGGAGTGGAGCAGGAAGCTTTACACATGAGATATTTCGGTTCCTGCTCTGACGTCCCTCGCATCCTGGCGTCCTGTGTCTGTCCAGCGGCTCTCCACTTTTGATGAAGGTGACCTTCACTGGATCACAGCGACCTTCACTGGGCCACAGCAAGAATCCCCAAATAGTGCATCTCCATACTGTTTAATGCTCTCACATTCATAGTGCTTGTTACAACATCTTGATCCAGAATCCATGACCGATTGAGAGACTGTTGGTCAGTTTTGACACTGGGAGCATTGAGCAGTTTGGGGATGTGACCTTTTCTCAAGGTAAACTGAAGGTCATGTGAATCCCCAGGAGGCCAGGTGAGGAGGAGATGGCAGGGGCAGTGTGAACGGAAATATGAAGGCAGCGTGTCTTCCAGTGCTCTCCCTGTAGATGGAACGCTGTTTCCATACACTACCATGCTGCGTCTCGTCCTGTCCTGTCCTGTCCTGTCCTGTCCTGTCCTGTCCTTGGGTGTGCGTGTGTGTGTCCATCCTGGAGTGTGTTCCAGGTGAAAATCTTGCATGTCACGTGTCTTATCGGTAGGATCTGTCATGGATCAGTCACAAACTTATTCTCACAGTTAGTGTTATTTTTCCTTTGTTCTCTCTCTCTCTCTCTCTCTCTCTAGCCATCCACAGTGTGAAGCTGAGCAGGAGCCATGTTGACTGGCACTGTGTGGACGAGGTCTACCTGTACAGCGATGCCACTACCTCAAAGATCGCCCGCACAGTTACGCAGAAACTGGGCTTCTCCAAAGGTCAGTGTTTACACCCACACCACCTCCTCCGCAGGCCTGTTACACTTACTTCATTTCCCTCACCTTTTCTCTCTCTCTCTCCCTCTCTCTTATCCTCCATCCCTCCCTCTCTCTCTGTCTCTTTTGTCCTCCGCACAGAACAGAACAGAGCACAAAAACAGCATAACAACTTAGTACTATAGAATTGCAGCATTGAGAACATTGAAGGAAAGAAAAACAAGAGATAAGATGAATAGTAACAGGAACATGAAACACACACACACACACACACACACACACACAGTCCATTACATTACAATAGATCAAGTGCAGACATTAGGTCAGGCTATGTTTATCTCTATCTTTATCTTTATCTCTCTCTCTCTTTCTTCCCCTTCTCTCTACTTCCTGCACTCCTTCCCTCACTACCCCCAGTTCTTCTCATTCATGCGTTCTTGACCTCATTCAATGTGTGAGATTCTCTCCTCTGATCTCAGATTAACTGTGAGCTTGTAGTGCTCTCTCTCTCTCTTTCTCTCTCTCTCTCTTCCCCCCTCTCTCTGTACTTACCTCTGTCCACTGACACACACATAACACCAACTGAGTTCTGAGCGCCAACCCCCCACGCCAAAGCCCTCATCAGGGACGGGCCGCTCGACTGGAGGTGGCACTCTAAGGTGGAGCAGCGTCCCCGCCCGCTCCAGGGGCACTGGGTTCGTCCCGTGAGTCCTAATCTACTGAGGTCCACCTCCCGCACCTCACCGTAGGGTGTGCCCTGTGCTGATGGCCTTGGCTTGTTATGTGATGGTCTATGCTATGGGCTAGCAGGCGTCCACATGCCCCCCACCCCAACTCCCACTACTAAGTTTTAATGGTATTTTCTCAGCTCTGGGCCCAAAGTTAAAATAAAGAAATACATTAAAAACATGAAATACACTTTATTCCCCGTGTACTATGTACACCTTTATATCTATGGGTTTAATCATCCATCGTCTCATATAAGTGGTTTATTTCAACTCAACGGTAGGTATCATGACTAAGCTCGTGGATAATGGAGGGATGGTCCGCGGCTGCGATGTGGGACTCATAATCTGGTGAGCCGGATTAGTTGGAATGAGCCCTCGTGAGTGCCGTCATCGTCATGGTCACCCTCATTGCCATTGTCGTTTTTCTGCATGGATGTCAGATTGCTGTAGCTTAACCCACTCATAAGCAAACAGGTTCCGCATGTTCTGCTGTAGCTTCACTCGCTCTTTCCTTTCTTCCCTTCTTTCTCTGATTGCCTACATTCTGTAAAGCGCCATGATACATGTGTAATGTTTTGGCGCTCTATAAGCACAATAAATTAAAATTAAATTAAATTAAATTAAATTAACCCACTCATAAGCAAAGAAGGCCCATAGGTTCCGCATGTTCTGCTGTCATATACTTGCCCTTTCTGTCTTGAAATGGCCCACATTCCATGTCAGTCTTCTCCCCTTCTCCCCAGCATAGAGATTAGGCCGTACTGCTACGCCAACTGAATGGACTTGTCAGTGCAGCAAACCACATTTTTCTTTTTTTGCATCAAATTCTCCCTTCCAGCAGATTATTCATAGCCCTAAGGCTATTTTAATTATAAGGCTGTTTAAATGTGTTACTCATGATTTATAGTAATCCTAATTGGACCTGAAAGGTCATGGATAGGAAGTGGACCAGTTAGGGTTGGAGGAGTGTTTTTATAGTCGGTGATTTCTGCCGGCTGCTCTGCTACGATGAGAAACGGCTCCATTACCTCAGCAGAATAAAGAACTGCAGCAGCAGTAGGCAGAGACGGAACAGGCGTCTGAGTTCCATTAAATTATCCTGAGCCAGGCTGTTTTTTGATTGATAAATAAATAAACAAACAAACAAACAAAACAAAATAAACAAGCATAGGTAAATAATCCGCACATGCGAGCTAACGCTGTCGTCACGTCTCGTGGACGCGAGCCCCACGTGGTCGGGGTTGATTAAGGAGAGGGCCTGTAATTATGGGCCCACTTCGTCCCTCATCCAGGCTCGTTCTTCAGGACCTGATTGCTCCCTTTGTGTGTTTGCTCATGAAAACGGTGCATGAAAAAAGGCTTGAAAAGACAAGGCACAAATAGAGTAGTGCAATTAGTCATTTTGTGGTCAGATGACATAACAGACTAAACAACAACACAAGAGGGGAAATTAGCATCCTCTGTTTTTGGTTTCCGCTTCAAGCATCTATTAACAAATAATATTCACATCTCAAATGAAAGTCATTCAAAATCAGGAGCGGGGTACTAAAGTAAAACTGCATTTAAACATTTAAAAGGTTTCAAACTCCCCTGCTTTGCTCCACTCTCACAAGGCTCTGTTCAAAACGGTAAAAAGTGTTGCCTTATATTTTTTACAGTCTATGCTTTTAACCAAAGATTCTAGAGTGCTGCCTTTTAACCAAAGATTCTAGAGTGCTGCCTTTTAACCAAAGATTCTAGAGTGCTGCCTTTTAGCCAAAGATTCTAGAGCAGAGCACTCTAGAATCATTGATGCACACTTCATGCTCCCTATCACATATAAACCATGGCTCTGCTATAAACCTTTTGTGCCAACGTCTGAAACAGCTGTGAAAACCAAAGATGGCGGATGACATCGGTAATCTGTTGAAATGTGATTTGTGTGACATTTTGCTTAGATGTGTAGATTTGACGGGAGAAATAAACCCTTTGCTATCTGATTATGCCATTGTTGTAACCATTGATGCTTACCGTTAGCCTGCTAGCTTACGTAAGCTAGTTTAGTTTAACATTCTGACTTTTGCTAACGTCATACCATAGTGTTAACCAACGATTCTACAAGGATACAAGGAAGTTTATAGAGTGCTATGCTCATTTTTAAAAGATGCATTCAATCCAGCCATGTCTAATGAGACAGCTCTTAAGTATTTAGGAAGGGAGGCATCAGGCAGCTGTCTTCCGTTTCGAACAGAGCCACAATCTGTTTATCTCTTCCTCTCTCCATCTCTCACTCCTATCTCTCTCTCTTCCTCCCTCCATCTCTCACTCCTATCTCTGTCTCCATCTCTCTCTTCTCTTTCTTCCTCACACTCAGTCTTCTTTTCTCTCTTCCTCTCTCCATCTCTCACTCCTCTCTCTCTCTCTTCCTCTCTCCATCTCTCACTCCTCTCTCTCTCTTCCTCCCTCCATCTCTCACTCCTATCTCTGTCTCCATCTCTCTCTTCTCTTTCTTCCTCTCACTCAGTCTTCTTTTCTCTCTTCCTCTCTCCATCTCTCACTCCTCTCTCTCTCTCTTCCTCCCTCCATCTCTCACTCCTCTCTCTCTGTCTAATTCTTCCACATTAACTACTTCTACAGTCTTTTATGTTTTATATGTTTTTAGTGAATTTAGTCTAATTTCTTGAGTTTTTGGGGCAATTCCATGGAAAATATTTTTTTTTGTAACATCCAGAACGCCAATAAAATGTGATGGTATGATGTAATGATGACATGAAATTTGCTATTTTTTGCTATTTTTGGCTGAAGAATGTAAATGAGAAAAAAATCACAAAAAATGAATTATCATTCACATCATACAAATGCCAAGGCATTCCACTGGCGTTATGGATGCCAAGGCATTCCACTGGCGTTATGGATGTCACAAAAAGAATTGCCCTTTGTTGAGGATTATGACGGTTATAAAATGTTAATGAATTTAACCTCACCTGGGAAGCACCGTGGGAAACGGCTCCTGTTGTTTATAAATTTGCTTTAAATGATTTCTCCATCTCCTCTCTCTCCTCCCTCCTCTCCCCCCTCCTCTCTCTCTCTCCATCTCCCCTCTTTCTCTCCATCTCCCCCCTCTCCTCCCTCTCTCTCTCCATCTCCTCCTCCCTCTCTGCTCCTCTGTCTTTCTCCCCCCACTCTCTCTCTTTCTCTGCCTCCCTCTCCTCCTCCATCCCCCCTTTCTCCATCTTCCCCTCTCTTTCTTTCTTTCTCTCTCTCCATCTCTGCAGCCTCCAGCAGTGGTACGCGGCTGCATCGGGGCTACGTGGAGGAGGCATCTCTGGAGGACAAGCCTCCTCAGACCACGCACATCGTCTTCGTCGTCCATGGCATCGGCCAGAAGATGGACCAGGGGCGCATCATCCGCAACACGGGCATGTAAGCACCCCAGCACCCAACCTCTGCCAGGGCAGCAGTGGCAAGCTGGCACCACCAGCTCAAATAACACAGCTATAATTATGACCGCCCGGGCCGGCGGTCATATAGGGTCAGATTTTTTTTTTTTTTTTTTTTTTTTTCGCATGTCCAAATTTCCGTCCAATGATTCCGGGACACTGAAAGACCGGGGTAGACAAAACTTGGTGGGCATGTAACCCCATATGGATAGCATGGAACCATCGTTTTTTCGTTTTGATCTGTAGCCCCCACGCTGGACTGCACCCCCCGAAAGGAGGGTAGGGCAGACACAGTTTTCTGTGAATATCTCGAGAACCGTAAGGTTTAGGAGGACCACCTTTTTTTTTGTATGTTGATCTCAAGGGGCCATGTCAACCCATTCCATAACCACTAATTTCATGTATAGCGCCACCTAGTTAAACACAAAAAAGTAAAAATGAGGTGTTGTAATTGTAGGTATCTGTGACCTAACATAGTCAAAACTGCACGAAATTGGAAGTGTAGGATCATTATGACACCCTCTGTATGCACGCCAAGTTTTGTGGAATTCCGTTCATGGGGGGCCACACAATAAATTAATTTATGTTACTATACACCAACTGGCCTGTAGGTGGCCGGAGACAGTTTTCTGTGAATATCTCGAGAACCGTAGGGCCTAGGAGGTCCACCTTTTTTTTGCATGTTGGTCTTAAGGGGGCATGTCAACCCATCCCATTACCACTTATTTCATGTATAGCGCCACCTAGTTAAAAATTAAAAAGCAAAAATTAGGTGTTTTCATCACAATATCTCTGGCTGACAAGGTCAAAACTGCACGAAATTAAAAGTGTAGGATCATTATGACACCCTCGAATGCATGCCAAGTTTTGTGTACTTTTCGGTCAATGGGGGCCCTACAATAAAATAGCATTAATATGTGTACATTTAGTGGCGATACACCAACAAGGATTCGGGACACTGAAAGACGGGGTACACAAAACTTGGTGGGCATGTAACCCCACATGGATAGCATGGAACCGTCATTTTTCGTTTTGATCTGCAGCCCCCGGCTGGACTGGACCCCGAAGGAGTGTAGGGCAGACACAGTTCTCTGTCCACCCAACCAAAAGTAAAAAATGAGGTGTTGTAATTGTAGGTATCTGTGACCTAACATAGTCAAAACTGCACTAAAGTGGAAGTGTAGGATCATTATGACACCCTCTGTATGCGCCAAGTTTTGTGGAATTCCGTTCATGGGGGGCCACACAATAAATTAATTTATGTTACTATACACCAACTGGCCTGTAGGTGGCCGGAGACAGTTTTCTGTGAATATCTCGAGAACCGTAGGGCCTAGGAGGTCCACCTTTTTTTGCATGTTGGTCTTAAGGGGGCATGTCAACCCATCCCATTACCACTTATTTCATGTATAGCGCCACCTAGTTAAAAATTAAAAAGCAAAAAATTAGGTGTTTTCATCACAATATCTCTGGCTGACAAGGTCAAAACTGCACGAAATTAAAAGTGTAGGATCATTATGACACCCTCCGAATGCATGCCAAGTTTTGTGTACTTTCGGTCAATGGGGGCCCTACAATAAAATAACGTATGTGTACATTTAGTGACGTACACCAACAAGGATTCCCGGGACACTGAAAGACCGGGGTACACAAAACTTGGTGGGCATGTACCCCACATGGATAGCATGGAACCGTCATTTTTCGTTTTGATCTGCAGCCCCCCCGCTGGACTGGACCCCCCGAAAGGAGTGTAGGGCAGACACAGTTCTCTGTGGGCAGACACAGTTCTCTTTTATGGTATGTTGGTCTCAAGGGCCCACATAAACCTGGCTCATAATCACTCATTTGTGATTTGCACCCCCCCCCGGTAAAAAATGAAAATGCAATATTATTCTGCTTTAATCGCCCCTATCTTCAGTTAAGATGTTCAGAACTGCACCAAATTTTATGTGTATGATTGACCTGGCATTCTCTTGGGGTCTGGGGGTATGCCAAGTTTCGTAGAATTTCATCCATGGGGGGGTCTAAAAAAATTAGGTTATGTGTACATTTAGTGACTGTACACTCATTGGCCTGTAAATGGCGGTGCACACATATAAACATGCACACACACAGGCACCCACATACTATCGGTATTAGAACGGCCGATACATAATTACAAATTCAGTAGGATCCAAAAAAAAGCCAAAATAAATATTCATCATCATCATCATGGCTGCATTTTCAGTATTGGCGATAAGTAGTCGTTTGTCCACTAGATGGCGATCGTTGCAGTGAGGCGTAATTTTGTTGGAAGTTAAAAGTGGGTTGGGGGAAAACAATGGACACTTCCTACAAGGACTGTAATTTACCGCAGCGAACATCTAATAAGGACAGGACGATGTTCACATGAAGTTTAATTCCCATTTCTTCTTGAAGCCGAAATAAATCTGAGGATGTTTATCGGACATGCTTGGTTTTTACTGCAGGTACGTTAATCTTGTAATATCAATAAGGACCTAGGTAATGTTACGTTAAGCGTTGGTTGAGTGGTAGAGGCCCATTTGATTGATTGCATTTGTAGAAAACTATAAATGCGGTTATACCAAACAAATTGATAGCAGCACTGTTTGTATCTTTTCGACTGTCATTTATTGCACGTGCTACAAAATCATTCTGTGCAATGGAAGATTTACCAACGTTACACCGGTCTGATACAGTTTTGCCTATACATGCGTGAGACTGAGACGCCTGTTTATTTAGTTTTAAGTGCGTGCAGGGTGTGAGAGGGGAATCGATGTGCTTTGATTACAGCTTGGTAGTTGTAGTCTGTGAAATTAAAAAGCACGTGTGTGTGAAGTATCCAAACAATGACACCTTCATTTCATTATGGCTGCTTTTAGCAACACACCTTAAGCTATGTGTAGTGGGTCCCATTTAGAAGTGGCTACTTCATTCGCGCTTTCCTTGACTCATGGAGCTGCGTGAATGTTATTACAACATTTAAGCCACAATATGGCAGTTTAAGTCCGCTTGATACTGTAAATTCGTAAGCCATTGGTTTCCAAAGGAGATTTTATTTGTATTAGCCAGCATAGCCTATTGACAATTTATGTTGTAAATAGGCCTACCTTATAATCCTACCTGTAGCTTAGGGAAGCTAACAGCTTTCTATTAGGATCTAGTTTGTTAGTTACAGTTTTGTCATAACTCCCTAATGCATTTTGCATTTAGAATAGCCAGAGCGTGTATATCTCAATCTGAAAATTAAACAATATCGGTGCCTATGGACTAGGCTGGGTGAACCCAGCCTGATCTGCCCGCTATTTATTTTTGATTTCTTAAAAGATTGAGCTTGGTCTGATGAAAGCCAGACTAGCCATGGACCTCAGTTACACAATGCAAGGGAACATGAATCAGCCTATATTTGCCCGAACAATAACGGACAAAAGCTCTTCAACTTTGGCCCGTTAAAATGTGTATGAACAGTCTAGCGGCGCATTTCATCAAGGCCCATTTGGACATGTCAGTTATTTGCACCACTGGTTAGATGTAAAACAGCATTTTCGTTTCAGACTACTGTTACTTAATTTGTGCATTAACAATAACGTTTCAGACTACTGTTACTTAATTTGTGCATTGACAATAAAGTATTACATGAACTAAAGATGACTAAAATCTTATGTAGAAGAAGAAATATTCACAAAAATCCATCCATCCATCCAAAAAAAATGACCTTTGTTTTGATAGCTGTTGAAAACGGCATGGAACTGACAGAGATGTTTTTTGTTTATAAATACATAAAAAAAAAAAAAAAAAAAAAAATAAATAACATTATGCTGATACCTTTTGCTTTTCCCAAATACAATGTAGCCTACAGGTGTAAGTGACCTTTCATCAATCCAGTTGCAATGGATGAACTGTGATGAACTGCCCTACTTGTGATTGTTTAGAGATTTTAAAGGTTTTATAACAATGCTACATCTTCTTTGGCTATTCTACAATCTATTCACCTTTTTCAGCACCAGTAGGCTACTTTCTGTGCAGCACACACACTCAGGCATGCCAAACAAGCATACACAAAAAAGTTTCAAGAGTGGAGGATGGAGTAAAATATGGAGACAAATTGAAGTGTGATTTATTTTCGCGGATCGGATGTACAGGACTGAGCGGCGGTCATATTTTGTACCGCTATGCGGTACATCTAGTATTCCATACAGATGATATTCCATACAAATGTGCTTCTTCTGAACAGAGACAGGTAGCATTCTGCACACACTGGGATTTCCTCCAGGAATATCCCACTAAACCTCTAGTTTAGATGTTATGTTCCATGCAAATAACTCAAACAGATTTCTGCACTTTAGGGATAATATGCTTGAAAATGTGTGAAAGTCATCGAGCTGTTTATGGTCATAGTTGTGTAGCGCCGTATTCGGTCACTTTTGCGACTTGTTGTTGCCACTGCCCACCCATCACTGACATTGTACTCCGCTGACAGACGCACCCTTGTATGGGTGATGCCTGGCACCAGATGAAGGACATATTGGCAGATATTTCATGTTTGGTTGAGCCAGCCTTTTAAGGTTTAAATATGTTCCGGCATCTACATGTGCCAGATGTTTTCTGTCGTGGCTGTTTAGTTTGGCACTCCGGACATGTGGTATGCAGTGAGGCCTGACTTACCAGTTTAACACACACACACACACACAGGTGGCAGGTGGCAGGTGGCGTGCTTGTGCAGTACACTTGCACTGTTGTGATCAGTCAAAAAACAGCCTGGGGCGCATGTCCCAAAACCATAGGTGCTAACTAAGTTAGCAACTTTGCTGGTTGCAATGCAATTTCCCATTGCCAACGAACTAAGTTGCTAACAGGTTAGCAACTATGGTTTTGGCCCCTGGTTGGCTGATGCTAGCAGGGCAAATATAAGCATAAACATAATCGTGTGCATGGGTGTCTGTGCTGTGTGTGTGTGTGTGTGTGTGTGTGTGTGTGGTTCAGGCAGAGGGCCACCTGTAGCCTCACCCTCCCCTCTCTGTATACTTGTTTTATGGCTTTCTCCAGAGTTGACCTTTCCAAACGCAAGCTTTCAGAGGACACGTAATTGCCTTGTACTGGGAAACATCCAAAAGGCTCTCTCTGTACTGTAATAACAGGGTCTTTTTTTCTTTTCTTCTCTCTCTCTCTCTCTCTCTCTCTTTCTCTCTCTGTCTCTCTCTCACACACACACACACTTACACACACATATACTCACTCACTCACTCTCTCTCTTTCTCTCTCTGTCTCTCTCTCACACACACACACTCACACAAACACACACTCTCTCTCCCTCTCCCCTCTCTCTCTCTCTCTCTCTCTCTCTCTCTCTCTCTCTCTGTCTCTCTCACACACACACACACACACACACACAAACACACATACTTCTCTCTCTCTCTCTCTCTCTCTTGGTCTCTATTTCTGTGTCTCACACACACACACGTGCACACATACTCTCTCTCTCTCTCTCGGTCTCGGTCTTTATTTCAGTGTGTCTCATCTCCTCGTTCTCAGACATGTAACCTGTAATCTCGTTAAACTAGACTGGACATGTTTCCACTTATGATGTATTAGTAGATCATTAGCAGAATTGACCTCCGTTTGTTTGGACCAGTGTTATGACAAGGAGCCTGGGGTGGGGGAAAGGAATGCGCGTGACAACTCTACGGTGCCTCTAGAGGGACACTAAACACCAGCACGTCAAGTCACGTCATCTCATACAAAGTCATGTCCTGTCACGTCATGTCACAGCTTTATGTACACATTTAGATCAGGCACACGACAAGGAAAAGAGAGTGTGTGTGCGTGTGCAAGTGTATTTGTGTCTGTGTGTGAGCGCTTATGTGTATCTGCTTGTGTATATCCACTTCTAAGTATCTGGCTGTGCTGAGCTATCTCCAAGTGTTTGGTGACTCCCAGGTCTGTGTGTGTGTGTGTGTGTGTGTGTGTGTGTGTGTGTGTGTGTGTGTGTGTGTGTGTGGTGTGTGTGTGAGAAGCATGCTGGCGAGAGCTTTAGCGTCTGCTGGTGGTTAGGGGCTTAAAACACTAAGAAGGTAAATCAGACTAGTGCTGGACAGATGGAGCCTTCAGGGGAATCCTGATTCATTCGTCCACACACACATTGAGGGAAATATTTTTAGCCAACATTCAGTCAGTCAGTCTGTATATATCTGACTGTCTGTCTGTCTGTCCACAGCTTTGTCTCGTTCTCCTGGATGACATTCAAAGTGTCCTCAGTAGTCAACACCAGGCATCAGTGTTTGCACCTCTTGGCCGTGTTGGACTTGTAATCGCCTGAAGTCCGCCTCTCATATCAGATTAAATCGTTTTGGGAAGCTTATGTTACAAAGACACCCCCGACTCTCTCCCACCCGCCTCCTGTCATTCTCCACTATCCTATCTCATTCTCCACTATCCTATCTCATTAAAAGGTATAAAAAGCCAAAAAAAATATGCTTAAAATCAATGATTGGTTGACCTGGTCATTCAGTTCATTCAGGTAGTCTAGCCAGACTGAGCTGATTTATCGCCACATAACGCTACTCAGCATAGGATTGGCCAGCCGAAGCAAGTCCAGGTCAGTTGTTCCCCGATGTCACTAATTGGTGTCAGTGATAAGTCTTAAGCTGTTAAGGTGTAGGGGGGCTGGCTACGGTGATCACAGCTAGAGACAACACCAAGACCCACCTCTCACGACAAAGGAAGCTCAGCTGTGTGAGTGTGTGAGGTCAGAGGTGTGTTACATAGAGCTGCAACTAATTAAACTTTAATAGTTGATTAATGTCGATTATTTTCTTGATTAATTGATTGAGGGGGGCACATGTGAGGTTATGTGCCATCAAAATGATTTTGGAAACGTTATGTTAAGGTAAAGAAATCTTAAGGGTGCCTTTAATATAGCAGGTGACAACTAGTCGATAAATTGATGAATTGTTGGAGTGGCCCTATTGTTGCCTTGTCAACAGTGGCCTTTCTGGTTGTGTGTGGCTCACACACAGCTGGTGCCAGCTGGGGTTGTGTGTGCATAAGCATGCGTGTGTGTGTGTGTGTGTGTGTGTGTCTGTCTGTCTGTCTGTAAGCGTGCGTGTGTGTGTCTGCATAAGTGTACGTGTGTGTGCGTGTTTGCATACACAGAGAAAATCCAAGGTCATTGAAGAGTGAAATGGCATATGTGTTGTGATGAAATAAACCATCTGCAGAGCCCAGAGCAAACAGACGCCACAGACGCTCACACACACACACACACAGTTGCAGGTATCTGACGGCAGATGAAGGCTGTTGATGAGAGATAGGAAAGCCAAGCATGGGCCCTATAATCTAAGAGTCATCTCATTTCCCCCTAAGAGTTACTTAGAGATTTACATTCATTAACATTGTGATTGTGTGTGTGTGTGTGTGTGTGTGTGTGTGTGTGTGTGTGTGTGTGTGTGTGTGTGTGTGTGTGTGTGTCTGTATCCGTGTGTGTGTGTGTGTGTGTGTGTGTGTGTGTGTGTGTGTGTGGTATGTGTCTGTATCCGTGTGTGTGTGTGTGTGTGTGTGTGTGTGTGTGTGTGTGTGTGTGTGTGTGTGTGTGTGTGTGTGTGTGTGGTATGTGTCTGTGTGTGTGTGTGTGTGTGTGTGTGTGTGTGTGTGTGTGTGTGTGTGTGTGTGTGTGTGTGTGTGTGTGTGTGTGTGTGTGTGTGTGTGTAGGATGAGGGAAGCGGTGCGTAAGATGGAGGAGAAGCACTTTGCGGAACACATAGAGGAGCATGTGGAGTTTCTGCCTGTGGAGTGGCGCTCTAAACTGGCCCTGGATGGAGGTGGGTACACACACACACGCTAACAATAAACATACACACACACACACACACTAACAATAAACATACACAAATCAGAGTTTCCGCTAGACAAAAATGGTGGCGGTCAAAGTGACCGGCAGAGGTTTCTTTTCAGGACATTTTGATGATATGCGGTCAAATATCCTATTATAAACTTCTTAATTAGTCAAATTGAGGAAAACTGGAGACAGGCTATGTAGCTTAAAGAATGACATAATCAGGTTGTATAGAATGCAACATGTTCATTAGCCTAACTTAAACATGCCTAACAAGATCTAGCCAGTATCTTTTCATGGACAGCAAGAGTCCGCTTTGTTCGTTGTTTTAAAAAAGTTGTTTGTTGCTGCTACCCACGTTATCTCCAGTGGTGACTGTTTAACTTACACAGATGCACAAACAAGTGCGCTCACACCACTACCCCCTAATGCTATGCCTCTTCATTTGATAACACCACTACCCCCTAATGCTATGCCTCTTTATTTGATAACACCAACCCCCCCCTAATACCTCTTTATTTGATAACAATAAATTAAGAAATGTTTTCCTATTCTGGGAAATGTTTAGTTTATTTTTCTTTCGGCCGCGGTTCAATGATACCGTTTAATTGTGCCAGAATTTATCCGCAGACCAGCAATCTCCTCGTCGAAGAGGCCCTAACCCTGCAGATCATAGACAGAGAACGCATAGGCCTACTGTATGCTTTGGGTAAAGAACCCCATGTCCAGTGTAGGCTACCGAGAATCTCAGCTGCCTGATTCCAACTCCCAATGTCACTATGCCCGACACTTCTGCTTTTTTATCTGGTGGTGGTGGAGTTGACCGGACATCTGAGGCTTCAGACTTTACCAATTTATCATCATCCATCGCGTCTGGCCACTGAAAAAACTTTTAAGGCTAGTCTGCCTGGGCCTGGCCATGTTTGAACCGCCTCACTCATTTGTTTGTTGTTTAACATGGGCGTTTTAAAAGCGTCTTCCTATTTGAAAAATAGGCTATCGTGTTGTTTAATTTACTTTTCAAGCGGTAGAGCCTGTTCATTTAAAAAAACATAGCCAGAGGACGTATAATATAGGCTTACATATTAGGCTAAGGCTTATTCTCAAATTCAGATTGCATTAGGGGCGGGATTATTAGCCAATTTCAATCGGACTATTTGACCGGAGAGATTTAATTTTGTCGGACATTTCATTTTTTTTCCGGCCAATGTCTGTAATTACCAGACAACGGAAACCCTGACACACATACACGCTAACAATACACACACAAACACACACGCACATGCTGATAATACACACACAATACGAGTGCAAACACACATACTGTATACACACACACACACACACAAACATAAATGATTTTTTTGTCTGCAGATGTGCTAGTCTTTTCCTGTGACGTGTGTGAACACGACTTTATTGTGTGTGTGTGTGTGTGTGTGTGTGTGTATTTTGTCCTGCAGACACTGTGGACTCCATCACACCCGACAAGGTGCGAGGGCTCCGAGATCTGCTCAACAGCAGCGCCATGGACATCATGTACTACACCAGCCCCCTGTACAGGGACGAGGTGAGAGAGACACACACACACACACGCAAGAATATACACACACATGCATACACAAACACACACACCAGCCCCCTGTACAGGGACGTGGTGAGAGACACACACACGCACATACACCAGCCCCCTGTACAGGGACGAGGTGAGTCTCACACGCACACACACACACACATACACCAGCCCCCTGTACAGGGACGAGGTGAGTCACACACACACACACACACACACACACACACACATACACCAGCCCCCTGTACAGGGACGAGGTGAGACACACACACACACACACACACACACACACACACACATACACCAGCCTCCTGTACAGGGACGAGGTGAGACACACACACACACACACACACACACACACACACACACACACACACACATACACACATACACAGACAATAGCCTGGGTGTTCCCATGCTGCCTTGCGCGCGATTTGATTCACGCTGCTAAGGCAGCCTGGAGACCATGGAGCAAATTTTCGCCTGAGATAGGGAACCAATCACAGAACAGGTGGGAAAGCAAGACGATGATGAGCTATGCACAGACGCATTTGATAGACATCCGTGCCACCCAATAAACCGATCTGGGCATTTTTTTCAAATACGAGAAAATGAACGTTTGGTTCCCAGACCACGTCTCTTTGAGAAGTGGTGGCGCTAGCCAGGCTACACAGACACACACACACTTACTCACTCTGTCGCACAAACACACATACACCAACCCCCCTCTACAGGGATGATGCGAGATATGCACACTCGCTCACACTCACACAACACCAGCCCCCTCTACAGGGACGAGATGAGATACACACCCACCTGCACACACACACACACACACACACACACACACTTACTCACTCTGTCGCACAAACACACATACACCAACCCCCTCTAAAGGGATGATCGAGATATGCACACTCTCTCACTCTCACACAACACCAGCCCCTCTACAGGGACGAGATGAGATACACACACCCACCTGCACACACACACACACACACACACACACACACACACACACACACACACACACACACACACTTACTCACTCTGTCGCACAAACACACATACACCAACCCCCCTCTACAGGGATGATGCGAGATATGCACACTCTCTCACACTCACACAACACCAGCCCCCTCTACAGGGACGAGATGAGATACACACCCACCTGCACACACACACACACACACACACACACACACACATTTTCTCCTTGATGAGATCATAGGAATGTGTGATATAACTAGAATGCCACAAGAATATCACAGAATGTGTGATGACATCACAAGAATGTGTGACCTCATCCTCATGAAGTGTGTGTGTGTGTGTGTGTTAAGAGATGATGCCGCCCTTGTCTCTGACATGGGTGGCATGAAGAAGAACATTTAAAGAACGAGAAGTGTTCTCCCTCTTTAGATCACCAAGGGCCTGACTCAGGAGCTGAACCGGCTCTACTCGCTGTTCTGCTCGCGGAACCCGGA
>NC_063189.1:3213258-3238258 GCF_017589495.1 Alosa alosa
TTGATGTTGGCTGATTTTAATCACATACTGTATTTGTAGCGATGTCGTGATATAATGTTTAGCTTTGATGTTTTTAAGTAGTAAACTTATTCACGTTCAATTGCAAGACAGTATGCCTAAAAAAAGAACCCCTTCATATACACACATGCATGCACCCTCATCTTCCCTTACGCACACACACACACACAGGTTGCTAGATTACCATAGCAAATAGGCTCACCCCAGAAATGATTTTTTAGTAGCCTAATGGTAAAATGATTTGTTAGTAGCCTAATGGCAGGCTATTTTTTAGTAGCCTAATGGTAAAATTATATGTTAGTAGCCTAATGGCAAATGCTGCAGGTGTAGAAATCTACATAAAACAGATATTTACTTTGATGTCGGGTCTAGATTACAGCATGAAACTTGTTGTGCATATTAATACATTAAATTGCTTTCCCTCTTCTCTGGGCTTAGTTTTGGAGCCAAATGTTGGAGTTAGAATAAATACCTCTGTGCCAGTTGCTTGATCATTTTACAGCTATGTCATTTTCGTTATGCATTATTTGTTTTGGTTGTTTAAAAATGCAAAAAAAAAATTTATCCGAATAATGGATCAATAAAGTGCTAGATTAATCGATTACAAACAAGAATCGATAGCTGCAGCCCTAATCCCCTCTGAGGTGAGTGTGTGTGTGTGTGTGTGTGGGGTGGTGTTTCTGTGTCTATATCCCCTCTGAGGTGAGTGTGTGTGTGTGTCTGTGTTTATACCCCCTCTGAGGTGAGGCCTGTGAGTACTGCTTCCCTCTGTCTGCCCTCTGGAATGAGAGTCAGGAGACTGGAGTAATGAAATCAGGACGCCTAGTGACCGAACACAGCAACAATACCTCAGGACTAAAAACTCCCTGAACACTCCAACAATAACAATACCTCAGGACTAAAAACTCCCTGAACACTCCAACAATACCTCAGGACTAAAAACTCCCTGAACACTCCAACAATACCTCAGGACTAAAAACTTGCTGATGTTAGTGATGTTATGTTTGATGAGGAAAAGGACCCATAGACTGCTACAGTTGCCCAGAGTTACCTCAGGTTCTTTCACCTATAAACCACATCAACTGTTACCATATCAACAGCAACCATAAGCCGCTCGCCATAGCAACCCTATATCTCTCCTAAAGCTCCTACTAATCGCACTTGTTGGTTTTGTCTCCTCTGACTCCCCTATTTATAATCTCTATACGGCCTATTTATACCCTCATCTCCGCATTCCTGAGCCCGGAGCCTGAATCGGTGTGTCCAGTGTGTTTTCTAAACAAATGGAGGCACATCCTGACACAATCAGGGCCTCACATCTTGCATTACTCAGGACTGATCGGAGGGCCGTGGGCTGTTTTGATTTCTGGACGTTTGACCACGTAGCGATGGTGACTCAGGGAGACCCAAACAGAGCAGCGGAGGCAGGCAGCTGACGTTGTGTTCAGAAAGACCCTTGCCCTTTTTGAACCCCCCCCCAATCCGCTCTCCGCCCCCCCAAATCCGCTCTCAGCACCCCCCCCCCAATCCACTCTCAGCACCCCCAATCCACTCACCGCACCCCTTGATCAATGGCAAAGCAAAAAACTGATTTTTGAAGTGTTTGCAAATTTATTTTACAAAGCTGAGAAACGGTAGCCTGGCGGGGCCATCCTATATCATTGAGATGTATAGTCTGGCATCGAACCATTCACCTCGCTTAATCAAGGGCAGAGAATTGTCTTTCAAACTGCCTAGGCATGCAATAGGCCAGCCTTCGACCATATCCATTATCCGATTCGGCAAAAGCGGCAAATACATCCTTCTTCGAAAGTAATGACTTAAGTGCATTGTGTTGCTCAACTTTCAAAGAAAAGCACAAGTCCAACTCCTCCAAAGTTGATGCCAAGCGCCGATTCAAACAACAGCTCTTAGTTCGCCATAGCCACCTTCCTTGTTGTTCACAGTCGCAGGACTGTCGTTATCCTGTTAAGCCCGCCTTAAGACTCTCTAACAAAATAGAGCGCTGTGATTGGAGAACATCCACGGTGCTAAGCCAATGGAAATCCCTATGGTTCGATACTAGATGTACAGGCTGAGCAAATTAATTTGCCGCCGCTAGGGTGCGTCTAGATTTCTAGGCTAGAGAAACGGCAATAAGTGAAACAAAAAAGAAAAAGAAGAAAATGTCTGAATGCTTCCTGAATGCGCTGGATCTCACGTGGATGTTGTTTGTGTTATTGTACAGGTGTAACACCACCAACCCCACCCCTTACGATGAGATGCGCATCACCTTCCTCAACCCGACGAAGGACTCTGTGTCGGACACGGAGAGCATCCCGAGCCCCAGCACCTCTCCGGTGATGCCACGACGCCACTACGGCGAGTCCATCACCAACCTGGGCAAGGCGGGCATCATGGGTAAGGCCTGACGTCCACCGCTGGAGTGTGCCCCCCAAAAATGGCAAATTATTGCCCAGGCAGATAATTGACCAGCCAATGTGCTGACATTCACACTTTCACCACCAGGGGTCTCTGTGGCACAGCTGCTCTTGACTCGAGGAGCAGAGAAGCCGGAGTCAAGAGTCTTGCTTGCAACAGCCTTCCTGTTGTTTGTATGTATGTTCATGTATCTTTCTATATGCACATGTGCGCACAAGCATGTGTGTGTGGATCTGTGTGTCTTGGTTGGTCGGGTGGAAACGCATGAATCCATGTGTGAGTATGTACTCACACATTAACAAAGTCAAAAGGGAATGTTTTGTTTCTTGCATAATTGTTTTCCTTCTACGTGATGACAGCATAGACGGTTGATGAACTGAGAGTATTTATTCCAGAGTCATTTCTAAGGAGTGTTAAGTGGCAGCTGTTCTGTCCTGGTGCCCTTGGAGTGATTTCTTCACTCAGTAGTAAACGCTCGGGGAGAGCAGCAGGATCTCTCGTGCTCCGCTTCAGAGGCTTCTGGGAAGTGGCAGAGCTGCAGTTCTGACGTAAACGGATCAGTACTGCCATCATGTGGAAGTCTTTAGGAGGTGCACCGTACTGCCGTCATGTGGAAGTCTTTAGGAGGTGCACCGTACTGCCGTCATGTGGAAGTCTTTAGGAGGTGCACCGTACTGCCATCATGTGGAAGTCTTTAGGAGGTGCACCGTACTGCCGTCATGTGGAAGTCTTTAGGAGGTGCACCGTACTGCCATCATGTGGAAGTCTTTAGGAGGTGCACCGTACTGCCGTCATGTGGAAGTCATTAGGAGGTGCACCGTACTGCCATCATGTGGAAGTCATTAGGAGGTACACCACAGACTGCTAGCATCATGCCATATCCAGAGCTGTCCAGAAACAGCCACTGTCATAGTCTGGTATAAACCGGTTTGATGAAGGAAGTGATTTTGAACCAAACTTCTCCTTGATAGCTGGTGCTCTAGAGCACCGGTTAAACCTTTGAGTTGTGCTACTAAATCAGGCCCTGTGTTGAAGTGTTGTTGGGCCTGATTGCATGATCGCTGTTTGACTGGCAGTGCAGTCACAGTACTGGTTTCAGGAGCTGGTCAATCAGTGGAGCAGTAGCCAAGCTGTCCGTCCCTCTGTGAGACTGAAGCCTCCATGTGCAGGAATGGTGATCTCTCCCATAATGCAGAGTGTTCTTCTCTGTGCTGCCCAATGCTCTGCTGTGTTCCAAGTTCTGCTGTGGTGGTCTGTGTGGAACCCACATGTTCTCCACTTTATCTGGGTGCTTGAGATTTTCTCTCGGTTCTCTAGAATCCACAGCAGGACAGGAATTTGTGAGGGATTTCACACTTGGCCAGTTAACTTCAGCAAAGTACT
Organism: Alosa alosa; assembly: GCF_017589495.1. NCBI lineage: Eukaryota > Metazoa > Chordata > Actinopteri > Clupeiformes > Clupeidae > Alosa > Alosa alosa. The sequence goes on from NC_063189.1 coordinate 3,217,081, forward strand.
GTTGTGTTCCTGGGTCCTACAATTATCTTGATTACCAGTTAAGATAAACTGTAGATCAGGAGAGCTTCTTGAAACTATCTTGAAGAAAACCAAAGTACTTGTCTGTGTAAAAGTTTAAAATGCCTTTATTTTAAAGGATAAATCCTGCGATATTTCACATAGATCTCCGTTTCTCAATGTCACCGAGTACTGTCGGTATGAAAGAAACGGCAAAAGCAATCTGTTCTACCTAGCTCGAGTTTCTAGTTCCAACAGCTAAAGCGGCCAGGCAGCTACAGCGCTACATGGGGGCATAAACATGAGGGCTCACATAAATGCCCCCAGAGTGTAGCGCTGTAGCTGCCTGGCTGCCACTATTTATTTGATTGATTAAAAAACAGAACTTCAGCATCTAACTTTCTTTGGTTTCCTGAAGAAGGTTTAATCATGTAGATTTGCCTATTAGAATAAAGACATTTTAAAACTTTTCTATAGACAAGTGCCTTTTTTCCCCAAGATTTTTGCATATCTTCATTAAGATCTGTTGGTTTGAAGACCAGGTTTCCTGTAAGAGTCAGTTCCGCTAATTAGCCAGCTAACTACCACAAGAGGCCAAACCCACCAACAGCCCAATCGGCACAGTTTCCCATCGATGGTAAACATGCTCAGTGGTGTCTTAACGAAGAAAGAGTCTAAAGCGCTTGGAAGTTCAAAAGATCAATTATTCAAAAGTGCTACAAATTAATTGCAAAGGAATTCCAGGGTAAAAGACTGGCTGTTCCTCTGGTGCTCAAAAGATCAAGTATTCGAAAGTGCTAAAAACTAATTGTAAGGAGTGCTGCTAGAGTAAAGGACTGGCTGTTCCTCTGGTGCTCTTCAGTTAGGGATCCAAGAAGTTGCTGGGACTCGATCCAAAGTCTGAGGCCCTCATGAGAATTAAATAAAAAGCCTTCATTCTCACGTGGCTTTATGTTTTTTTAAAAATGCTTGCACACTTCGGCTTGATGCCTGACAAAGTGGTGGCCTTTGGGTTCTCTCCACAATTCAACAGGTGATCACATGGCTAGCAGCCTATGAGCACGCAAATGGGTTCTCTCCACAATTCAACAGGTGATCACATGGCTAGCAGCCTATGAGCACGCAAATGGCCACCTGGTGAACTAAGTCACATGACACATGACTAAGTCACATGAAGTGTTTGATAAAAGCACTGCACATCAGAATACAAAAAACGTTTAGTGCAAAAACATTACACATGTAAGTACAAAAACACGTATAAATAATATACGTATTAACGTATAAAAGTACAACAGATATTCTCCAGAGCAAACACAGTTCAAAGACTGAGAAATAAATACAGAATTCTGAATAAATATCAGAGAGCACTTTCATATGGACATTCAAAAGGGCTCTTTGGTGTTCTTTGGGAACCCAACTCTTTTGTTTTTGTTTTATGAAATTAAATAAAATGATAAATATATGATAAATATATCATGATTGAAACTTTAAAAACATATTATTATAAGACTTCTTATCAAGACAAATTGACAGCCACATTTGCTTGTTTTAAACACAAATGTGCTTCGATTTGTAATAATTTGCCATCTATTTGGAGGGCCATTTCTTGCAGTGTGTTGTGCTTCAACCCTTAACATATTGCCTGTAGTGTGTTGAGTTAGTACATTGCATGTAGCGCCTGTGTGTGTGTGTGTGTGTGTGTGTGTGTGTGTGTGTGTGTGTGTGTGTGTGTGTGTGTGTGTGTGTGGTGCTCACCCGTGTGTGTGTGTGCGCTCTCTCCGTCCCCAGGCGCTGCCAGCATCGGGAAGGGCATCGGGGGCATGATCTTCTCCCGCTTCTCGCGCTCCAGCAGCCAGCCGGCAGGCGTGGGCACGGACACCGGGCTCTCCGAGAGCGACGAGAAGAGCCAGGACCAGGAGCCCAACCCCAACCCCAACCCAGCTCAGAGCCACACACACACCCACACGCAGAGCCAGTCAGCCTACGGCCTCTCCACCATGTCCCAATCCACCTCCAACTCCACCATCATGGATACTACATGTGAGTTACACACACACACACACACACACACACACATACACACACACATACACACACACACACACACACACACTCCACCATGTCCCAATCCACCTCCAACTCCACCATCATGGATACTACATGTGAGTTACACACACACACACACACACACACACACACACACATACACACACACATACACACACACACACACACACACTCCACCCTGTCTCAATCCACCTCCAACTCCACCATCATGGATACTACATGTGAGTTACACACACACACACACACATACACACACACACACACACACATACACACACACATACACACACACTCCACCCTGTCCCAATCCACCTCCAACTCCACCATCATGGATACTACATGTGAGTTACACACACACATACACACACACACACATACACACATACACACACACTCCACCCTGTCCCAATCCACCTCCAACTCCACCATCATGGATAGTACATGTGAGTTACACACAAACACACACACACACACACACACACACACACACACACACACACACGTCCCGTCAGCTGGTTTAATGAATAGTTGTGGCAATGGCAGGACTTTTACTTTCTGAAGCCAGACTTTTACACCTCTGATTTGAAGGTAAAATAACTACATTGGCTGTGTTTCACACGACAAATACTTAGTTTAAGTATATAGTGCAGAGAACGCAAAAACAAAACAAAAAAAGTACCCGGATGACAAAAAGTTCAGTGTGGATACTACTCTCACTAAATGCCAACGGACGGCACTTCCGGTTTGTGTTTTAAAGCTGCAGTTGGCAAGATTTTTTTGATCATATTCACTGAAACCGACACTATGCTCCGACAGAACAACATAAATCAGCCGGTTTTGCAAAAATCCACAGCTCCCGGTTCTTCTGGTCCAATCAGAGCAGGGCTGTGTGAGATTTGACTGTCAATCACAGTCTGGTGCTGTCTGTTGCGCACTGACGAGCACAAAATCGAGAGGGTGCTCGTGGTAGTGGGGAAGGGACATGAGAGTTGTAAACATTCAAAATGTTGGCTTAGTCCCCTTAATCTGTCAGACTTGCCAACTGCAGCTTTAACATAAGTGTTCCTTTTGGGACAATACTAACCATTGAAAAGTCTGCACTAGAGGTGTACTGACTGAAGTGGGTAATAGCAGTGTACTGACGGAAGTATGTGCTGAGTGCACACTAGCAGTGTACTAATCTGGGTACCCAGAAGTTTGCATTATGCTGAACGAACTTCTGGGCCAAAACCTTCACAACCGGAAAACAGCTACTTTCAGAGACGCCCACTGATCTCACTTCCGTCGTGTTCATGGGGAAAAGTTCCTACTGAAACCAGTGCGAAATGGCTGCCGATGCAAACGTAATTGAAGCATGTTTAGAGTCGATTTTTTAAGAAATTGAAGTTCGTAACAACATTTGCTTTAAACCTCTGCAGAAGTTATGTCTCATTTGCAAAGGCAAACTAAACGCCATTGTATTGGTTGTTAGTCCGCTGTCGGCGGTATTTTCATGAAACACCCAGTACATGTGCATAATCACAAGGTCTGCCACCTCTCTGCGATTGGCTAGTGAAAAGGCTTTGTTCCCAATCAGAGACATTCCCCCGCCCTATTTTCTCCTGAATCCAGGCGTGTTCCTCTAGACTAGCAGTGTACTGAGGGAAGTATGCGGTTTGAGACTCAGCCATAGTGTTGTTTTGATATCAGCATCCATGTGCAGCTGCTGCTGGAGCTGCTTTATCTGCCACTGTGCTCACTGTGTGTGTGTGTGTCTGTGTGTGTGTGTCTGTGTCTGTGTCTGTGTCTGTGTGTGTGTGTGTGTGTGTTTGTTTCAGTGGAGCTGGAGCATCGCATCGACTTCGAGCTGCGCGAGGGCATGGTGGAGAGCCGCTATTGGTCAGCAGTGACCTCGCACACAGCCTATTGGTCAAACCTGGACGTAGCGCTCTTCCTTCTCACGTTCATCTATGAGCAGAGACAGTCCGCGCAGTCACCGGAGGAGCCCAGCCACGAGTCTGCCTGATGGGGAACACTGTGGACACACACACACACACACACACACACACACACACACACACACACACACACACACACACACACACACACACACACACACACATCGAACTGTGGACCTATTAACTCACTTACTCACCTATTCCCCTTACAAACACACACACACACACACACTCACACACACACATTCAGACAGACACACGCTAACATATATGGCACTGTGGACACACACACACAGTAGACTGTTCCAGGTCATCCTGGTGTCCATCCTGCTCCCTCCATACGTTGGACAGTCCGTCTCTTCTCCTCTTCCACTAAATGCTTCAGTCGCCTCTCTGTCCCGTGAAGGACTGTGCAGCTGGTCAGATGTCTTCTCTAAGGACGCACGCCCAGAAACACCAGCATGGATGATATGGATGTGGGCTCTGTGTTTGGAGAGGCGTTTACCACGGTTGTGTGTGTCTAAAACCATGTCCTGGTCAAAAACATCTGGACCTTACAAAAATGCATATTACCAGAACTGTGTATCAGCTACAATGGACCTGATGACAAAAAAGTGACACACTTGAATGCACACACACACACACACACACACACACACACACACACACACACACACACACACACCCTCTTCTTTGATGTCCTCCTATCTCTCTCCCATGTATAATCTTCCTGTGTCAGGGAGCATGACCTCATGTAGAACTCTGAGATGGAGGAGAGTGATGATGGCCGAACCTGTGCAAAGCAAAACAAACTTCTGTAACCATGGTAACCATGCAAACATACAATACAAATGTCAAAGGGGTCAAAAGATGTATTTATTTATCTAGAAATTAATATATTTCCCTATGAAACAGTCTTGCTCAGTTAAGCTTCCGTTTTTTTGTTTTTTTTTGCACCATTTTGACTAAAGTGAGACTAAAATGTTTAAAAAAGCATATTTTTACCTTTCCTATTCCAGATTATAGTGGACCTTGATATAATCAAGCATGAAGTAGCTGTCAAACATCTCACCAATGTTTAACGACAGAAAAGATGTCTTCAGATTCTGCTCAAAAGCAATGCCCTTTTTTTTTACTTCACAAACTGATGGTGCTGATATTTCAGCCTGCTGGCTTTCCATGAAGTAGATCTACCTTCTCGTCTTTGTTTGTCTTGGTTGTGGTCTGCGCTATCTTGCCATTGTTGAGATGGCACACTGGGCATTTATCAACTCCCCTGCCTCGTTACAGTAGATGGCCGCTCAGCAGTGCATCTTGGGCCTGCTCTCGTTAACTGCATGCATGTCTGAGGCAAGCCTATATAGGGCTGTGGGACTTCTGTTTTCACTCTCTTGAAAAAGCATCCAAAGCAAAAGCTAGCTGCAGTCCAGCTCGCTGTTTCTGCTGTAGAGTTGACCGCTGTGGACAGGTCCGACGTGCTCCTTACAGGGGCACCAACAACCCTCTTTGGGTCGCGCCGATGCCGGCATTTACAGTGGCCGTCCAATTGCCATGACGACAGTGTGGCTGGAATCAGCATCTGCGTGGGGCGTTTAGAAGTGGTTTGGAGGTCGTAATGGCCCCTCAGCCAGCCTTGACCAGATCCCACCCTCCAGCGCACTCTTGAGTGGCACTGAAAAGGTCACGCTGTGTGTTTTCACGGCTGAGAGACAGGAACACACCACTGGGAGGGAGGGCGGTCAGCGTCGTGAGCGGCTCGCCGGAGCAGTGGAATTGGTCCGTCATGCGACTGCAGGTCATTCAGAGGCCGCCAACACTTTCTGTCCCTTTGATGAGGTCCACACTAGAGACAGAGACGTGATTGGTCACTGGATCAAGATCACGCCAACCTTGAAAGGTCATCCGAGGTCAGTCAGTGCCACTGGGAGACATGTCCAATCCATTGTGTGGCTAGGTCAGCACATAGAGGGAGATGACCAATACGTTGTCACCATCCTTCGTGCCATTTTCGAGGACCAATCAGAGATGTTATATTTCAGGTGTTGGCATGCGATTGGACGGTGAAAACAGAGCATTATTATAATCACTGCACAAAAAGTCAGCCCTTGGTTACTACTGTTTACATAAACACTCCAAATCACTTAAACTGAAGAGAATATATGTTTTGTAGTCTTGACCTTTTCCGTTTAAATCTTACGGCAGCAATGAAGTCTGTACTTGTCCTGGAGTGGGGCGCCACACCACGCCACGCGTCCCTGTCTGTTGCTCAGTGTGGAAGATGGCGTGTTTTCGTTGTGGGGACGCACAGATAAACCCCCGCTAAAGTCTAGGGCTCCGATGTTGTCTTCTAAGGACCTCTCAGGTGTCAAAAGAACTAATATGCAAAGACACTGGTCACTGGTAAGGGCTGTTAACGGTGGCCGATTGGTTACAGAGACATGCATTTATGTTAATATAGATTACTGTTTCTTAGTGTTTTTTTCCATGTACATGATTTCACTGGAAGGGCAAGTAGAAGATCCATTTATTTCTTTTTAAGACTTTATAATGAAGAGACTCCTGTTCACATGTAGACTGGTTGAACTGTTTTTGTGTTAGTTTGTTTGTTTGTTTGTTTTGTTTTTTATGTGATGTGTTCATCTCATCGTTGTTCTGGAGATCTGTTCCGATCCAGACTCTTTGTATCATATCAGAACCTGCTCCATTCCTGCCCATTCTGATCCGGTTCCTCGCGTCTCTGTGGTAGCTGAATCAACGTCTCCACTGCTTTGGGTCACTGTTGCTGCTTGCATGTTGAGTGTGTGAGTGATGGCTTACTTTGATATCACCAACTGGACCAGAATGCCTTCCCGGGCCCCCAGTACCTATTTCAGGCCCAACCCAAGTAGCCGGTGACTCTGAAACGGCTCCGACCCAGATTTGACCGGAGTCAAATAAATCTAGATGATGGGGTTGGACTCCGATCTGGATCTGCCCCAACGCTCCTGGGTCGGTTGCAGAGTGACCGGCTATATGGACACATAGTGGATTCCCTATGAAGCACTTACATGTATTCTGATGTAGTCGTGTAGCTGTTGGTAATGAGGGACATGACGGACCATGCAAAAACTTGCACAAGCTGAATAGCACAGCCTTGAATTGCACAGAGAAGAAGCTTTAGAAGAAAATAATGGGCCTTACCCTCGTTGTCATGTCTGGTCCTGTCCTGATTTGTCACCATTACAGCTTCATCGCAGTGACCAGACGATAGAGATCAGTGATGAGATGCTATATATATATATATATATATATACACACACACACACACACACAGTAGATATACATACATATATATATATATATATATATATATGCCAATATATACAGTATAATACAATATTTTGTTCCGTTTCAAAATGGCATGCAAGTGACTTGTTATATTTTTATACTAACAGTGAGAATATTGTACCATAGGCAGCCATATAGCGCTGCAAGCACACTGATCTATCCTCCCCTGCATGCCCCGGCTGTTTGTCTGGCCGGGTATGTTTAGCTAGTTTGTGATGATGGCTAAACCTTTAACATGACCCCCCTTTAAGAGCTATTAGATCAGCCATTGCTTTCAGTATTACAAGCACATAAACAACGCTAGGCCACTGATTTCCAGAAATGCCTCATACTTCAGATGACGACTTGGTCAAACTGGACCTCAACGTTGGAGCGTTTCCAGAGAAAAGCTTTGTGTGATTGTTTCTGAGGGCTTATGACGTCAAAGATGTTTGATAATCACAAACTGTTTTCTTTTTTCTTTTTGTCTTTTTTCTATGCCCCCGTCATTCAGCATTCTTCATGTAGTTCATCCTGTTTAGGGTGAGCATTATCCTTTGTTATGCCATGCACAATATCTGCCCTGTCTCTTTTGTTTGCGTGTCAACATGAGGCTGATGTCCAGGAATGAATGGCTGCGTTTCACTCTGACCTGCAAGAGCCTGTGTGTGGACTGTGGCCAACTGTGTTCTAGAATGTGTCTGCATTGAGATTCCATCTGATGATGTCATTGCTGTTTCTTGTTCTTCTCAGATGAACGAAAACTAAAGCTGTTCTGATGTTACTGTTACTTGGATGTTTTGATGGGAGAAGCTCGATAAGGAGATTGTGCAATAAACCATGGTGGCAATGGACCCAAACTGCCATTCGAAACACTGTATTACTAACCTTTTATTAAACATCTCTTTTTTTGGATACAGATTTTTATTTTCTTTGATTTAATTCTAACTTCTTGAACAAAACATTTCCTCAGGAAAGAGCCATTTGGTAGACTTGAAGTATAAAGTTTAACAACTTTGTTAACTTTTGTAAAAATTGTGATGTTAAATATCACAACCCCAATGCATGACAAGGTTTTGACTATAAAGTCTTGCATCCCACTGCCACCATCTGTCTAAGTATAAGTATATATACTTTTTTGATCCCGTGAGGGAAATTTGGTCTCTGCATTTAACCCAATCGGTGAATTAGTGAAACACACTCAGCACACAGTGAACACACAATGAGGTGAAGCACACACACTAATCCCGGCGCAGTGAGCTGCCTGCAACAACAGCGGCGCTCGGGGAGCAGTAGTAAGTTGATCCTGTAACCCTAAATCCAACCCCAATCTTAAACCATCTCAGCAGACTTCAACCTCTCCTGCATGCCCAGGGCTTCTGGAGGTCCACTTGGGGTAGTTTCCAGTCTTCAACTCTGACTGACTGCTGGATTGTTTGACCACAACTGAACAGGATGTGGCCCAGGCTAGACGTACACCATAGTGTGCTGAATAACTTCACCACAAGATGGCAGCAAACATCATTATTCTACTGGCACTGATGCTGCCTCCAATATGTTTTCATGACTTCAGACACTCATATACACAAAAAGTGTGATGAATTTGAACAAAAAGTACAGAAAGAATGATTTCTTGATTATAATTTTTTGTTTGTTTAATATTTGTTTATTATTTTATTACAGCTGGGTCCCATATCCCATAGATACACAGCTTCCAAAACATCTACATTTACTGACATCAACATTACATTACATTTGGCTGACGCATTTTTAGCCAAAACGACTAACAACATGGTAAACAGTTTAAGTTTTAAAGCAATTCTCAACAAATTAATACCTCTCAAGTCTATACACATCTCTTACCAGTCCAGTGCTCTAAAGTCGCTGCTTTTGGCTGAGGTGGACCTTTCCTCTTAAGTACTAGTGCTGTGCTACTTTTCTCTCTCACACACACACACACACAAACACACACACACTCTCTGTATCTCATACATACACACACACACATACTCTATCTCTCTCTCTCTCTCTCACACACACACACACACACACTCTCGGTATAGACCGCAGACCCCACTGCTCTCTCTGCACTGCACTGCTCTGCATCTCCTGCTCACATCACACTGTTTACAGCGTAATTAAAACACTGCCTATAAAAGGCAATGGCTCTGCTGCCAGACACACACATGGGTGCAGAGGGGGGCATGAGGAGAGAGAGAGAGGGAGAAAGAGAGAGAGGGAGAAAGTGTGTGTGAGAGAGAGAGGGAGAAAGTGTGTGTGACAGAGAGAGGGAGAAAGTGTGTGTGACAGAGAGAGGGAGAAAGTGTGTGTGACAGAGAGGGAGAAAGTGTGTGTGAGAGAGAGAATGTGTATGTGTGGAAGAGACAGTGAGAGAGTCTGTTTATGTGTGTGCTAGAGAGAGAGAGAGAGAGTGTGTGAGAGAGAGAATGTGTATGTGTGGAAGAGACAGTGAGAGAGTCTGTTTATGTGTGTGCTAGAGAGAGAGAGTGTGTGTGTGTGTGTGTGTGTGTGTGTGTGTGTGCGCGAGAGAGAGGGAGCATGGTTATAAATCGCTTTGATGCAGATGCAGGCTGCAGCCCAAATTCCTGTGCTGGATCTGGAGGCAGCCTGAGCAGCCAGCAGACGTGAACAAGCCTCATGCCTCCCTGACAGCCTGGAGAGGGGGATGGAGGGAGAGATAGAAGGAGTGAGAGAAGGAAAGAGAGCTACACGAAAAAGGGGAGTGAAAGAAAAAACTGAAGGAGAGAAAAAGTGGGAGAGGTGCTCTATACAGGAGAGAGAGAGAGAGAGAGAGAAAGAGGGAGGAGAGAGAGAGAGAGAGAACCTGATGGAAAAACAGAAAAGGACGCCCCAGAGCCAAGCCACGCATTCCCTCTGCCTCTAATGCTCTGAAATGTACTATACTGCGGTCCCTGGATGCTAAAACTGGCTAGCTACAGGAATCCCACTCAAGTGAGCTTGTGATGTAAAGCCCAAACAACTCAGAATGAAACAAGCCATAAAGTAGTCAGCGTAAAGTATATCATAACGCAACTTGTGTGCTCATGACAACACAACTGGGATGGATATATATATATATATATATATATATATATATATCTATATATATTTTTTTTTTTTTTTTTTTTTTCCTTTGACATATAGTATTGATTCAACAGTGTGTCACTGAGGCTTCTGTGAATTTCGCCAAATGATCAACAATGGCCAGGGAAAGTGCTCTCACTATATAGCAGCTTTGTTTGCCGTTGCCAGAAAGTCTGCCTAAGGCTATGTGATTTCACGGGACATCGTGGCCACATAAATAAGATGCTAAGTGGTCTGTGAACTCTGTTTGACTTGTCATATGTGGGGAGCAAGGGGTGAACAGACGCAAATGGGCTCTCTGATGCCTCTATGTTTTGGACTAAGCTGGTTAAGAGATAGGATACGTGATTATGTCTATTTCCTTTTTTTGAACATTATGTCTCAGAGAAAGAATGAATAGAAGTTCGTGGAAAACAACTTACACTCCTTGTAAGGGGTTTTCACAGGGCAGAAATAAGGGGAGAAAGAGAGAGAGAGCGGGAAAGAGTGAGAGAAACCCATATCTGCCTGACAAATTTGCATCTGAACTTTAAGGGATTGCCTGTAGGCTTACACAGAAAAAAAAAAGATTTTTTATTTTTTTTGCAAGGAATTTTGTGAAAACATAAATGCAGTGGATGGAATCAAATATATTACAGCAAAAACTAACATTGCTTTTGAAGTTACACAGACTGACTGCGATATGTAAATACAACATTATCTATGTAATGTTTTAATGTTTATATTATAGTGACTAACGGTGTGCAAATTTCAAGTCGAGTAACCAATTGCGTTCCCCGGATGTACCACCGCAACCTCCGTACTATTCCCTTAAATGGCAGCGTAAGCAGCGGTCACTACGTCCCACTACGCCGAAGCCCATCAACTGTTGAATCTATCCCGTACGAATTGCCTACTCGGTTGAAGAAATCCTTAATTGGGCTACACCGGGAAAACGATCCAGTAAGTCCACACTCAAACTGCATTCTCGGGTGTTCTCCGCGGTCTCCACTGAAAGATTGAGGATGGAACCAAACATTAAAATCAGTCCAAGTAGCCCCCAACCATAAATGCACAAGTAAAGCGCCACGTAGCCATTCAAATGAACACACATTAAACGAATGGACAACTACAGTAATGAATTTTTAATGCGTCTCTACACAATGGATAAAACGAGGAGGGGGGCAGTTGAAGGATATCTGGCAGGGGTGAGCCCGCACCGTTTGAAAGGAAAAGTAGGATTGGAGCAGTGACGTTATCTGCTGGAGCAAGAGAGGGAGGGAGGGAGCAAGAGACGGACACTGGTCTCCATTAGCTCAAAACCCGAGGAGACACTTTGGGATACTTCGGCTGGAAGAGTTCTTTGGATTTTGTCCCGTTTAGATTGAATATATGGTTTTAAGTAAGAAAAACTTGTTGACTGTTGAAGTATCGGAAGTTTGAGCGGTTTTTCTGGTTTTGGGTTGGTGTATTTGTGAAGGTGAGTGAACCTTTTAACAGATTTTCGCCTCTTGCTCTAGCTCCCATAGCTATGCTTTCCCTTTACGCACAATAACGGATTGGTCATCTTACAAAACGCTCACCAGTTTCGCTTTCAAAATTATATGTAAGTGTTTGTTTAGCATTAAATAATTGCTAACGAACTTTACCCTCTGTATATCGGTGGGTGATTCCCGCTGTATTCCTCCCATAGCCGAGGGAGTTTGCGTTGACTTGTAGTGGAGTTGCTTACGTAATCAGACCCATATTTCCCTTTATCTTTACCGTTAGATATAGCAGGTGAGAAGCCCATTCGTTGTGTTACGCGCTGAAACAAGGTCAATCTACTTAAGTTCACAGTTTTCAAGTGTATACGATCTTTTGGCCTATGCTTTGTTCTATTTTGACGAAAATGACGCAGTTTCTACGACTTCAGTCAGCTTTACTTGGTGTTAATGTTAAATGTGTGCTATGTGCTACTTTTTAAGACCTATTAGTTTTAGGACCGCGTTGTCAATTCCTTTGAAAACTCTCTGACGCCTTTTCATTCAGGCGCGTCACAGCTGGCTAGCCTATTTCCACTACAATGTTTTCCAGCTTGCATTGGGCCTTTTAACACCTTTGAATGCAACAATGTAACAGACTGGCTTCAACCTAATCACAGTAGGCTACCACAGCAGACTCGCACAGCTACTTCTCGCTGTTTTAGCTGACGTGGATCAGGCGCAGCCAGCCGGTTTGAAGTTGAACGAGCGGAAAGTGCCGATTTGACTTCTGTTGTGCTTCTTTGGTGTCTGTGCAGGATGGCGCTGGACGGTATACGAATGCCCGATGGCTGCTACGCCGACGGGACTTGGGAACTGAAGATGCATGTGACCGACCTCCATAAAGACGTCTCCTTGCGGGTCACCGGGGAGATTCACATTGGAGGGGTCATGCTAAAGCTCGTGGAAGAACTCGGTAAGAACAAAGTGATCATGATGTGCATGAACAGACGACCGTTTGGTGCTCGCTTGACGTCTTGTCTTGAGATAAGTGAGAACATTGACCCAGCTCTGTTGCTTTCAAAGCTCTGTTTACAAGGCTGGCTGTGCATTCTTGCGTTGGTACACTCCCCTTTACTCCCCGTTTAAACACCTTATCACATGACAAATGTCCACTTCCAGGCAAATGCTGCAAAGTGCTGTGAATTGGAGACATGAGCTAGTGATTAAGCTCTAACTTTGAATAAGCGTCTAGCAGAGAGAGGAGACCAGACCAGTTAGCTATGTGCCAACAGTAATGGCCACTAATCCCCAAAGTAGTATATTTGACGATGTAAAAGGCGTGGGAAAGAGTCGGTGTAGTCTTTGTGGATTGCCCACTTGCCCCAGTTCATAGTGAGAAAGACTGGCTGTGGTGTGAAGGGGGGGCGGGGGTGGCAAAATCCCTCTAATACTTCACATTCCATAAAGTGTGCAAAGCTTCAATCTATGACAGTTTAATTTTTTCAAGGCCTTTGCACTTTAGGACTGCTCAATGACTGAGGAGTGTGTTTGTTGTGGGCCCCGGGTCCCTCCCCATGCTCTGCAGCTCTGGGCACATGAGGGCGAGCTTGTGGGGAGAGATGAATGCTTCTTTCTACTCCAGCCACATCTTAGGCTCCATCCATTTGTTATTTCCCCCCAGTGGAGAGCAAAACAAAAAGCACGTCGTTTATGAGTTTTTTGCAAGACATTCTGGAGAGGCTGGCACTCGTGTTTATGTCTTGAAAAGTTATTATAGATCTTTGCTTTAGCGCCATCTGGAGCGGTGTTTACCAAAGCTTCAAAATAACAAACCATCACAACCCAATTTACTATATGCATATTATAACCGATGAGCGAATGTGTGCAAAAATTAATGTTACTGATCATTTTTATGGTTGGATGGACTTTTATGACAATTTTCAATAAATAGCCTGAAACATGAAGATCTGAAGAACATGAAGGAAGCAGTGAACCAGAACAACCACAAATGACCCAGACGGTTGGGCAAAGGACATATTGTTAATCATTATGCAGCTTTTTAATCTCTCTGAGCTAGCACTCAAACCTTGACCTTGCAAGCCATGTACAGTGTTTATTAAGTGATCTAGTGTGAGTGTGACCACCACCCGAGATAGCATCAGGTCTAGTGCTGACTTAGCATAGATTTGGTGCAGATTCGGCATAGATTAAGTATAGCTTTGGTGTAGATTCAGGTAGATTTGGTGACTTTAGGTCCAGTCTGGGTCTGGATAAGAAGATGATCTTTTCTGGGGTCAGATGCAGAGAAATTGAACTCATGGTTGAATGCAATTTCATTGTATTCATGATTTGTTATGCTATATTTGGTATGGTGAGATAACTTCACAGTGGTGGATGGTGCATTGGGGGCGCTGGGGTCCAACATCATGTTCCTAATCTCCATCTTGGGAACAGAGCGTGTTAATAGTTGGTACTTCAGGCTGCAGGCCCCAACATAAATGGGTTCTCACCAGCCATGGCCACCTGGCAGTCATTAGCTCACCCTCCCTCCTGAGCATTCGTTTACCTGGAGGAGGGCACGCCACACCAGCTAGTATCTCCAGGGGGACTGGTGGTGTGGTGCCCATGGCCCACTGGAGTTCACCTCCTGCTGTGTGTGTGTGTGTGTGTGTGTGTGTGTGTGTGTGTGTGTGTGTGTGTCACTGCTGTGTTGAGCTCTGCAGAGAGGGAGAGATCTGGGCCTCATGTGGCCTGTCCTCTGCACTAGATCAGCAGCCAGATTCATTCCTATGTCAGCTGCTCATGCTTGGAAGTATGGAGAGTGTCCATGCTAGTGTCTGTTTATGTGCTCGGCATGGTATTGTCATCACAGAGAAAGAGAGAGAGAGTGTGTGTGCTGTGTGCTGTCCTGTCCCTCCCTTGGATGAGGTGATGCATATGATGCCAAAGCAGGATAAGTTGTGTTTTCACCACAGTCCTATCGGCCTCATTGTTATCATTCACACATGGGTATGTGAAAAACACACAGCTAACTTCTGCAAACAGCAGATGCATTTGTTTGGAGATGTTTGTCTCTGGTGTTGCTCTTGTGTTTGCTTGAAAGGTTTATCCACACGGGTACTGTATAGATAGCTTCTGACATGCATATGCAGTTTGCGTAAGGATTATGTCCAGGAGCGGGACTGGTTTGACTGGGAAATGCGTTATTGTAGTTGAATAGTACTGCATTAGTTTGTATGGCAGCTTATCTCATTGGATTTCCCCATGACCCCCTGGTGGCTGGTATCACTGCATGCTTTAGATCAAGCTCCTGTAAATTGTTTACCAGTAGTATGGTCATATAGTCACATGGGCCTGTTGGGTTGCAGTGATTGGTTGATGTGTCAGGTGGGTGGTTATTTGGTCAGAGGTTGGCCATTCTGAAAGGCCCCTTCAGTTCCCTCAACACTGCTGAACAGCACACATCGTGTGTGTGTGTGTGTGTGTGTGTGTGTGCTCTCATGAAGCAAGACTGAACTAACTTCAAGACTAGCTTTCTTCTAAGTCAAATACTATAACGCTGTCTTACCCTTGGCTCTCCATGTTACAACACATTTCTTAGTATGTTTGCCTCCTGGGAATTAAAGTCTTGGTGTTACTACTGTAGTACTTTGCCCGTTCACCAGTTTCAAACATGAACATAGACACAGGAGCCCCAGAGGTTGCAAACAGCTCTCAAGAAGAGTAATGATGCTTTTGACCTTATTACGTTTGCAATAAAGAATGAACTACTATTACTAGACTGCATTTTTAGGATAAACATAAACAGCATCAGTTGTTCCATGAGGTGCTGCGAGATGCCCTCTGCCATCAAGATGCTATGGATTCCACGGATGCTATAGCAACATCCATAAGGACTTGGACACTCTCCTCATCGCTTGGGGTCCTGATGCAGCCTGCTTGTGATGTGGTCATGTGAAAAGCTGCATCAGCAGCGTGTGTATAATGGTGCTTAAATGTTCTGTCCAGCTGAGTTCTCTCCGGACTATAGCCAGTGGGCAGTTTGATGCTTTTAGCTGTCTTGCCAAATACGTGTCATGTTTATGGTACTGAAGGGAAGGTGCGTGCCTTTAGCAGGGCGTAGGGCAGAATAACTTGTGCTTTTTAAACGATGCAGCTTGGGGAGAGTTTCTATCTTTTAATGGCCTAGACACCAAAGCCGTCTGGCTCTAATGGCCAGAGACAGAGTTGCTTTCAGGAGTGTCTCCGGAGTTACGTTTTCAGTCATCGCCGTCGTCTCTCGTCTCGTTGCTCCGTCCCACCCCAGGTTTGTCCCCCAGCGGCGATTTTAATGGATTAGATAAGGAAATGCCAGGAAAGCACTCTCTTATTGATCACAGTGTTCATTTCCTGCCCAGCTTTTCTCACCGGAGCTTTATTCAAGATTTAACGATTGGGAACGCCAATCACCTAAAACCACCATCCTTATTGTGCTTTGAATATTACTCTTGGCAATGCTGGAGGCTTTCTGTTGTGAGGAGGGGGGCTTCTGCTGATTTCTCCCCTGATTACCACATAAGGCCCTGGTGTTTGTTAGTGTTTGAGCAGTGGCTACTCTGCAAAGGGGAGGAGAGAGGCCGAATCTCTCATGCATTGTGGGGGGGAGTGGAGGGTGTTGTTCTTGGCTGCGCGTTTGTCCCTCCACGCCGAATATCCTGCTATGATTTCCATGCCGTGTCACTCGTTAACCATTTTGGAGTGTGCACGCATGATTTAGTGCAGGGGAGGCGCTATCATCCTCGATGGCTCGAGACCGGTGCTTAAACATAGCTGTTCTCAGGAGACCTCTCTCTCTCTCTCTCTCTCTCTCTCTCTCTCTCTCTCTCTCTCTCTCTCTCTCTCTCTCTCTCTCTCTCTCTCTCTCTCTCTCTCTCGCACACTCACACTCACACACACACACACACACACACACTGCACTCAGACTTATTGAAATCCCAGGAATCCAGGGCAGTGCAAACTGAACCCCATTAAAACAGATGGAATGCAGCGGTGCCGACCAAGACAGAGTCACTGCACAGAGGCAGAGCGTGCCGCTCGACGTGAATCTGTAATTCGGCCCATCCCGCACCGCACCGCACCGAGCCAGTGCTTGGCAGAGGGTGCTGTCCAGTCACTGCAGCCGGAACGTGTCCGCGGACTCCACCCCATCACTTCCTGTCATGGAGCTCCGAATCAGACTGTACTCTCCATGACATCATCATCATCATCATCATCATCAGTTGTTGTCGTTGTCGTCATGGTGAGGCTACAGCTACTCCCAGCAGCAGTGCCACCGCAATCACACGTGATGGAGACGGGAACAAAATGGAAGTCATTCTATTCCTGCTAGTAAGATGAGAATGGGGAGCATTAATGATGTTGAAGAGGGGGGGGGGGGCAGGACCAACGGTGGCTTGTTTGCGTCACTGATGACTCCACTGATGACTCCACTGATGACTCCACTGATGAGTTTCAATTTGGTCAGTTTTTGTGAGGCTCTGCGTTGGTCAAGTTGCCATTTCTTTCCAGTGTTTTGAGCTATTGGTTGCTAAGGAGCACAACCGTGGTGATGGAAAGAGATGCGGTCTAGTCTGGTCTAGTCTGGTCTGGTCTAGGGAGACGTGTGTGTGTGTTCCAGGACTGCCTCACTTACTCACACACACTCCCACACATTCTAGGGGTATGTGTATGTGTGTGTTGGGGGGGGGCTCTGCTTTCCTGCTGTGTGACGTGAGAAGCTCCGATAGAATTCCATAAAAGTCTTCTGTCCAACAGGAAATGACTTCCAGGCTCTGGCATGTTCCCTGAATACTGCCGTCACTCTAGTATTTTCTGCTGCCTGTCTCACTGTTCAGGTTCTCTCTCTCTCTCTCTCTCTCTCTCTCTCTCTCTCTCTCTCTCTCTCTGTATGTTTGGCTTGCTGAGGATTGTTCCCTTTTTAGACATGAAGGGCTTTCTTGGATGGCATGCTGTTGTAACTCATAACAAATCTTGCGTAATTGGGGCCAAAAAGTTTGGAGGGAGTTAATGGGCCTTCTCAGGCTCTGGTAAAGGTCGTCACCAGTTTCCTTTAACAATCAACATCTCACGTAGCCACATCACGAATAGTACTTAATAGCCGTTTGGCAGCATCGAGAAGGTGAAATAATCCTCTGCTATTTTGGTCCCTTTTTCTTTCTAAATGGAGCACCACCAAAGACAACATGACATTTAAATGTTTTTTTTTTTTTTTTTAAACTTCCTCAGATTAAATGAGAAAACAAGTTATGAAGGCTAAGGGGCAGGCTTGCATAGAGTGTCCTGCTGTCAGCTTTTCGGCATAAATAGCTGAGATTGTTGCAGTCAGGGGCAGATGGATCGGAGCTGACAATGGGGCCGACTCCAGCTAGGAAATGGAGGCGATTTAGCTCAGGATGCCGGCCTTTCCTGTGGACTTTGGTCTTGACCCCCCTCGGCCCCTGACTTGGGGGATTTTTCCCTCCTTTTCTCTTCTTGTTTTGGAGGGGCTTGACGAGAAGGGAAGATGCACCCTCCCTACCCAGCATTCCATGGCCGAGGAGTCATGTGACGTGCGACCTCAGAGATGATGAGATAATGGAACAATCAGGCACTAGACGGACTTTGCTGAGCGCTACTGCGTGTGTGTGTGTTGGTGCGTGTGTGTGCGTGTGCTTGTGCTTGTGCGTGTGTGTGTGTGTGTGTGTGTGCGTGCGTGTGTGTGTGTCGGCACAACCCCACCAACGCTCATCTGTTTGTGGGTGTGGACAGAGCAGGGCTGGCGAGGGAATGGAACGCGCTCTGTGTTGACGCTATCTTCCTACGGACAGAAAATGAAGCGGCATTGCAACCATATGTGTAATGCATTACTGGAGAATGTGTAGATGGTATCTCCCGTTTCACACAAGGAATGCATTCTGCAGTAAATATGTACAAAGTGGTACTATACGTTTATTAGTTTATTGTTAGTTTATTGTATCATATCTTATGTTTCATACAAGGAAAAAGTACTGTAAAGGGATGCTTCCAGTAGTTTTGTTTAGTGTTTAAGCATGTGTCTGGTCACTGTGCTAGCCTGATCGAGGAGGGTCTTGCAGTGCAGTCGCCCAGTAGCCAGGCCAGTGTCTTCAGTTCAGTCCACTCTAATCTGCAAGACAGGAAGTAGTTAGTCTAAGTAGCAGCCCTGCCCTGCCTCACTTCCTGTTGCCACGCTTGAGTCCTGCTGTGATTTATTCCCTCCATGAAGATCTGCGCCCCGCTAACCACACACACACGCGCACACACACACACACACACACGCACACGCACACACAGTGAAGCAGCAGCCTGGAGCCACACCACTGCCTGCGGTGGGGAAGTGCTGGTGATTTCTGCTCATTTGTTCTTCATTAAAGCACTGTGATGTTGGAGGAGATGTAGAATTCCTGACATATCTGGCATTTCTTGGGTATTGTTGTTCTGTTTCCTGGATAATTGATGTGTTGGTGGTGCCCAGGCCAATGCCCACTTGTAATTACTGGGGTGGCATGTCAGGTTCTCAGTCGGAAGCCATTGTGGCTAAATATGACACAGGGTTTTTTCCATAATGGCTGCATGCCCTGTCCCCCCGAGTGCTCGCAGATGGCTGTAAGTTGATATGGTGGCCATGCCGGGGTCTTTGTGAGGCTTATCGCCGTATCCCCCCCTGCCGGGGCTTCGCCGTGATAACGATCTCACACGCTAGCCTGTCACAACGCTCCACTCGAGGGCTCAGTGTCACCTGTTCTGTACAACCTGATGCTAAACGTTTGTGACCCATCACAGGAGTTCTGGTACCTATAAGTACATGGCAAGCAAGCCAGCCAACCTTTCCTTCAGGAAATCCTTTCCTTCCTCTTTTCCTTCCATCTCTCTATCTCTCTATCTCTCTATCTCTCTCTGAGCTCCTGGACGTTGGGGACAGTTGACATTGTGATGGCTCCACATCTCCCCTTTTTCCCAAATCATTGAGTAATCCTGTTAAAGAATCATGACCTCAATATTGACCAAAATAATGCTGATTGTGATTTTTGTCGTAAGTCGAGCAGCACTACTCTCCTCCTGGCCTTGCTCAGGTGGACCCCCGGCGGGGAGAGGATTCTGGGTAATGACCCCTCTGTCCCATCTCCAGTGGCATCTGCTGGGCCTGAGGGGATCCTCCTCCCTGCCGCCTGTCTGCTTGTCCACCCCTCCGGTTGGCCGGCCGTGTCCCTGAGATGTTGCGTAATGGGATTACCCAAGCGGGGCAGGCACGGGTAATTGCATAAAGCCGTGGAAGGGTGGTTCGCCTCTCCGGTCCTCCTGTGTTTACATTATGACACAAATGGATACAAACTACCCATGTCCCCCGCGTTAGCCCCAGAGAACAGGACAGCGAGACTCTAATGTTGCGCTCTATAAATGGCAACACCGCTCCGTCCTGGCAGGAACGCTCTGGGACACCAGGGTTCCTGTTCCCATCGTGGGTTTGGCTCAGATGCACAGATAGTGAGCTGGTCCACCATGACACAGGCCGGTGATGGTCATTTTGATACCACAGATGAATAGAGACTCAGTCAGACCAATAGTATGAAAAAATCAGGAACAGAGTTTATTTACAGTGATGCACATCAAGGGAGAGAGCAGCTGATGGATCTTTAGGTGAAGTCATGCTGTCTCTCCCTTGATGCGCATCATTGTAAATAAACTCTCTTCCTGATTTTTTCATACTATTGGTCTGACTGGGTCTCATCTGTGGTATCAAAATGACCATGGCCAGCCTGTGTCACAGTAAAACACTGTGACTAACGCAGCGGGTCCACTGCTGTCCACTCAACACCGTGGTCATTGGTGACATACACAGGACACACTTGTGTCTGCTTAACACAGGGATTGTGTGAAACTCAAGGCGCATCATTCTATGGGAATGTTACAATCGTACTTTGGAGCTTACTGTAAATATATATGTAGGTGTCTGAACTGAATACTGATTTTGGATTGTTGTACCTTTTGTATCTCTGTAGAACCAGGTGTTTTTTAAGCATGCCTGGTCTACCCAAAGTTGGATGTGTGAAGATCCTTCTCAGTGCGGTCATGTTGTAACAAACAATGGTTGATTTATCAGACAGAAATGTAACAAAGATGACATGACAATTCCGTATGAGATTAAGCAGCTAAACTTGTAAGCATAAATATAGGCTTTAAAAGGCTCATGTCCACCATGGTCCACCTTGGTCCACTATAGTATAGCTCCAGGTGCCCTGTGCTGTAACCCAGCACATCTGCAGGTCTGAGGTCCAGCTCCTGTGG
>NC_063189.1:3248258-3263258 GCF_017589495.1 Alosa alosa
ATTACGCCATGTACACTCGTCCTGTGTCCTGTGTCCTCGCCTCATGCCCTGGAAATCCATCAGATTGGCGTATCCTTATACGTTAGCGCTGATGTCTGGCCAATTGTGATGTTTCTATTTTGCATTTTGCAAGATAATGATGATGAATAAGCCTAATGAAATGATGCTAGTTTCCTTCGCAAGATTAACGAGGTGGAGGGGCTAGGACAGACTCATGCAACCCCTGCTGAGGCCATTTGGTGATGTCCCGTCATGCCTACGCCTGTCCCCTCTCGCTGGTCCTACCCCCCACACACACACACACACACACACTCCCCACATTACTCCAGCTGTTCCACCAGCACACACACTCACACACACTCACACACACACACTCCCCACATTACTCCAGCTGTTCCACCAGCGCACACACACACACACACACACACACACACACACTCCTCACATTACTCCAGCTGTTCCACCAGCTGAAAGGGTATTGATGGGGGACCTTTCTCTCTCTCTCTCCCTCCTTGAGTTTGGTATTTGTATAACGTCTCTTCTGTGCTAGCTGTGGCTTTGTCCTGCTGCGCTGCTGTACTGATTCCACACCCCCACATGTCCACCATGTCACTGTGTCAGATTTCACTGACTTCATTGGCCTTCTTGTCCTCACCGTGCTGCGTCTGCCTCCTCGTGTTGTCTCGCTCATAATAAAGGCTTTCCATTTCTGAATACATTTGTGTGCGTGTGTGTGTTTGTCCTGTGTGTGTCTCAGATGTGAAGGACTGGTCAGACCACAGGCTGTGATCTCCGTTCTGTTTGAGTGTGTGTAAAAGTCCAAATGTCCCTTTAACCGTGTGTGTGTGTGTGTGTGTGTGTGTTTTTGTCCTGTGTGTGTCCCAGATGTGAAGAAGGACTGGTCAGACCATGCGCTGTGGTGGGAGAAGAAGAAGACTTGGCTGCTGAAGACGCACTGGACGCTGGACAAGTACGGCATCCAGGCGGACGCACGGCTGCTCTTCACGCCCCAGCACAAGCTGCTGCGCCTGCAGCTGCCCAACATGCGCCACATGAGGGTCAAGGTCAACTTCTCCGACCGCGTCTTCAAGGCCGTCTCCGACATCTGCAAAACCTTCAGTGAGTACACACACACATGCATGCACACACACTTTCTCACACACACTCTCTCACACACACACACACACACACACACACACACAAACGCATGCACGCACGCACACACACTCTCTCACACATACACGCACGCACACACACTCTCTCACACACACGTGTCACACACACACACACAGTATTTGCCCCACATCTGGACTAGATTTAATACAACGCTTCCACGGATCAGTCACAGTCGCAACTCTCATTGGCCAGTCCCACCACAGCACCCAGATAGCCATTCTCACACACACACACACACACACACACACACACACACACACACACACACACACACACACACACACACACACACACACAAGCTAGCATTTTTTTGCCCCGATCAGTCTTTGTTATTGCCACTTGAAATGCCACCCAACGCAGATCATTCCTAGCAGGGTATTTGGAGAGCGACCGGGTTCCTGAATGGGAGACCACAGTGATGGGCATATGCTCACATGATGTTGACTTAGCTGTTTAATGACCACTTGACCTTCACTTTAAATCTCATGTCACTCTTCAACACTCCCCTCACACATGTGTGCGCTCACACACACACACACACACACACACACACACACACACACATACACATACACACACACACCTCGAGGCTACACACACACACAGATATTCAAACACACACACAGATATTCAAACGCACACACAAAAACACAAACTCACATGCAAGCACACACACACACACACACACACACACACACACACACACACACACACACACACACACACACACACACACAGCTTTTAATCTTGTCTCCTATGAGCAGGCAAACAAGGACCTGGGTGGCTGCCATATGTGTGTGTGTGCGTGCGTCACGTATAGCCTTGTGTTTGCCCTTCTGCGCTCTTGAGGCGCTATATTTGACAGCGCGAGGGGAAGGGAGGAAAATGGCCGCCGCTTTTCAGATGACGGGCCCTCCTTTGTTGTGCTGCTTTCTCCGTCGTCCTGTCCTGTTTATCAAACAAACACGCAGCGCAACGCAGGACAGTCTGCCTGCCCACTGATTGGGCCGTATCCTTGCATGACCGAAGCCAAAACCCGCGTGTCCGACTCCTGTTCGCTAAACACGTACCCAGCTATCAATCTAGCCAGCTAATGACCTCTTACGCCGTGTCCATGTTTAGCAAGCAGGGTCTTAACAGGCATTTAGAGGTGAGGTTCTGCCTCTTTCAATATTTAGCAGTGTACTAAAGGGCACTCTGAGTAGAGGCTACAAGGTCAAGCAGTTGACCATGATGACCTTTGACCCCCATGAGCTGAGTAGTGTTAGCATGCAGGTGCAGCTTCGTTTCGCTCGTTGGCAAGCGTTTCATTTGGGGAGTTTTGTCTTTGTTTTGTTGATTCTCAAACTCTTGACTGATTTTGTTTTCGATAAACAAAGCCTTACTTATGCATGCGTGGGCCGTCTTGGTCCAACCGGCCGGTCATCCTCTCTAATCAGGAACGAATGATAAATAAACTCACACTGGGCTATGAAAACAGCATGTATAAATAACCCACTTCGGTGTTGACATTCATTCTGTAAATGAACAAGCTGCAGCATTAGGAGTGCCTCTACCTCGGCCTTGATAAATCTATTTTAGCCCTGCAGAGCTTCGTGTTGCATTCTGGGAAAGTCGCTCGGTGACTTACGGTGTCTGAAGAGGGCCTTGGTCGTGTTCACTAATGGGGAACCCTCTCCTCTCTCTTTCCATCTGAGCCCCGAGAACAGCGTCCCTGTGAAAAGCAGCTGATGGTTCCTCAAGCTGTGCCGGGCTGGGGAGTGCTGCATCATGGGTAATCCAGGCACGCTGTATTAGTTCAGCGTTGTCTCTGGCCGGACTCTCTGTTTTGATTTCCTGTAAACCCTCGGCGCCTACACCTGAAACAACCTTGGAACACAAACGGGGGCAGGAAGTTAGCTTTTTTCTGTCCAGCTGGCCAGAGTTCCACACACACACACACACACACACACACACACACACACACACACACAGATGAGTCAGTTACACAGACAGACAGACAGACAGAGACGGAGATAGATTCACAGAAAGGACCGAGAGTACTCTCGATTTCTACACGCAGCTGTGGGAGAGACAATGGCCACTCAGTATCCCAAGATATCACACACACCATGCTCGTCCACACACACACACACAGACACACACAGACACACACACACACACACAGACACACACACACAGACACACACACACAGACACACACACACAGACACACACACACAGACACACACACAGACACACACACAGACACACACACAGACACACACACAGACACACACAGACACACACACACACACACACAGACACACACACACACACACACACACACACACACACACACACACACACACACACACACACACACACATTCTGATGGATTTCTCTGAGAACTGTGCTTTTCTCCTTTCCTCCAGTCTCTCTCCTCCTTCTGAATCAGTGGTCATGCAGGAGCAATGTCTGAGTGCACACATACAAGTCACGCAGCCAAGAATGCTACTGATTCTGGCGCCGAGCCGGACCGCGTGTGGCGTGTGTCCGGCACAGGTTCATTACCACAACCAGCTGCTATTTTGCAGGATCACATTTCCTTCAACACTGTCGTAGGACTCGCACTGTTCTCAAAACAGTTTGGAATGTTCCAGAAATATTAATGAGCATAAAATCGCTGCATTCCCTACTAAAGCACTGTTGTATGGAGAGGAGAGGAAGACCAAGGGTGTGTGTGTGTGTGTGTGTGTGTGTGTGTGTTTCCCTCTCAGTACTAAACTCCCACTTTGAAGGAGGCTGCATCTCTGCCAGCAGTCATTTACTGCAATTATGGATCCTTGAGTTTCCCAGAGTCTGCCGGAGAAACCACGTCAGGTTCATGTGTGGGAGTGTTTTGTCTTTGGAAGTCATGGCCAAGGGGGTGTGTGTGTGTGTGTGTGTGTGTGTGTGTGTGTGTGTGTTGACAAGGAATAGGGTAGCGGGAGTTGGTTACAGGATGGTTGGTCCATCTACGGTCCAGGTGTGAGAACCTGGAGCTTGGGTGTCTGTAGGCACTTGACAGTTGGGGTGTGTGTGTGAGCGCGCAAAAGAGTGAGAGAGTTAGCATTACCATCAATTTGAGTGTTAGTGGTGTGTGTGTGTGTGTGTGTGAGAGCGCACTGCTTCAAGGCCTCAGGGTATCCCTCTCAATCATTCTCCATCACAATGGCCTGTCTCTCAGGAGTTAACAGAGTGTGTGTGTGTGTGTGTGTGTGTGTGTGTGTGTGTATGCACGTAAAGCCCTGAGTCCAAACGAGTGGCATGTCAGTGTCACAGGAGGACACCTGAGCCGGTTGTTTTTCTCGGTGTCAGAGGGAGGGCCAGCACACATTTCCCCGTCTGACCAACAGAGACTGAGTCCAGCGTCTTCAGCATGGGAGCCAGTGGGCTTGTTGTAAAAGGTTATTCATTGGCATTAACCTAATTTGGAGAGATAAATCTTCCTCATTGGCTCTGGCTGCTGACCAGGCCTGTGGTCAGTGATTAATGTCTTCCTAGTTGGCCAAGGAGGAGGTCTGTCTCTTACAGAGAGGAGAGATTGAAATGGAGACTGAGTGGATTTCTCTGTTCAGTCCAAGGCCTGTAGCTGCAGCACACATAGATGTGCATCAGTACTAAAATAATGTTGCTCTTTATCTCTGCAGTGGAAAGGGATCAACACTCATCCCTTAAAGGTATAGGTGTCTCTTTTTTCAGGTATTTCTGTATTTTTCTCTCTCTCACTCTTTCTCGCTCTGAGGTGAACAGAGGATCAGAGACAGACATACAGGATGGGTTTAGATTTTTTAGTTCCTTCCAGTGGCCTCAGGTTTGACTGTGTGTGCTGTCCCATTGTATTTTTTTAGTCATTGGTTGTACAGTTATTGGTTGGTAAATGAGTCCTTTGCTGTTCCATCAGGTTTTGGATCAAATCACCCATTAAATCTTCAGCAGGTGGTTTGCAGGGCTTAAAGTATTCAGGCGTGAGTCTGCAATTACGGTAGACTACAGTATATATGACGTCCTCATAGATGTCTGATAGCTTCAGGCACAGAAGTGTTCATTCCTTTAAGCCCTGGGTTCGATGTAGATTATGGAAGATTTTCACTGATAATAAATAAGTTAACATGATTGGATGAGACTCCATGTGCCATAACCACTAATGGAGTATTAACTGAAAGCAAAACAATGGATGAATTCAATCAGGCATGTTATGTCTTTTAATACCATTACTTCACAATCACATGCGGCCAAGGTAATTGTGGGTTTCGAAAGACTTTTCAGAGGTCAAAGCTCCTCACTCGTTCACATCAATTAAGTTTAAAATTTGCTGTGCAGTTGATTCAATCAGCTCTGTGTTGTTCAAGTCAGACTCTGAGAATTGAGAGCAGTCATTTGATTCCCAGTAATTAATGTTACACTGCCTGCTTCCTGAAGCCTAGTGAAGGCTTTCTAATGAGGAGACACAGCACTCAAAAAGTCCTCTATAGAAATGCATGGGGTTAGTTTGTAACACCAATATGGCCGTTCTCAAAACGTCGACATGTGAATACATTGAGCCAATCATATGGTGTGTTGTGAAGACATCGTGCCAATCATGTGTTGTGAACTCGCCGAGTACTACTGGTTGGTGTTGTGAAGCCTTGCACACGCACATTTCTGCCGAATAGGATGCCCGATGAGTGCCTAAAAAGCGTTGCAATATGGCCGCCGAGTGGAGGGACTTGCCTAAAAGGACTTTGCTGGAATTAGCGCTGCAGTGACCCTGCAGGAAGTTATTGATTTCAGCGTGTTTGGACACATTTGGACACATCTTGTCTCTTGTTCCTTTCATGAGATTCATTCATTTCGGCAAGTAGTTGCTGTGTTTTATTATTTTTTTTCTTCTAATGTGATTGCCAACCTAAAAGACAACACCCATTGTTTTTGGTCAGAAGGAGACTAGGAGGGTGTGTTCGCCATCTCCTCCCCCTCATGTGGTAGCGCCAGCCAGGTTCTGTTTCACGCTCACTTACTCTCTCTCACCCGCACGCCCACCCATTGTTTTGGCATGTCACGCTAGCTAGCGTTGGCACTCCTCCAGGCACGGCCTGGCCTCTTCCCTCCCTTTCATGTACAGATGAAAAGCATATCTTTCTCCCTTTCTCTCCTCTCTTTCTCTCTGTCTATTTTCCTCCTGTGGCAGGTGCCAGGGGTAAGGGTGGCATGATACACTCCCCACATGCGTGCCAGACTTCTGTCAATACACACACACACACACACACACACACACAGCTCCAGCAGGTGTTCCCGCTCCCTTCCTCCCCTAAATGAGGACGTGTTGGCCAGACATGGCTAGTAAACGAGGACGTGTTGGCCAGACATGGCTAGTAAACATGTTCAGTTGAGCACATTGTAAACTTCACAACATGCCGTCAACCTGCAAACAGGGTCCAATACAACTCTTGCATCATAGAAAGTGAGGGATATCATCATCAGGCCTGACATTTGTTGTGACAGAACAGGTTTATGAAAGCTCTCTTGTTATTCACTGCTGAGTATTGTTTTCTCCAGGGGATAAGATCCAGGGCATCTGTGGCCTACTGTTTAGGGAATCGGACTTGTGACCGAAGGGTGGCCGATACAATCCTTGACTGGTAGGAAAAATGTGGGTGGGGGGAGGGATTAAAACAGCTTTCCCACATTCACATCCATGGATGAGGTGCCCTTGAGCAAGGCACCTAACCCCCAACTGCTACCGTGCGCCGGATTAAGGGCTGCCCACTGCTCCGGATGTGTAGGTGTACTCTTAGTGTGTGTGGGCTCCCAGCTCACTGCTCCAAGTGTGTGTGTGTATGAATGTGTGCACACTACACCTGGATGGGTAAAATGCAGAGAACAAATTTCCTCACAGGACAACCCCTGTCCCCTTTAAGATGGTTGGCGTTTTTGCATATGACGGGTGTATGGGTATCATTTGAGGTGCTTTTGATGAGAATGCAAGGTTCCAGTAAGAAAAGTTCCAGTTCCAAAAGCGGAAAAGCTAGAACCTAGAACCACCTTAATCTCCATGCAGAGTGTCAGAGCACCTGCTGGAAATCCAAACTTGTACTTATTAATTGCTGTTGCTTTTATCCAAAGTAATTTTTTTTATGTCAATTATCACAAGGGCTCCCCAGAGCAACAACGGGTGAAGTGCAATGCTCAAGGGCACAATGGTGGTCTATCGCCAATATGCTACCACTGTCCCGTAACATGCTAGCCCAGTTTCTTAGCCACTATGCTACCACTGTCCCATAACATGCTAGCCCAGTTCCTTAGCCACTATGCTACCACTGTCCCATAACATGCTAGCCCAGTTCCTTAGCCACTATGCTACCACTGCCCCATAACATGCTAGCCCAGTTCCTTAGCCACTATGCTACCACTGTCCCGTAACATGCTAGCCCAGTTCCTTAGCCACTATGCTACCACTGTCCTGTAACATGCTAGCCCAGTTCCTTAGCCACTATGCTACCACTGTCCCATAACATGCTAGTCCAGTTCTTCAATTGAAGAAATCTTTGAATTTCCCCTTGGGGATCAATAAAGTATCTATCTTGAATTTTCTCTATCTATCTATCTATCTATCTATCTATCTATCTATCTATCTATCGATCGATCGATTGCCAATATGCTACCACTGTCCCGTAACATGCTAGCCCAGTTTCTTAGCCACTATGCTACCACTGTCCCATAACATGCTAGCCCAGTTTCTTAGCCAATATGTCACTGTCCTGTAACATGCTAGCCCAGTTTATTAGCCACTATGCTACCACTGTCCCGTAACATGCTAGCCCAGTTTATTAGCCACTATGCTACCACTGTCCCATAACATGCTAGCCCAGTTTATTAGCCACTATGCTACCACTGTCCCATAACATGCTAGCCCAGTTTATTAGCCACTATGCTACCACTATGCCCCTTAACTGGAGATGCAGAACCCACACCAGCAGTCTGGTCCAGCAGAGTGCAGCACTGGTTCCCTGTAGGCCCCTCTCAGGTCCTCCTGGCCAGGAGCTTAGTCACAGCAGAGCACTGTGCTGCGCTGGCTCCAGCATGCCTCACACACACACATGGCTGTATAAGGCCAGAGAGCCGACTCATACGCCAACAAGGAGGACGGGAGAGAGAAAAGACAGAGGTGTGCAGAGAGTGATAGAGAAGGGGGGGGGGCAGAGAGCCATAGAGAAGGAGGGGGCTGTGAGAGGAGAGGGGGGGGGGGAAAGACAGAGGTGTGCAGAGAGCGAAAGAGAAGGAGGGGGGCTGTGAGGGGGAGGGGGGGAAAAAAAAGACAGAGGTATGTATGCATGTAGAGAGAACGATGGAGAAGGAGAGAGTCTGTGTGTGTGGGTGGGGGGGGGGCAGAGAAAGAAGAGAAAAGACAGAGGTGTGCATATGTAAGGGAGGAATGAGAGAGGAGTGGGGGTGCGAGATTGTAAGAGAACGAGGGAGCAGTAGAGAAGAAGTGTGTGAGGGGGAGAGAGAGAGAGAGAGAGATACACCATCTGGTAGTCCTTAAAACCTCTGGAATGCTTTTGCTTTAGTAACTCAAGCTAAACAAGCAGCCCTGGCCAGAGCCCTGTGCTCTTACTCTCTGTCCTCTCCATCACGCTCCGCTCTGACGCACTCCTCTCCGAGCCCTGCTGTCCCGTCCAGTCCACACGCAGCCGGTATTGCAAGCCCGCGCTGGGAAGGCCTGGAACAAATGATGCGTTCCAGTTGTACTCGTGGGTCGTTATCCCAGTTACGAGTAGGAAGTTGCAATTTGAATGCTCCCCAACTCGTAATTCCTCCTCGTCAGCTCGTTCGAAGTGTCAATTTCCAAAACAGCTGCGTCATTTTACAGTAAATGAGTGTCGTGGAAAATACGCTATTTATTACCACTCCTTTCCTATTTGTGTCAAATTAAATTAGTCGTAGAAACAATTGGCTTTGTGCACTGGGTAGCGACAAACTTTTAGTTTTTGGTTTACGGTGGGCAAACCAATTTCCGAAGATGCGTGCTTCTGTTGTAACAAACAGAAAACAGAAAAAAAGATAAGATATACAACGTACGCGAGTGTTTTAAGCTTCTTAAAACCGTAGGAGCTAATCTGTGTACCTATCTGCTCGTCGATATATATTCAAGTCGATATAAAAGCGATTTTAGCTTCCAGCTTTTTCCTAAAAACACCAGCCTACATACGCAGTGGCTGCACAGAATAAGGAGTGAAGGAGGTTTGGTGCTTAAGCACATGTTTTGGTACAACTGAAGCACTCATCTTCAGGTGCTTTTTGACAGCAATGACGACGAACAGGAAATGGGTTTGCCCACCGTAAGACAAAAACGGAAGTTCATCGCTACCTACCACAGAGCTAATAGTGTCCAACCTCTATCTGTTGCTATATTGCTATGACTTTTGTTTGTGTAGAATACTGTGTAGTGCATCATTATGAATAAGTATTGCTATCTTGTAACAGTCCCAGACAGACAATTGCTAACGGGTAGCAGGTAGCATCTAGTTCTTACGACTTGTTACAACCGGAGCGCAGTCAGTTGGGGTCAGCTAGAGTGTGATGCAACCAGTTCCCAGTTAACACTTACAAGGCAGATGGAATGCAGCAAAAGACAGCGGAACAGTAGGTGGCAGTTCTGGCAGATTTTCCTCTAAACAACTTCCCTGCTCGTTCTCTCTCTTTTCTCTCTCTCTCTCTCTCTTCTACCCCACCAGTTCTCTTTTTCTGGATACGCATAACAGTAAACTGTAAACTGACAGCTTCTAGGCTGGATTTCCTGACAGCAGATTCATCATTTTGTTGATCTTCCTTGGCTGCGTCTCCTCGCCACCTGACAGCAATCCCAGCTATGCCCATAAATTCTCCGGCGCGGCTAGTTAGTGGAGTGGCGTGGAGCGGAGTGGCGTGGAGTGGCGCGGTGCGGAGTGGCGTGGCGCGGTGTGGAGTGGCGCGGTGCGGAGTGGAGTGGCGCGGAGTGGCGTGGCGTGGAGTGGCGCGGAGCGGTGCGGCTGCTGATGTGTCCCGGCGTCTTTCCCTGTTCCGTACCGTCAGCTCCAAGGGAAGAGGGGAAAATGGGATCGTTGAAGCTCTGTCTGGTTTGGTCATTTGAAAGATGTGTGTGTGTGTGTGTGTGTGTGAAGCTACTGATTGAATTGGGGCTTTTTGGTTCAGCCCTTGTTTATGAGGCAAACGGACATCCAAACAGGTACATGACTGTTACAGGTACATCTCTCTAGGTGTGTGTGTGTGTTTGTGTGTCATTAGTTAGCTCATATTTTGGGATGGGTTCATTTTGGCCCTGAGCTCAGATAGTAAATTCCCCAGAAAAGGCATCAGCAATTCTGGCATTTACTGGACTAGGTTGCATGGTGGTTTAGAGTTGTGCTAGAATGATTTGTTGGGTTACCGTTTACTCTTGAAAATATGTGTGTGAGTGTGTGTGTGAATGCTGTCTGAAGATGGAGGCCCATATTTGGGAAAGAGAAGAGACGAGTTGAAATATGGGACTAGGGATTCCGATTGAGGATTTGTGATTTTCCATTTCATTCCTGCAGCTGTTTGTGATTGTGTCTCTCTTTCTTACACACACACACACACACACACGTTGTTGGCAAGATGCTTAAATAGCTCTGCTCCCTGTCTGTGTGTCCCCTCTTCCTGGCCTCCCCTTCAGTGGAGTCTGCTGCTGTCCGTGTGTGTGTGTGTGTCGAGGTTTATTCCAAACGTGCAGTTTGCATGGCCCCAAATTGTTCTCTTTCCCGGAGATGGGTGACACAGCAGGTCTGTGTCTGGTCTTGGCCTTGTACTCTCTGTACTTGATTTCCCTGCTCAGTTTTGTCCACATAGACCCCCCAACCCCCTCCTCCATTACGGTCATTTAGTTCAGTTCAGGTCAGTTTTGTCCACATAGACCCCCCAACCCCCTCCTCCATCACGGTCATTTAGTTCAGTTCAGGTCAGTTTTGTCCACATAGACTCCCAACCCCCTCCTCCATCTCTGTCATTTAGTTCAGTTCAGGTCAGTTTTGCTCTGGTCATTCGGATTAGGAGGGTAAAGAGGACCTGTCCTGATGTAAATATGACACAGATTCAGTTTGGAGACGCTGGGATGGATTGTCCAATGACGGGTCATAACGAGCTTTTCTGTTTTTGTTTCTCTTGTTTTTTTAATTGAACTTTGCCTGTGAACTTGGACTCTTTATCATAGTGGTAAGTGGGTGTAACTAGAATTTCGATCTCCTTTTCGCCTTTTCTCCAACTACAATGGGACTCTGCCTGTCTGGATAATGAGTTAGATTGGAAGCATCACGGTGTACACCCCAAAATGGTTCTGCAGAAGGCTGTGTGGAAAGTTTCAGCTGGGCGTCTGTCCCAGCATGTCTCATATTCAGTCCCATAATCGCGCTCCTATTGCAAGATGAGCATGCTGATGAGACTGGAAGCCTTCTGCCACACGATGACTGCTTTGAATTTATATGGTGATTTCATAATCGCTTACTATGTGCCACACGATGACGGCTTTGAATTTATATGGTAATTTCATAATCGCTTACTATGTCCTCTAGCTGCTCCAGTGTTTAAATGTGACAGCGGACATTTGTAGCGATGACATATGAGGTCGAACAAAGTCAATTAATGTGTGCCATGACACGTGGTTCAGTATTGGTGACCCACATGTGATATAAAATTGAAGTTAAAGTTGGCTCGGATTCCCAACTGCGGGGTCAGGAATAGTGCTGGGCGGTATACCGGTTCACACCGTATACCGGTGTATATTTTCGTTATGATATGAATTTTTTAATATACGCCATGCCGGTGTATTTGATTACCTAGCGTTAGGAGCCTTCGCCGCGACGGTGTTTCAGGCGGGACTTTTTTTTGCGCTACGCATACGCATGGGTGCCACTGCATAGTGAGGGGTAAACACAAAACACCTTAAGTTTTCCCCTGAAGTACTTATGACCCTTAAGGCTTAATTTCTCCTTAGGTAAGGGGTTTATTTAAAGGGTGTTGCACAGAATAATACCTTAAATTGTTTCTTTAGTTAAGGAAAAGCGTTAAGGGATACTGCATTGAAAAGGATTAAAGTCACGAAAATTCTATTGAGATTGTTCAACAGCTGTAACTAGCTGGCTAATAGGTGATGTCATTAGTTAGCAACCCACCGAACACAGTGAAGTTTAATGTTCTTATCATTCATCTCACCTGAAGAATATTCGCTGAAATTATCCAGGTAGCAAGTAAAGCATGTTATAGACATGCACTGAGCATACTAGCTGGCTAGTTAGAAATTATCCTGATCATCAGTGCACCAAAACTAACTTTTTGTTAATGTTTTGCTAGAACTAACTAACGAAGCTCATGGCAGGCTAACAAGACATCCACATGAAGTTAACGTTAGCCTACCACTAACGTCATGTAAACCACACAATAACAATACATTTCTGATAGGCCTATTTGACAGAGTAAGCATATTAACAGAGAGGTTTTATTTTAAATTGTATCGTTTTAAAAAAGTATAATTATTGCAAGTTGCACTACTTTTTGTATTGGTTTTATTTAATAAATTATAAATTTGCACAGTACAGTTCTGTATTTTGACTGCAATTGTCTTTGCATTCTGATTAGATTCTTCATTAGAATCATGAGTGGCTCTTTGTAAACAGCATAATTTTCTGGGGCCATGCAAAACTGCATTACCACTAGTGTGGAGTTATTCTACATCATGACAGTAAAATAGACCATCCTTAGTCAATGTACTGCAGCAATTCCTCTCTCAACCTGTAGAAAATGCTGTGAACATCTGATTATGCATGATAAAAAATACCGTCATATGCCGTGAAACCGTGGGAATTTTTTGAAAATACCGTGATATACATTTTTGGTCATACCGCCCAGCACTAGTCAGGAATCAAACTTAGGTCGACTGATTGTCAGGCAGCTGCTACATGATGCTCATTCCAGCCAGTGTTTTGTCCCTGAACTATGATTTAAGCTCTGCAAATATATCACCAAGGCCTGGTCTTCTCCACAGTTTCCTGCGTTGAATCCTCAGTTGGTTAGAGCAGAGGCAAAGAGCCCTTTCACATAGGCAGTCCACCTCAGGAATGGTTCAGGAGCTGACCATTTGTCAGGGAGAAGTGGTCTGTTTATTTCTACACACATTGCAGTGAGTTTAAGCATGTAGCCTTGATTAACTCTCTCTCCGTTTGTCATTTCCCCACTCTTCCCTCTCCCCCTTTCCTCTCCTCCTCTCCCTCTCTCCTCCTTTCCTCTCCTCCTCTCCCTCTCTCCTCCTCTCCTCCTTTCCTCTCCTCCTCTCCTCCTTTCCTCTCCTCCTTTCCTCTCCTCCTTTCCTCTCCTCCTCCTCCTCCTCCCTCTCCTCCTCTCCTCCTTTCCTCCTCCTCCTTTCCTCTCCCTCTCTCCTCTCCTCCTCTCCTCCTTTCCTCTCCCTCTCTCCTCCTCTCCTCCTCTCCCATCTCTCTATCTCTTACTTACACCCTTATTCATGTTTTCTTACTCTCCTTTTCTTTCCTCTCTTTTGGTCCTGGCCTCTCCCTCTCTCCTTTTCTTCCCTCTCTTTTGGTCCTGGCCTCTCCCTCTCTCCTCCTCTCCTCCTCTCCTCTCCTCCTTTCCTCTCCTCCTCCTCCTCCCGTCTCCTCCTCCTCCTCCTCTCCTCCTCCTCTCCTCCTTTCCTCTCCTCCTCCTCCTCCCCGTCTCCTCCTCCCCGTCTCCTCCTCCCCGTCTCCTCCTCCCCGTCTCCTCCTCCTCTCCTCCTCTCCTCTCCTCCTCTCCTCTCCTCCTCCCTCTCCTCCTCTCCTCCTTTCCTCTCCTCCTCCTCCTCCCCGTCTCCTCCTCCTCCTCCTCCTCTCCTCCTCTCCTCCTCTCCTCTCCTCCTTTCCTCCTCCTCCTCCTCCTCCTCTCCTCCTCCTCCTCTCCTCCCTCTCCTCTCCTCCTCTCCTCTCCTCCTCCTCCTCCTCCCCGTCTCCTCTCTCAGATATCCGTCACCCGGAGGAGCTGTCTCTGCTCCGTAAGCCCCGTGACCCCAAGAAGAAGAAGAGGAAGCTGGAGGAGGTGGAGGAGGACCCACTGGAACTGGAGGGACCCCTGCTCACGCCTGGATCAGGTAAACAAACAAACAATCCAAAATAACCCAGCCTCACTCACATCAGCGAACAGAGCTGTAAGGCAGAAGCTCATCGGAAGAACGTTGGGAATGTTTGATAGGAACGATGGGAACGTTCCACACGGTCCTCAGTGCTTGGATGCAGCTGTCCCATGAGGCAGACCAGGGGTGTAGAATGATAGGGAAGGCAGGGCGTAACCATGAGAAGCAACTGATGGTTATGTTCATAGTCAATTATTTTCTTGATTGATCGATTAGTTGTTTGATCAATAAAAAGACAGAAAATAGTGAAAAAATCATGTCTGTCAGTGTTTCTGCAACAGTAGGGGTGTTAGCATTAGCAATAGGACTGTTAGCCACATCACTCCCCAATGCTCAGTAGGGGCGTTAGCATTAGCAACGGGACTGTTAGACACATCACTCCCCAATGCTCAGTAGGGGCGTTAGCATTAGCAACAGGACTGTTAGCCACATCACTTCTCAATGCTCAGTAGGGGCGTTAGCATTAGCAACAGGACTGTTAGCCACATCACTTCTCAATGCTCAGTAGGGGCGTTAGCATTAGCAACAGGACTGGCACCCTTGAGCTGGGGCTTCCCAGTATGAATCCCAATGAAATGTGGCGATGACACAGATGACCCTCACAGAGCTGCCCAGGCAACAGGGAAGCTCCT
>NC_063189.1:3273258-3275758 GCF_017589495.1 Alosa alosa
TAGTAGGCTACATTGAAGAGACTAAACTAAGTTAAGTTATGCAATCAAGCAGTATCTCAAAGCTAACGTTAGAATACTGTTTGGATGCCGAATTTAGCATGCTTAGCCTACTTACAGCTGCTTGTCAATTTCGTTGAAAGTCTCATTTTATTGACTCTGACACTGAATGTTTGCAAAATCCCGATGTAAATGGAAAAGTGTTTTCCAAAACTCAAAAGTGCTTGTCCCAAGGAGAAGTATGAACCTTTATTTTAACTATGTAGAAAACGTTATGAATTGCATCCACACATCAGCAGCCTTTAAACTGTGTTACAATTGCAATTTGCAAGGGTTCCCTCAAGTGACAGGCACTCAATTAGACCTATACACTACCAAGACAATGCGGTCATCCATATTGTGTTCCGTGAGTCTTACGGTCATCCATATTGTGTTCTGTGAGTCTTACGGTCATCCATATTGTGTTCTGTGAGTCTCACGGTCATCCGTCTCTGTGTTCCGTGAGTCTCACGGTCATCCATATTGTGTTCCGTGAGTCTCACGGTCATCCGTCTCTGTGTTCCGTGAGTCTCACGGTCTTCCATATTGTGTTCCGTGAGTCTCACGGTCATCCATATTGTGTTCCGCAGGTGGCTGGACTCGTCCAGGTCTCTGATGGAGCAGGACGTTAAGGATAACGATGTGCTACTGCTGCGGTTTAAGTACCACAGTTTCTTTGACCTCAATCCCAAGGTAAGACCACCACACTCATGCATTTCTGCATCTCCAGTGATGCTCAAACATGCGCACAGTACCATCACACCACACCACCGTGTATTAGGGGGCAGCCGTGGCCTACTGGTTAGCGTTTCGGACTTGTAACCGGAGGGTTGCCGGTTCGAACCCCGACCAGTAGGCACGGCTGAAGTGCCCTTGGGCAAGGCACCTAACCCCTCACTGCTCCCCGAGCGCCGCTGTTGTTGCAGGCAGCTCACTGCGCCGGGATTAGTGTGTACTTCACCTCACTGTGTGTTCACTGTGTGCTGAGTGTGTTTCACTAATTCACGGATTGGGATAAATGCAGAGACCAAATTTCCCTCACGGGATCAAAAGAGTATATATAGTTATACTTATACTTATATACTTTATATACTTTATAATATCATGATGCTCCTGTAGTTGCATGCGATTTTTAATTATTATTATTTTTTTATGTTTACATGTGTGCTGTGTGTTACACATATGATGTGTGAATCTATATCCTATATATGTGTGAATATAATGTGTCTGTATATGCAGATAGATATTCCGCCCTGCTAGCGGTCACTGTCGTCGGCTTTTTAATGAGATGTCAGCCATTGTTTAGAGTGGACACAATGAGGGTGCGTTCCTGGCGTTCCTGGCCGGTGCTTGGCTGTAAATAACTCCTAGTGAGAGCAGCTGAGCCTGCAGGTTTAACACCAGCCCACATCCTCAGGCCTTCCTCTGCAATGTCCTCGAACAAACACATATACCGTAATAATGGGTCCAACAAGCTTTGTCACACTCTCACACACACACACACACACACACACACACACACACAGCGCAGGGCAGGGCAGAGGAGAGCCTCCCAAGAGAGCAGCCCTGTTTTCTCAGCTGGCTGTGTGTGTGTGTGTGTGTGTGTGTGTGTGTGACAAAGCTTGTTGGACCCATTATTACGGTATATGTGTGTGTTAGAGGACATTGCACTCAGCAGGGGCCAAAAATGCTGCTCTATTTGTGTGTGTGTGTGTGTGTGTGTGTGTGTTTTTGCTCTCTCTTGTAGTTTGTTTGTTAGCATAGATAGCATTTATGCTTGTGTGTGTAACAGGCAGTGAGCTCTCCCAGTAGTATCTTGTACAGTATGAGTGTGTGTTAATCTCTCTCTCTCTCTCTCTCTCTCTCTCTCTCTCTCTCTCTCTCTCTCTCTCTCTCTCTGTCTCTCTCTCTCTCTAGTACGATGCCATCCGTGTGAACCAGCTGTATGAGCAGTCCAAGTGGGCCATCCTGCTGGAGGAGATTGAGTGCACAGAGGAGGAGATGATGATGTTCGCCGCCCTGCAGGTGAGGAGGGGAAACACATGGCATGGCATGGAAGAAAGGATCTTTTTTAGGGTTTTATACATATTACCACAGGTCAGCCAGATAGGCGGAAGTACAGTCCTAGAGTGCCCGTGCGGTCTGCCAGTCCTGTCTACAGTGCGCGTGCGGTCTGCCAGTCACGTCTACAGTGCCCGTGCGGTCTGCCAGTCACGTCTACAGTGCCCGTGCGGTCTGCCAGTCACGTCTACAGTGCCCGTGCGGTCTGCCAGTCACGTCTACAGTGCCCGTGCGGTCTGCCAGTCCTGTCCAGAGTGCCCATGCCGGTCTGCTGCGCCGCTGCCTTCACTGGGCACCTTGCCTTGCGCTAATGAGTCAGATGGCCATAGGCCCACTGCTGGGCTCCTCCTAACATGGACATGTGCCCACAGCAATACACACACACACACACACACACACACAC
>NC_063189.1:3280758-3285758 GCF_017589495.1 Alosa alosa
CCATAGCAGTGGCCCATAGCCAGTATTCATAGCAGTGGCCAATAGCCGGAGTAGAAAGGGTTAATTGCTAGGCCCAACAGCTCCACTAGAGGGCTCTTGTTTTTGATGTTATTGTTTAAACGGCCGCTGTGTCCATTCAAAGAGCCCTTTGTCCAGGAAGTATTAGATTACACAAACAGAAGGATACGGGAGGTCCCGGGTGAGCATGGAGCGGTGACGCACACACACACACACACACTCACTTTTTTTCACTTTTACATCTAGCGCACACACACACACACAACAATTCTTATAATGTGTACATGTACAACACATCATACACACACACACATATATTCATATAATGTGCATATAGACACTCACCCACACAGCTGAATGTCTGTGTGTGTGTCCTTCTGAGTGTGTGTGTTTGTGGGAATGAGTGAATGCTGTGGTTTCAAACCCCCTCTGTCAGGGTTCACAGGCTAATTATGGACCCACTGGAGAGTGCAGCTCTGCTAATAATTGCAATGCTTTAATGTGCTGTTCCAGAGAGACAGAGAGTGTGTGTGTGTGCGTGTGTCTGTGTGTGTGTCTGTGTGTGTGTGTGTGTGTGTGTGTGTGTGTGCTGACGATGCTGCCCCTTTCCCCACTGGAAAAATGTATGCCAGCCCT
Organism: Alosa alosa; assembly: GCF_017589495.1. Lineage (NCBI taxonomy): Eukaryota > Metazoa > Chordata > Actinopteri > Clupeiformes > Clupeidae > Alosa > Alosa alosa. The sequence goes on from NC_063189.1 coordinate 3,281,413, forward strand.
CCATATCCTGCCTAATTATGAGCACTTTTCCCCTCGCTGACTGTGTGTGTGTGTGTGTTCTCCCAGGCCAAAGAAATTGACACTGAAGGGCTATAAGCAGTACTGGTGCACGTTTAAAGACATCACAATCTCCTGCTACAAGAGTCGAGACGAGGCCAATGGAACCCCCGCTCATCAAATGAACCTCAGAGGTGAGGGGCACACACACACACACACACACACACACACACACACACGCTCCACACACACACACACACCACACACACACACACACACACACACACACACACACACACACACACACACCACACACACACACACACGCTCCATACACACACACACTCCATACACACACACACACACACACACACACACACAACGAGCTCCGCACACACACACACAGACACACACACAACGAGCGCCACACACACACACTGAGCTTCACCAGTCTAAGTCTGAGTGCCTGAGTCTGAACAAGTCTGTGATTGATGAGTTTCTGTTCTTCAGTGGCAGGTCTTTTTCTTTCATGTACAGTATACGCACACACACACACACTATTGGCACTATGTAAAGCCTGCTTCCCCTGTGTCTGTGTGTAGGTTGTGAGGTGACTCCGGACGTCAACATCTCTGGTCAGAAGTTCAACATCAAGCTGCTGATTCCCGTCGCAGACGGCATGAATGAGATCTGGCTGCGCTGTGACACGGTGAGCCCTGATTGGAGCACAGATACACATGCTTCTCCCTGATTGGTAGAATGGGCTCATGACCCGCCCCTATAGAGAGGTATATGTGTTCCTGCTTTATCCTGATTGGATGGTTGTTGCTGCTATTGTGACTTCACTGATCTGTGCAGTATGCAGGAGAACTGCCAATGTGTATCAACACAGATACTATCCACAAAGTACAGGGCGTTAAAGAGAGCAGTTCCACACAATACTATGATCACACCAGGGTTGTGCACAATTCCAATTGCAATTCTGCTTCCTGTTTGCTACCTCAATTGAAATCCAAGTGAAAATCAAGAATTGAATTGGAATTTAAGAGCCAGTTTCAATTCAATTCTGGAATTTTGCACAAGCCTGGTTCACACATATTCAAGATTCATATTTGACATTGCATTACATTAGCAGACACTATCTCTACAGCAGATTTAAATCATCAAACAGTGTGACTGCACAGTAGGCAGAATGTATAATCACATGATGAAGTCCTACATGACGGACATATGTGTCCTGACCGTGACCCCTCCCCGCTGGCGCAGGAGAAGCAGTATGCCCACTGGATGGCGGCCTGTCGCTTGGCCTCCAAAGGCAAGACCATGGCGGACAGCTCGTACAACCTGGAGGTGCAGAACATCCTGTCCTTCCTGAAGATGCAGCACATGAGCCCGGACCCCCAGTTCATCGCCGCCGAGTTCACCAACACGGACATCAACCCCGAGTGCCTGGTGTCTCCGCGCTACCTGAAGAAGTATAAGAACAAACAGGTGAGTAGAGCAGAGTGGAGCAGTGTCATAGGCACCTGGGCTGAATCATCCTCATTATGTCATTTCATATAGCTTCAGACAAGTGTGACAAAAATGATGTAGTTATATATATTTAGTTATATATATTTAGTAGCAGTGTATGATATTTACATACATTTATGCATTGGTGTAACTTAAATATTTGTATACATTTATGTATATTGACATACAGTTATGTGTGGACATAACTTAAATTTTTGCATACATTTATGCATGCTGACATCTGACACCTTGTGTTCTCCTTGGGTATGGAATGGGTACCTGTGACCTGTGTTCCTAGAACCCTTTGAGCTACTGCAACACTAGTGTGTGTGTGATGGGAGTTTATAAACAAGCAGTGAAGAACATCCACTTTACTGTGAACAAGTGTTAACATAAACAGCAAGTCCATTTTGAGAGTTCAGGCCAGCCCCACCAAGCCCAGATGCCACATCTCCCAACGCCGGTGATGTCTCACTATCGCCGGAGAATTCCTCATTCTCTGGCGATAGTGAGCAGAATTCCTCATTCTCTGGCGATAGTGAGCAGAATTCATCATTCTCTGGCGATAGTGAGCAGAATTCCTCATTCTCTGGCGATAGTGAGCAGAATTCCTCGAGCCGCCCTGTTAGTGCTTCTTCGGACCATGCTACGTCTTTCCACTGAGTTTCATGCTAATCAGGCCAGTTGTTTTTGTTTTTTTGCAATCCTGTCTGTATAGAATTGGACTTGTATTCAGGGACTGAAGAGCGTAAACATGTCTGAAAAAAGATAGAACAACATGATGAGTGGAGAGAGGGGAGGGAAGAGACTGAACGAAGGAATGAGAGAGAGAGAGAGAGAGAGAGAGAGAGAAAGCGAGGGAGTGATATAAATAAAGGCAGACTGAGGCGCTGAGGGCCCCAACTGGACCGGGTCCTGCTGACTGGAGTCTCACAGCTGGTTGCCTGGTATCTGGCTTCTCTGCTGGAATGCAGACACCCCTTTTTCTCACACATGGACACACACACACACACACACACATCACACACGCATAAATATCCAGGCACACACACACACTCACTCACACGACTCCCATAGGCCTTCACCCCTCCCTCAACTTCTTCTCTCTCCCTCTCTCTCTCTATCTCTCTCTCTGTGCTTGTCTTTCTCCCAACTGCTAATTTTCCCTAACTTCCTAACTCGTCATCTCTCTCACACACATTCTCATCTTTTTCGATCTATTTATCTAAACTCTGTTTCTTGCCCTTTCCCTTTCACCAGCTCTCTCTATCCCTCTCTTCCTCTCTTCCTCCCTCTCTCATGCACCCTCCCCTTTTGAGGGTATCCAGGGACATGGCGGCCAAACTAAGGACACACCCATCACTGAGCAGTCACCGAGAGAGAGAGAGAGAGAGAAGAGAGGGATAGAATGAGAGTGAGAGAATGAGATAAGTGAGGGAGAAAAAAAGTGAGGGAGTAGTAGAGAGACAGAAAAAAGGGAGAGAGAGAGATGGTGTAGAGAGAATTGAGAGAACAGAGAGTGGAGGGTGTGTGTGTGTGTGTGTGTGAGATGGCTGCTGGGTAGCCGATAGCACATTTAAACAGTTTACTACTCAAACCTCCAGTGCCAGGGAGGCAGGAAGTGGCCACTCCAGGGATGGGACGAGACAGGAAGCCCACGTCCACATCAGGAGCGACACACAGAGCGTTATTACATCAGGAGCGACGCAGGCACAGAGCGTTATTACATCAGGAGCGACGCACAGAGCGCTATTACATCAGGAGCGACACACAGAGCGTTATTACGAATGTCAGGAGCGACGCACAGAGCGCTATTACATCAGGAGCGACACACAGAGCGTTATTACGAATGTCAGGAGCGACGCACGCACAGAGCATAACAGAGTGTTATTACGGACATCAGGAGCGACACAAAGAGCATTATTACATCATAAACAGGCACAGAGCGTTATTACATCAGGAGCGACACACAGAGCGTTATTACATCAGGAGCGACACACAGAGCGCTATTACATCAGGAGCGACGCACAGAGCGTTATTACAGACATCAGGAGCGACGCACAGAGCGTTATTACATCATAAACACGCACAGAGCGTTATTACATCATAAACACGCACAGAGCGTTATTACGGACTTGAGCTGCATATGGCACATCTCTGTCTTCATACAGCTGAGGGTGCTGGGCCTAAAGTGGCCTGGAGTACAAAGCATGCTGTAGCTGCACTGCTGAGTCTGTTCGTCTTATTTGGCTCGTGTTTGGTGTTTTGTCATTGGGCTTATAAGGCCGTTGGCTGTCTGCAGCCTCTTTGAGTGGTGACTCAGAACTGTCCACGTCGGAGCTTCTCGTCTGCCAGTGACGGAGCTGGCATCCGGACAGGTCATCCAGAGACTGGCATCAGCTGTCTGGAGCGGCACGCCGGTGGAAACGAGGGTTCATCGCATAATGAGCGGGCACGCCCTGTCAAAAGACTAAAAATATTTATTATATGCTGGCCAGTGTGTTAAATACTGAAACTGACAGTGCAGGGCTGAAATGACTGCACACATATGCACACACACACACACACACACAGAAGCACACAGTGTTGTAGAGAAGAGACTGCCCAGTTAGCGTAGTGGGTAAAAACAGGAAGATGGTGTGTGTGTGTGTGTGTGTGTGTGTGTGTGTGTGGATAGAGAGAATGGCAGAAGGGCTGGTATTTGCTGGGGTTGGGGCTCTGGCCTAAATCCAGATCACTGCAGCCATGACACACACACACACACACACACACACACACACACACACACACACACACACACACACACACCCTCAGTAACTCATTCACTCCCGGCGGTC
>NC_063189.1:3290758-3310758 GCF_017589495.1 Alosa alosa
TTGTAGTTTATCTTCTTCTCCTAATAGCAGAGATATTCCATGTACTGTATACGAGTCTGAATCTTTATTTTCTAATGGCAGAGATATTCCATGTACTGTATACGAGTCTGAATCTTTATTTCCTAATGGCAAAGATATTCCATGTATACGTGTATGTGGGTGGGATGGAGGGATGGGGGTGGGCAAAAGATATTCCATGGATACGAGTCCTCTGAGTGCCATCTGCTCTGTGGGAGCCTTGTGTCATCGCCCGTTAAACGCTTAATGAAGGTCAAGTTGACGGAACCACCTTCTCGGTTCCTTCCCCATAGTGTCACTGTTTGAATGGGAACCAGAGTGTGAGCGCATCGTTTCTTTCCACCTGCCAGGCATCAGTGTAGCGCAGTGTGGTCGTGCTCACTGGAGCTTCTCCTCTCTAGGATTCCCACGGGTCATGGAATTTCTGGAATACCATGGAATTTTAATTAAATCTATTCCAGACATGGCTTAGAGTGGGAACCCTGCCTCTAGTTCTCATCCCGGTGGAGTTTGAGGACGAGCCTAGCGTCTAAATGCGCCTGTGTAGCGCAGTGTGGTCGTGCTCACGGCTTTTTCCTGCTTTTTTTTTCCGTCCCGTTTTCCCAGGTGACGGTGGAGTTTTGATGGATCCAGCCCAGCCTTGCGTTTATCTGCACGGAGGTGGACTGCAAGGTGGTGCACGAGTTCATCGGCGGCTACATCTTCCTGTCCACGCGCGCCAAGGACCAGAACGAGTCTTTGGATGAGGAGATGTTCTTCAAGCTGACCAGCGGATGGATCTGAGCATGCTCCAAACCTGCCGACAGGAACGGGGGGCTTTTGTTTTTGTTTTTATTTAGTTTTTTTGTTTGTTTTGATATTATTATTTGCCATGTCTAGTACACGTGGCGTATGGTGATCTTCTTTACAAAGCTGACATAAAAGCTGACATTTAGCAGTCATTAATGCTCTTGACCGCAATCATAACACTAATGTTAACTTAAAAGAGGCAGTCCAGACTTTGACAAGTAATCAGAGAGAGCTACACGTCTCCTGTGTATGGGATGACCAGAGGTGTGCTTCGTGCGGAGAGCAGCATCTCTCTGAAGACCTTGCGTCCATCACTTTGCCTTACGGGGAAGTTTCACGCAAAGCTTCAGTTCTGCGCCCGCTGTAGCTTCCCTGTAAGGGTCTGCAGACCTTGCAACGCCACACCTTCTTGTGTAGGAACGGTTTTTAATATGCAAACTGAAGTTGAGTACGGCAGACGTTCTTCAGATTTCGTTATGTGCAACTGAACTTCTGCAGTGTCCTGTCGCTGGATCCGGGGTTTGGAAGCATTGATGTGGTCGGTCACCTTGGCCTTATGATGTTTGCTAGAGAATATTGGAGCGCATGCTATTTATTCTTGACCAGCTGGGTCCGCGTTCCTTCATGCCAATGTGTAGGCTATGGGTTTGTGTGTGTGGATGTGTGGGGGTGTGTGTGTGTGGATGGTTGTGTGTGTGTGTGTGGATGGGTGTGGGTGTGTGTGTGTGTGTGTGTGTGTGTGTGGATGGTTGTGTGTGTGTGTGTGGATGGTTGTGTGTGTGTGGGTGTGTGTGACATCTTTGTTATCCTTGGTGCTCATTGGTCTGTCGGTGGAGTTGTGTGTGATGACCGTGCCGCATCACTGTGATTCACACACCATCCCTGGCAGATGTGTTTCCTCATGATGACCTGTCCCATACAGATACACTACAGATTGCGCTGCCTGCCTTTAAAAAGAGGTTTGTGTGTGTTTGTGTGTGTGTGTGTATGTGTCAGTGTACGTGTGCAAGCATGTGTGAGAAAGGATGTGTGAGTGAATATGTATACATGTAATGCTTTAGTGTGTTTGTATGTAAGTGTACAAGCATGTGTGAGTAAATGTGTGTCCATGTAGTGTGTGTGTGTGTGTGTGTGTGTGTGTGTGTGTGTGTGTGTGTGTGTGTGTGTGTGTGTGTGTGTGTGTGTGTGTGTGTGTGTGTGTGTGTGTCGTTGCTCCCATGGTGGAGTGGTTGCCTCGCGGCCTACTTCAGTGATTCAGGCTGTGTTTTGAGACCTGTTTTAAAATAGACGGATTTGCTTCATAGCTCTCTCTCTTTCTCTCTCTCTCTCTCTCTCTCTCTCTCTCTCTCTCTCTCTCTCTCTTCTTTCTGTTTTCCTTTTTAATATCTCCACCTCATGAAGTTTTGCATAAAGCACTTCCACGGCTGTGATGAAGGTCCCTTCGCAAAATAAGCTGTTGCTTCGGAAGTTGAAGTAGTGTTTTTTTATATATATATATATATATATATATATACAGTAGATAGATATCCCGTCTTGGCATTCAACAGCGATGCACCTGTTGTGATGTTTTTGTATGCATGTTCAACGCCACAAGATGACTCAAGGTTGAAGATAAGGAGTCACTGTTGTGGTATTGATGTAGAAACAGGAGCTGAGAGACTCCGGTGTTTCCCATCAGAAGCATGTTCTTTAAGTCCTCTCACCTCCGGCTGCTGAGGTTAAAGTTCACTCCTCCTTACCCGTGTAGATGTGGACCTGGCAAAACCTTGTCAAAGCTTGTCCAAAACGTGTACACGTGTAGGTGGTCGTGGCACCAGGCATGCAAAGAAAGTCTCCTACAGGGTTTTTTTTTGTCCATGTTTAGCGCCCCAATGCAAACCTGTTACTTTTACTGGCCACTCCCACACACCATATAGTATTATTCAGCAGCCATGTTATTGTTATGCACCAGCAATAGGTCAGACATTTTTTAAAAATGAAAATACGATGTCCATTTTCTCTCAGTATGAAGGAACGCTAAATGAAGTATTAGTTTTTTGTAACTAATGTAAAAAACCACAGGTTTTATAGAATTGTACAGTTCTTGTGTTGCAGCTTTTTTTTCTCTGATTTTTGGACGTATGTTTGTTTGTTCCAAAAGAGAAGGGAAAAAAAAGCCATTTATCAGCATTGTGTGGTTTAAACTCGTGCGCCTGCCAATGTAAACGTCTTACTGAGTTTGTTAAAAGATAGAACTATATATAGATATATATGAAGAAACAAGCCTGTCTCACGCTCCAGGAGACACCGTGTCATTGACTGTCACCGTGATTTTTGATTTATGTGTTATGAAGGAGCTGTTCAGGTTCTGTGGTTTTAATGCTTTTCACCTAAAAACAATGAAGTATATCTCCTAGCTGCCTATTGATATAATTTCTTCTTGGCCTTGTGTTAATATCAGATGAGTTGTCCACCTCTCCTTACAAACTATTTGTTTCTGCTGCTGTTTTAATGCGTGACGCAATCTTCGCCTGCCTTGTGCTAATATTTTTCTTTTTCTTTGTTAGAGCACATTTTCAAGAATTTCAGTTTCAGTTCGGGTTCCTATATTTTGATATCTGTTTCTTTTTAAATAGAAAGGTATTGTAATAATATGCCTATCAGTCGGAGAGATCTAAGATCTGAAGACCCTGGGGTTTGAAACAAAGTGCCACTGCAAGTTAAATTGAGAAGCGCTAGCTTAGGCCATGGGTTTCCCTCCTGTATCACATCATTTTTGTTCTGCCTCTGATGTACACAAAACGGCAGCGCAAGCATGCTCTGCTGATTTTGGTCTGTAAAAATGCATTTATTTTAAAAAATAATAAAAAATAATTTTTATTTAAACCTTAAAGCAGTGCCATTATTTTCTTAATTGTAAATCAATCACTTCTTTCAGCAACGTTTAAGGGGTTCAGTGTGTCTAGACTACAAGAAAGAAATGTCAGAAGAAAAGTTTTATATTGTCAGTGTCGTTTAAATGCAACATCAGTGATTTGAATACTGTTTACATACTTTGAATGTTACATTCACATTTAGATTTTGTTACAGCACACAGCAGTATGATGCATCTTTAATGGTCTTCAAGCCTCCTCTTACAAGGTTTCAGAAGAGAACTCAGCTGGTGTTATGCCTGGGCTGAGCTGTAGAGGGCAGTGTGGGATCGCTTGGCTGTTCCTCCTCCCCGCAGATGTTACTTTGACATTTAATGGAAGTTTTACAGAACGCCACAGAGATTAAAGTTGTCTCGTCGAGCCCAAACTGGTAGATTGACGACAGGGGAGCTCAGCAGCGTCTGGGCAGCATCGCCGGCTCTGCCATGGCGCCGTGTTGCCGCGGTATCCGGCTGTCAGTCACCTGTGGAGCGGGAACTCGCGGGCGCACAGATGGAGGTGGGTGTGTCCTGGCGATGGGAGAGTTCCGTGGCCGCCTGCCGTCCACGTGGCGCCGTGGCAACACGCGGAGAGATGAGATGCGGGTTGACCGATCGAAGGGAGCCAGTGAGGCTGAGGGCCAGCTTTGGAGATTCAGGAAGGACGAGCGTGATTTCCAACACCTTTTCCAGATGGGCTGCCCTCAAGGACAGCTAGGGGCGCTTTGCTTCACCACGTGCCTCTAAAGTTCTGAACCCGAACCCGCTGGGGTGGGGGGGGGGGTTCGGACGAAGTTAGGACGTTCGGGCGATTCTAAGGGCCCAGCACTGACGGGGGGCCCCCAGAGAGCCCCCCAATAATACTACCGGTATATGTTATCGGGGGGCCCAGAATTAGTGTCCGTCATTGGGCCCAAATTTTCAAAAACCGTGAGTCCAATAGAACTTAGAACTATAACGAAGCGTTCTGAAATGACATCAGACTTCCTCCATCCCCATGATCTCCTCCTACTCCACGGGGGGGTGTTGCTACACTCCTACAGGGCTCCTCCTACTCCACGGGGGTGGTGTTGCTACACTCCTACAGGGCTCCTCCTACTCCCGCGGGGTGGTGTTGCTACACTCCTACAGGGCTCCTCCTACTCCACGGGGTGTTGCTGGACTGTGATGTAAAGGGGTCACCAGGGGCCAAGTGGAAAGGTGTGTCCATGTGTGTGTAGCTCGCAGCTCCCGATTCTTCCCAACCCGTGTGTGTGTGTAAGACCCAGAGAGTGTGGAAGAGTCTGAGATCCATAAACTATGACACAGATTTGGTCTGTACCCTGTAACTGTAGGGTGTGGGTCAGGGGAGGATCGCTTTTTCTCAGAAATGTTCTTTGAGAAAGATAGATTTATCAGGACCTGACAGGAAACGGCACTAGATCAAGGCCATATCTGTTGCTGTCCGCTATTATCTGGGCCAGTCTGTCTTAGTTTAGTTGATATTTCCAGGGTAGTAGCTGACGGGGTCATTATTAGGGTAACAGACTGTAAACATGGCGACGCAGCAGTATCCGTGTGCTGCAGTGTTCAATAGCCTACTCCGCTCAGGAGTCAACATACATACGGTTTCCTCTCTTCCAATATACAGTATGTTCCACCTCTGACTGACAGTTTGCGGGGTTAAAGGCCTCCATGTTTTCAGTACTTATTCACTCCAGGTCATACACAGTGACTGAAACTTCGGTCTTCAGTAGAAACTACTGTAAGTCCCCATCAAAATAATGTAGCACTCTCTTAGACCAGGGGTGTCAAACATAAGGCCCGGGGGCCAGATCAGGCCCAAAAGCAGGTTTCATATGGCCCCCAGATGTTTTGGGTAGGAAGGGGAAATTAGACGAAAAAACATTCACATCCAATTGTCTTCAACAATATGTTATGAGCAATATGTCTATCATATGATAAATTGATTGAATTAATTGAAACCTAGCACTACAAACCACCCTCAGGAAGGAAGAAGCTGGAAAAACTGACATGGTAGGGTATTTCAAGAGAGGAAGCAGCATGTGACCGCAGTACATGATTTGTACTTGTTTGCTCATACGTGGTTATAGTAAAGGAATATATCATCAAACAACACTGATACCTGTGCAGCAAAATGAGAATGACCATGACAGTGACGGCCCCCATGAGGTCTCATTCCAACAAATCCCACCCACTACTTAATATGAGTTGGACATCTCTGTTTTAGACCGTCTCTTACCATGAGTGCTGCTGACTTCAGATTTGGAGCTGTTCAAATGTGACATGAGGATAATGGTAAGTGTAGGAGCTGAGGTTTAGAAAGTATATAGCAGTGGAATAGAAATGAGCATGTTAAGCCCTTTGAAGAGTTGAGGAGGAAGTCTAGATTTTGACCTGTGTAATGATATGAAGGGCTGTCGGAGGAGTCGTGCAGAAGGCTGATTCTGTTCTACACTTCAGTGTCTATTTTCAATCCCACTCATGGTCTGCTTCTGGCCTGTGGCTTTCTGCAGTGTAAGTTGTACAGGATAGCTCTCACTCTCTGCTTGTTTTTAGAGCACACTGAATCTAATCTTTCTTTTCTGTGTGTGTGTGTGTGCGCGCAGCCCACAGTCCCTGCAGAGTGCAGTCTGACGCCAACGGCCTTTAAGCAGGCAATTTTGTTGTTTTTGCTTTTTTACTGTCTTTTGGATCATTTGAACTGCAGGCTATGATTTGAATTCTGAGGGAAATGGTGCAGTAAATAAACTGACACACACACACACACACACATTCACACACTCACCGCTGTCATCGGTTGGAGCCGTTACCGAGAGTAACAACTCACAACTCTTCACCTTGTCCCCCTCTCTTTCTCCCGCACGTCTGATTAGCAAACCTCATCCCAGGGTGACACTATGACCTCTGACCCCGCCTGTCTCCCACTCGACCCTGACAAACGGCCTGATAGCGAAGGCCCAGCCCCCTCTATGGAAACCAGGTGCGGAGAGCATGATGAGGTCATGACATGTGCGCCGCTGGATGGGGATGAGCTACGCCTGTCACGGCTGCCAGCAGCGTCTGCGCCGCGCCACCGAGCGGATCCCAGGCTCCAGACGCTCTTAAAAGATGCTTTTCTGGCCCGTGAGCGATGGCGAGGGATTGACAGTGGTTTGAATCACATCTTGGTTTTGTCAAAGTGTGAAGCTGAAAACAAGCTGCGAACTTCTCCCAAGTCCCCTAAGTTTAAAAAAAACCTCTCAGACACATTCTAGTCTCAGAGGCTCATTTTCAACCTTCATTTCACTTCTCATTCTCTCCCTCTGCTGTCTGATGCTGTTGTTATAGTAGTTTTTGTCTAGTAATCTATATTTATATTTAATTTGTATGAATTTTTGTGTTTATTTAAAGGTGCTCTAAGCGATGTTACACGGTTTCTAAGCTAAAACATTTTTTGTCACATACAGCAAACATCTCCTCACAATCCGCAAGCTGCCTGTCCCCTGAATACACTGTAAAAAAAAATGCAGTCTCTGCAGACAGCCCAGGCAACAAAGAGCCTAGGGCAGCCTGGGCCATGAAACATAACAAATTTTTCCAGCCATTCACTGACGAGATGCACGTTCAGGAGAGTTTTCGTTGCACGGGAGGGAGGGGCGAGCTAGCTCTGTTTTGTTTGTGTCCTGCACTCTGCACAATGCACAAAGTTAAATGGAATCTAATGTATCATATGTTGTATGAGACTGGTGTGATGTCAAAGTCAAATCTATTTGTATAGCACATTATCATACACAGTGCTTTACATAGACAGAACAAACCAATCAAATGGAAATGGGTGATGAGAGCATCAGGATTAGGGTTAATGTTACGTTCAGGTCTGCCTTGCAAACACTCCTCTCCTGTATCTGTATGGACCGGTGTGGAAATACAGGCCCACTGACTCATGTTGGCCAGAGGCTTTGTGTGTTTCCTGCCTAATAAGACAGATGACCACAGGCCTGCGCTCCCAGGGATCAGGAGTGCAGCCAAGGCCTACAAACACATGAATCACTCCCGTCAACGAAAAACTGTTCTGAATGGTTTGTATGTTCCTCGAATGAATAGTGCGTTTAGAACGAGAATTCATGTTCTATTTATTGTTGGCTACTTCCGCAGAAGGATCCTTAGTTCTATAATTGCACCGGCAACCTTTTGTCTCTTGAAGATGCATGAAGACGTGTCTGTGTTGCAGTATTGCAAGTGACAGCGTAGGGACCATCCTACTCCTGGGGGTGGAAGACCAGACCTGGCCCTTGAGCTCTGATATAAATCTTTCAGGAATGACTCCCTACACAGATGGCTCTTTCAGGAATGGGCCAACACAAAGGAGGAGATTGAGGGGCAGACTCAGGCATTGTGCAGGTGGACGGAGCAGGAGGTTATCTGAGCACAAGGAAGGGTTTGCTTTGTTTACACCAAGACTGCCAGAGATGTGTATGAGAGGTCAAACCTATTCCGGTTTGTCATTGTAAAAATGACAGGATGAATAGATGACCTGTAGTGAGTGACCAATACACTCTGCATATCCTGGCTGCGTTGCACCCTTGAATCCCTGTCTTTGCCTAATGAGTTATTGGTTTTTAAATCTAGCCTGAGGTAAATTATTAATCACTGGCTAAAAAGAGTTCAATTATTTTTATGATAAATGAGGCATTTAACCCAATTGTAGTTCCAACAGAGCTTCCTTGAGCAATTCAACAGAGCAATAATTGTGTAGTTTTTCCACCATTAAAAGAGTTCTTTTATTTAGTGGATCACTTTTTTGCTCTTTTGGCTTTTGGCTGTAAGATTTGTTTTATTTAGTTCAAAGGAGTATAAAATCTCATTATAAAAATATAATATACTGCGGTCTCCACTTATCTCAAAGGGAAAAGTCTAATTATCTATTAATATAAAGATCATAAAACATTGTAATGACCGTTAAAAGAGACAGGGAATCAATCCCAACCTCATAAAGTGTTTACAATATACTACAAACATCACACTGAAAAACACTCCTTGTTTACACGCTGACGTGACAATACATCAAGAAACACTAGAGCACAGACTTGCATACTAAAACACATTATTCCCTATTTGCTTTTGGGGAGGGGGGGGGGGCTTTTATGCTTTTGCAGTGATCCCAACACAATAGCCTTCAGCGCAGGTATGCTACCCATTCTGAGGGGTCCCTCTTGGGGAGACAATCCTAGTGTGCGCAGTAGGCGTGTAAAGATTAACCGATACGTATCGGTATCCGTTTTTAACGTGTAAGATACAGCTACATTGATACGTGAAGCCCCGTATCGGAATAAAACTGAAATGAACCGGTCGTTATATCGATTTACTTGTTACGAATCGGTTCACAACCTTTTCTGCTCGCTCAGACTCTCATTTACGTTCCAAGCAGCGCGTTCATCCCACATCTGGTTTTGAAACTATGCGTGGCACGGAATTGTGGGTAATGCAGTTCGTTTTTGGCTACATTCATTGCCCAAAGTTGTCAAATGACCTCATTACCCATACATTTACTGCAACTTAAGCACGTGACATACATCTACTGCAACTTAAGCACGTGACAACTCACTCGGTCGTTTGTTTTACAGTTTTTACTCTTTTGTTTTTCAAAATCCAGCGCAAAATTAAACACTAAACAGCAACGATAGTCTGTAGAGTATAGCCTTACGTTTGATAAAGGGATTTCCTTAATGTTAAATAATAATTTGGCCCTTGCTAAAACGATGCACAAATTATTAGCCAATTATTTTGTTCATATTCACTCAGACTTGTGGCATTATAGGTTTCTGCATTAGGTCTACCGTTGGAACAAAATAAACCCAGAGAGTTCATTGATATGTAGGCCTATTTTATTCTTGTAGGCTATATGAGAAAAGGCCAAGAGTGTCTTAAGCACTGTTTTATTTTATTTCGGTATTGTCTTACCTCAACAAGGCTACAGCTCCATGAATCACAATCTCTATCAAATCTATAAAGTCTACAAAAAATATGTTGTATTTGGCTGCTGTGTTTGACTGAAATGTAGACTATTCTTTTTTCATTTCAATACAGTACAGTATATGAAACAAACCTCAGTTAATTTCGCCTTGGCAGAGGTTTGCACTCTCCGGGTGGCGAGTGCCCTCCCTAACAGCATTAGTTATGAGGCTGGTCAGTTGCATCAATTACACATACAGCACCCTCCACATTTATTGACTCCCTGGTAAAGTTGAGGTATAAAAAATAGGTCATCCTTTGACATTTTATCTTGAGTCACAAAGAAAACAAGTGTCACACGGAAAACAATGAAGAAAAACACAACGTTGAATGCAAAGTAATGAACTGTATCTCATAAATATTTGAGCAAAACATTATAGCGCAATTATTGGTACCTTGAGCTTTATCCATTTATTCAACATCTTTCGAGAAGTTCCAAGTTTCGAGAAAAAACTAAAAACATGACAAACTTGCCTGGACAAACACTGATGTTTATCTTGCCCCTGTGCACAGTGAGGAGGAGGGTAAGGAGGCGAAACATTCTGTAAGGATCACTATTGGAGAGTCACTATTCTATAAGGATCACTGTTGGAGAGTCACTATTCTATAAGGGAGAGTCACTATTCTATAAGGATCACTATTGGAGAGTCACTATTCTATAAGGATCACTGTTGGAGAGTCACTATTCTATAAGGGAGAGTCACTATTCTATAAGGATCACTATTGGAGAGTTACAGAAAAAAAAAACTGCAATCTAGGCCAGATGAAATTAAAATGTTGCTTTTTAGCAGTAAACACCCCGGGTGGGCTTGGTGCACATAGAAGAATGACTAATTATTAACTGGATTATTTACAGGGGTGGCACTGGCATGCGTGTTTTTCTTCTAAAATGTGTATTTCTTTAAGAGGTATTTTGTCTCAGAATAAATTTGCCTCCTTTCAGGCTGGTTGATGTTTTCCTCATAGTTTTCATTGTGAGACCAAGATAAATTGCAAAAAGATTGTAATAGCCTAGCTCTTTTTTACTCAACTTTCCCAGGGTACAATAGAAGTAGAGGGCGCAGCATGTACACATGTCTAAGCTCTGATTAATATCCAGAGAGGATCGATTGCTTATTCAAATGTACAGAGGGATCCTATTACATCTTGTTCTATTCAAGTTCAACATACATTAACTGAGTTTCTGTTGACGTATTGAGCGTGGGGATGCAATGAGGCAGAACAGATTTTAATCTTCACTCTCAGCATGCTCAACTGTTAGAGGAGATGTTAAGAGTAAACACATAAACAGCCTGCCACGCAGAATGAGACCAGGTAGTGGATTACATACAGTGCTATTACTTACAAGGAGCTAGTTACAGTTGCAGTTCCCCTGGATCAACTAGCTAACCAGTAGACCACCACCAGTCCCCCTGGATCAACTAACTAACCAGTAGAGCACCACCAAGCTTTTCATCCTGCACCAACTATGTCTATCTTTCCAGCCAGCCTCCAGTTGAGTGGCCACCCTTTTTTGAGCAGAGTTCTAATTGGCCGGCCTACCGTGGATGGACCACCCTTTTTTTGAGCAGAGTTCTGATTGGCCGGCCACCTTTTTATGCATGGGCCTGATCAAGTTTTTAATTGCCGGCCAGCGGCCACGCCTTTTTCAGCAGGTTTCTGGTCACGTTTTTGATTGCTGTCAGGGAGTTTTATCTCTCTACCTGTGTCGCTGGGACCAATAGGTTTTAGCCTTCTAATACGCCAACCTCCCAGGGCCCAGGGCGTCCAGGTCAGCACAAATCTTCCCACGCAAGCTTTTATACCACCTGACCTAACGCAGAATGTTGACAGTGACTGTCAGTGACAGTGATACTAGACCATACCTGTCAACATTTAGCTTTCCAAAAAGCGGGATTTTTTTTTTTTTTTTCGGGGTCAGGGTTTATACCTGATCTGTGTTTGCATATTTAATACGTTTCATACACGTGCATTTTGGTCGTTGCTTTTACCTTACCATTACCTTACACGTGCCAGTTATGTATCCACCAGCTGCCTGCCTGCAGCCTACTTCCAAAACTCCAAAGCTGCTTGCTGTCAGATTTGGTTCCGAGGGAGTTCAGTGTATCAACAACACTCAATAACAGTTTATGTGATGTGTTAATCAATTAAATTCCCAACAATTTCACAACAGCTAGTTCTGGAGTAGGCCATTCAACTAGCTCGCTTGCTTACGACGAGACTCTGCGCAGTTGGCACCCGCTTCCTTATTTGGGTTTTGGGTTGCCAGGTAGCCTATGACAAAACAGTTGAAATTGAAACTAAGTGATCGTGTATGTGTAGGGTGTATTTCATACACAATCTGGCAACCTGAATGGATCAATGATTTTAAAATGAAGTTTGATGGCCATGAAAATTACGGGAGTTTTCCGGGAGAAATAACAAAACGGGAGTGTGCTGGGAGATGACCTTGAAATACGGGAGAAACCCGGGAAAAACGGGAGTGTTGACAGGTATGTACTAGACAATAGATTACAAAAACTGAACCAATCAGAGGAATTCTGTGTACATTGTTTAAACACAATAATATTTTAAGGATATTGATTTCACTCGCCTCCTTTTCATAGAAAAATCTTCACTTGCCTCTTTCTTTTATGTAGAAAACAGTCTGTCTCCACTTTATATCTTTGATGTTTGTCTGATATGCCTTGTGTACTAGGTAATGATATGCCTTGTGTACTAGGTAATGATATGCCTTGTGTACTAGGTAATGATATGCCTTGTGTACTAGGTAATGATATGCCTTGTGTACTAGGTAATGATATGCCTTGTGTACTAGGTAATGATATGTATTCATCAATCATGTGTTTAGGTCATATGACCTGTACGACCTACCTGAGTAGTTTGAATGTAAAACACTGACCAGGTTGTGGTCGAAACATGTTGGACTGTTAAAGGATGTAGCCATTATAATAAAGGCTTTTTAAACTGATAATTTCTCGTCCTCACCCTTTTTGGAGTGCCAGGATTGTTTTTTTTTTTTTTTTCAGATTTTGGAATGATTCTTTCCCCATTTTTCTAAGAGCATCCAACACACTTTGGGTGGACCTTTTGCCACAGACCAACCATGCAGTCATCTGTTACACAGAAGAGACCCTCACATGCGAACCTCAAGAGGAAGATGACCATGCATGAACTAGAACTATGAATATGATATGATACATCTCATTAAAGACCTCTGACAGTGAAGGGAGCATCTTTGCCTGTTAAAAACATGTGCACATCTGTATTTGGACCAGTGCTTTCTGCAGCGATGTGGAGGTGTGTGTGTGTGTGTGTGTGTGTGTGTGTGCGAGAGTGCACATTCTGTGTATGAATGGCTGTGTATGATGTGCACTGAATTTCTGATACTGCATTGAATGAAGTACGGATACAGTACACTTGCAAATGTGTGTGTGTGTGTGTGTTTATATTATAGGCCAAAGTGTGTTTGAATATGTTTATCATTGTGATGATTATTTGTATCTGTGTATGTATGTGAGTGCATACAAATGAATGATACACAGAAACACTCTGCATGTGACTGCATACTGGATAAAACAATGTGGAGAAGATTTACGTCTAGAACAAGCCGGCATATTAAGGAGCCAGGAGGCGGGACACTTCGACCCGCCGTTGCGCCTTGGTGTGTGTAAAAAGGACAGGCGTTCTGCGTTAAAGGTGCATACATTCGGGGGAAATCCGGCAGTGTAAAAGGGGGTATCAATTTAGCAGACACTTTTATCCAAAGCCACGTATAAAATGAGGAATGCCATTCAAGCTGCACTGTAAAGGACAGCTTATAGGTTACATACTTTACAAACACCAAGACTTAACATACTTTACAAACACCTAGGGACAAGAGGATGAGAGTGCAGAAGTTTAGTAGAGGAGGTAGGCTACTCTCGGAACAGCTGGTAGGAGAGGAGTTGTCTGAGAAGTAGGAGTGAGTTTATTGGTCTACTCCTGTGGGACCATGTGGGCCACAAACTGTGCCTCTCCAGGCCGGAGTGAAGTCATGGAAAGAGAAGGGGATGTTCCCCCCCACTCAGGGGGGTTGGGGGTTGGGGCACTGACTTAACTCGCTGCTTATGCTACAAGAACTGGATCAGAGAACACCAGACATGGAAAGCCTAGGGGGAAAACAAACTTAACCCCCCCCCCCCCCCCCCCCCCCTTCTCTCCCTCACACACACACACATTCTTTAGGCTTCTTGGCATCTGCAGCCGGAGTTGGGGTCAATAAACTTACACAAGATAATCAGGTATTTCTCCAGTGCTGGCCAACTACTGTAGCAGATGAAAGAGTCACTGGACACCCTCATGCCTCCTTTCCGATGTTAAAGTTAAAACTATCCCAAACCTTTCATCAAATAGTTACATTGTAGCTACACTGTTGTCTTTGTGTCACACACAATTACAGCATTGTTCTCTCCCTTTGAAACGGAACCATGGGATCTGTCAAGCCTTTAATCTATGTCTGCCTCTGGACCCCTTTTCGGCAGTGAAGGGTAAAAAAGAGAAAGGAGCTTTGGTTCTTGCCTTCACCTAACAATGTAGGCTAGATTGTCGCTGCCTGTCCTCATAGCCTACAACGGCGCTTTTTCGAGCACAACACTGAATTCCTCTGAACGGTGATCTGGCGCGGTTGCTGCTGCTGTTGTAGAGTGCTGGCCGACATACAGCAGCTGACATTAATTCGAACCACAAGCACGGGTGAAAATGAAGATTGCGTGTCTCTGAGACTGGAACTTTCCCGCAAAACACCTGAAACGTCTCTGTGCGGGCTCTCCCTGTTCTGAACATCTGCAGAAAAACATACCACACACTTCGTACAGAGACATTACTCACGCGTGTTTATCCAACTATATAAGGTCTTGTGATGTGAAACAACTGTGCGCGCAAGCTGACGCAGCCCATTTCCACAACTATTTATCAAAACATGTAGACTTGTTTAATCACTTCAGTCGGTATGACTGACATATGAATTGTTTATCTGTGCCTGATATGAGTCCAAATATGACACGTAAGCTAGGTAACGTTAACTCGTCCACGTGACTGCTGCTTCCATGAAGTCAGATAGTTAGTGCGAACCTGCTACTGTGTTCCCTGCGAGACCGAGACGTGACGGGCGGCAGTTGTGGCGCGGTAGCTGACAGAGAGAGGGGCTGGGTTTCTAGAGCTGAGTAACACAAGAGACAAGAGTTGTTGAGCGGACAACGTGGAACCAGAGGGGGGTTTGAAGCGAAATGCGACTCTATATTCACGGTAGATAACAGGATCACTCTGGTAGCTGGAAGTTGGCGGGACAGTGTTGAAAATTTGACGTTTGAAGGCTCGACCTGCACGTGGAACACAAACGTAAATCAGCTCCCAAAAGTGGAAGGTAAGTGAGAGATTCCTATTTGTGTCTTGTTTTTAAGGTAACAGAAAACGCCCTAGGGTTACCAAAGAGATTCATAAATATATATATATATATTTTTTAGTGATCTGTAAATTGCGTTACATATTATGCAAACAAAGCACCTGGTTTGTTGGTTGTTCCTATTGCAAAAGTGCATAATGTCAAGTTATAATGCAATTTTCAGTAGGCTAGACTAGGCTACTGAATTATTACCGCATGGTTAGTGTCAAGTATCTGTTGGAACATATAGTTACAGGTTTCACCAAAGAAAGCCCCCTTTTTTAATTGAATGGTTGCTTGTCATGGCAGGTTGTAGGAAAAGCTAACATGCATTTTTTTACTAGCCTGGTGTAGCCTGAGCTGAGCGTCACGCAGTAACCACGTTTACTCCAAAGGCTTCTTTCGACGTGGTTCTGTCGAATTTCAATTGTGTGGTAAGCAGTGGTTCATCATTTCCCTTTATGGATCAGTGGAAACGTCTCCTACTACTAAAATGACTGTCCCCCACGTCCCACGATGGCACCGGACTGCCTGCGCTATTTGGTGTGACAACTTCAGTATTGTTTTGTAGGCTGTCATGAGTGCCTAGTCTTTCTATTTGTTGATGCGGAGTAGCGTAATGTTATGCAACTTATTATGGTGAAAATGACTAGACGCTTTCATGTGTGGCAAGAATGGCTGCGAAACAGTAGCCTATTCTACAATCTTGTAGCCTATTAAATATAGGTGCTCACGTTAAATGCCGCACTGAAATGAAGTGGATCTTCTGTAAGTTTTTAGTGCTCTGCAACTGGCAGTGTGGCGTTTGTTTTCATGCACTTGTAGCCTGTCGATGCGCCTTGCCATGCGTCAAATGCAATAATGAACAAATGGGCCTATTCTATTCGGTCTAAGGCTAGTCCAACTTGTGATACCCCCTGCCCTATCCACACACACACACACACATACACACACGTTAGCCCTCAATTCCCCAAAAATGTAAGTGAACTGAACCTGATTTGGAAATGCGAACATTTTTCTTATGAGTAGGCTAGTCTATATCCCTAAAGCCCAATGTGAGACCAGCCCACCCAGCAGCTTTTCACAGGTGTCTTTGCTCTTGCTGGGGTTAGGTCTGAGATCATGAGTATAGCACCGATTTAACTCCAGGCTGCTGCAGATGAGAGGAGTTCACTGTGTGAAAACAGCTGGGAGGTTTTCATATGTCAGTTAAAGGGTGTGGTGCTGGGGATTGGGTTGAAGGAGGGACGTCAGGTGAATTCAGCTTTGTCCTCAGAGGAACCTGTGGTTCTAATTAAAAACCTTAAGACAGTGCTACGGAACACTGTGCTTGCATAAGCTTAAGAACCATTTACAGCTATCGAAATCAATTTCACCCCTGATACACTTCTGGAAATGCCAGTCTTAGGTTTGACAATTGTCTGAATACTACATGACCTAGGCTGCTTTTCTTAAGCAGGTTTTCTGTTGTCTCTGAAAATGGCTACATTCAGGTAGCATTTATTATAGCATTCATTTGAGCATTGTGGGCTATTTTAAAGTTATTGTGTTCCAGATGCCTCCAGTTACACACACCTGCCTTGCAATAAGACACACACACACACACACACACACACACGCACACACGCACACAGGCACACATTATTACTGGTAGCTTTGGTCAGATAACTCTACCTCTAAGGATGACCTTTCCAGCTCTTAAATAACAGCAAGTGTCCACTCCTACTTTACTCAGTTGACACAGATGTTATTAGATGCGTTTCAAGTGCCACATACAAGCAGTCACCTTTATGAAACTCACTGAGGAGCAGCTCTGGTGCAAGCTTACCAGTTCTGTTTTCATTCTGATTATCAGTTCGTAGAAAGACCTCAAATGGCCCCCAAATCTCATATCAAATATCCATTGTTGTAATTGGGTGTGTGTTTTGAGACGGAAGAGGGTGTCCTGGTTGTGCGCGTTCCTGCTATTCTAATTTGTGGCACAGTTAACAAAACACTTTGAAGTGCTTTAATAGGGTTAGGCTGAACTCTTACTCTCACTCATTTGGACAAGACCAAGGCAGTACCTATTGAGGGGAAATGGCAGCTCTCAAGCAGATCGTGTTTTGTTCAATTTACTCAAGCATCGGCGTCTGGCTACATTTTCAGTTAATTTGAGTAGATTTAGTTTCTTTCGCATCTTTTGTAAAGATCAGACTGAGTGGAATCTAAACTCCATCGTTCTCCATCTCTCTGCTTTTGCAGCGGTCTGCTAGCCTCTGTTCCTTCTCATTTGCTTAAACCCATGCATCGCAGGCGAGGCTCCTCCTGTCAAATGAATGGGCTTTGTGATCCTCATCCTCATCCAGCACTGCGAGGCAGAGGCAGGAGGACCTAGTGACGAGCATAATGGTTTCCTGTTCTTTGTGGTTAGGCTTATCACCCAAGAGGAACAAAAACAGTCAGTTTAAGATATTTAGACATCTTGATTTGTTCTGCAGGATTGGCTACAGAGTGCTCGAATGAGATCATGGTACGACATGATCTCTAAAGATCCTGCAGAAATCAGCAGCAAGGTTTTTGGGGTCTGACAATAGGAGTTTTTTTTTATCGAATTCATTTTTTCTGTTTTTTAATTGAAGTTTTGTTCTACAAAGACCAAACCATAGCCTGTCTGATTTAATCAGAAGTATTACAATCCCAGTGTGGTGCACTTGGAGGAGAAATCCTGCAGTATTAGACATTGTTGTTGTTTTCTTTGTAGAGGGGAAAGCTTGTTGTCGTAAGACTTGTTTGGGTAAAGCTTGTGTTCTTCCCCAGATGGCTGTGCTGGTCCCTGTAGCTGTGTGGTTGGTGTCTGCTTGTTGTCACCCTGAGCTTGTTACCGCTGGGGGGCCAGGCGGTAAAACAAAATGAAGTCATTGGCGGCGCGTTCGGCTCCTGTGATTTATTGCGGGCTCACGGGCGCATGGCATAAATTCTCACCTGCTGCTACTGCTGCTGAGTCACCCAGCTATAGCCAGCAGGAGTGATGGGGTCTTTTGTCCTCCGTCTCAGAAAAAGTCTCAGTGTTTCAGCTGCTTCTACCCACTGGTCCACAGGGACCAACTTGTTTGAGAAAAGCACAGTTTTACTTCCTTTCAGCCAGGGCCCATTTCTTATCTGTTTTTCTGTTGATGTTTTCAGTTCTAAAAAAACTGAACTGTACTGTATGTGTTAAATTCCCAGAACTTAGATAAGTGTGTAAATCCCCCAGAGTATGCCTGGTTTACTGTGAATAACTTTAAAAAGTTATACTTCCCATTTAGATGGTATTCTTTCCAAGACATTTAGACAATTAGGCCCCATGACCCCTCAGTGAATCTGTTAAAAATAAATGAATGAATGAATGAATGAATGAATGAATGAATAAATAAATAAAATAAAAGAGACTTTTATTTTGCAGAATTGGAGTGCAGACTTGGAGTGCACTCATCGATGCAATTATTTACTGGTTGCATTTGGAATGGACAAACGCCTAAAAAGCCCAACTTGTCTCCACTGCCATAATAAATAAATGTAATGTATGCGAGAATACTGTCCAACTCCCCATTCTGTAATCTCATTCTCTCGTCTCTGATGTTCACCTACAGAAAGGACCCAAAGCTGCCATCTTTGCCCATATGAGGCCATCCGAGTGTTAATTGAAGCTAACTACCTATGACAAGTTGCACTGCAAGTTAGCTCTGGGGTAGCAAAAATTAAATTTTGCCATCTTATAGGGCTTTGTATTGGCAAAGATTTGGTGATGTGATACATATCACGATACATGGGTTACGATTCGGTCCGTGTACATGTGCTTTTGCGTTCGTTCATTATTCTATTTGGGTACGGAAATGGAAAATGAAAAAACAAGTGGTATATGATCGCGCTGTAAAAAGCGGCGACAGTTGGGATAATTCAAAATCCCGATGTTATTTTCCCGTAGGAAAAATCTCAAGATACCAGATCTCCTTATGGCAAAGATGGCAGCCTTTTTGTAGGCAAACTTCAGAGGTCTGAGGGATATCCCCTCAGTGTTGTTCTCAAGGCTAAATGACTATTTAGATTGATTGATTGATTGATTGATTAATGAATTAAATAACCACCCTTATGCTTGTCAATCAAGATCAGTTGCAAAGTTTGGCGTGTGCTGCTTCGTGCTGTTGCCCTGCGTTAACTGTTGATGACTGGTTAATTGGCTCTAACAGTGACGGGCCAGCAGGCATGGACGTTTGTGTGTGTGTGTGTGTGTGTGCGCGCGTGTGCGCGCTGTATTACTATATGAGTGGAGGCAGGGAGGTGCCATCTGTGTTAGTTGCCGGGTGGCGACAGAGACTTTCTAATGAGGAGTCACAGCACCAACACCAATATAGCAGTTGTCTATAGCAGTTGTCTATAGCAGTTGTTTATAGCAGTTGTTTACACATATCCCGTCCCTTTCTTGTAATGTTAGTAACCAACCACATTTTTGTCCTTTTTAGTCGTAGGTTAGCGATTTGGGGGAGATATAGATATTTTGATTGATATTTATGTAGATTTAAACACAGATTCGCCTGATGCACTTTTAATGTCAATATGTATGGCTCCCCATTCATTTGAATAGGAAAATAGCTGCCCAGTAACTGCCTGAAGCGCCAAGTCGGGGGACTTGCCTATAAGGGCTTTGGTGGCGAATGGCGTCAGCATTCATGGCGCGCTGTTGTGTCACTTCCTCGAAACCGTCCGTAAACTGTGCCGATGTTTGTTTTGGGGCGTCCTTGACGAGATCATTGACTTAATCCCTTGTCAAACCAAATGGAGAGGTTCGTGTGGATGGTTCTGATTTGAGGCTCGATGAGAGAAGGTGTGCTGTCTGACAGAAGTAAACAGAGGAAGTTGAAGTCACAT
>NC_063189.1:3318258-3328258 GCF_017589495.1 Alosa alosa
CTTGTTCGATTGCATATGTACCAAGGGTTAATTTCTTTCTCTGATGTCTGGATTTTTTCTGGAAGGTTAGTATTTTTGTTTTTTGTGGGTTAATAGTCAGGGCCCAGGTCTGACAGAACTTGTGCAGGACATTTAGGTTCTGCTGTAGACCCTCTTCTGTTGGCGACAGCAGAACCAAGTAGATCATAAAAAGAAGAAATTTGATTTAGTCATTTAATAGGAGGCCAGGAGCTGTTGACTGCTCGAGTCTTTTTTGCCAATTCATTAATATATATATTGAAGAGGGTCGATTGATAGAGGACAGCCCTGTCTCACACCCCGTTCTTGAGTGAAGAATTCTGTTTGTTTGTTTCCAATTTTAATTGCACATTTGTTGTTTAAATACATTGTTTTTATTATGTTGTATGCTTTTCCCCCTACACCAGATTCAATAAGTTTACAAAATAGGCCATCATGCCAAATAGAATCAAGGCCTTCTGGAAATCTACAAAGCAAAGCAAATATTTTTTGTTTTTTTTTTTGGTTTACATATTTATTTATTAAGGTGTGTAGGGTGAAAATATGATCTGATGTTCTACATTTTGGTAAAACCAATTTGACTTCTACTCAGGGCATCATGCTCGATAAGGAAGTTTATTATTCTATTGTTTAAAATGCTACAAAATAACTTCCCCAGATTACTGTTTACACAAATGCCCCGGTAGTAATTAGGGTCTAATTTGTCTCCACTTTTGAAAAGGGGTGTAATGAGTCCTTCATTCCAGACATCAGGGAAGTATCCGACACTCCACCAAGTTGAACAGTTTTAGAATAGCCAGATGAAAATTGTGGCTTGCATTTTAATCATTTCATTTGAGAATGCCATCAGGGCCACTTGCCTTTCTTGGCTGCAAGCCTTTGAGTTTTCTGTTAGTTAATTTTCTGTAACTGGGTAGTCTAGTGGGTTTTGATATTTATTTATTGTGTTTTTCCATGTCAATCATTTTTTGGTATATTTGGGTTTGTTCTGGGTTCATACTGTGTTTTCCATAGAGGTTTTCAAAGTGACTTTTCCATACTCCTCCATTTTGGATGGCAAAGTTCCTCATGTTGCTTTTTTGTTAAGTTTATTCCAGTTATTCCAGAAATTATTTTAATTTAAAGATTCTTCAATTGTCTCTAATTGATTTTTTTGTGAACTGTTCCCTCTTCTTTCTGAGTGTGTTTTTTGTATTGTTTAAGCTCTTCATAATAGCTAAAGTAAACCAGGATTGTCGGGTTGTCTATGTTTTTTTATTTGACAGGAGCCTAAGTTTTTCCTCATTAATTTGCAATCTTGATCAAACCATTTTTCCTTTTCTTGTTTATTCCTATGAGAGATTTTTTGGTAGTTTTAAGATTAGAAATGGTTGCCAGGTAATGGAAAATGTTGTTTAGTTCTTGGCTGCATGGTTTCGCCCTCTTTATTATGCAGGTAAGTATGTGCTAAAATGTTTCTATTTGAGAACCCACTTTAGGTTGACAAAAAGCTTTCAGGTACTCCTCTTTGCTGTTATGGGCCCACCTGTAGGTTTCTCTAGTGCTGTACAGCATTACAGGTATGGGCCTTCTGTGTGTGTTGGTATTTTTAGCTAATTTTAAGATACATAGTAATTTGACTGTAGTCTGACAGAGGTGTTAGTGGTTTGACCGTGAATGCTTTGAAAGTGAATAGGTCCAAATCTGTAATCATATAATCAACTGTTGAGCAGCCAAGTGGTGAGCTGTAGGTATATCTCCCTAATGAGTCCCCTCGCACCCCTACCATTGAGCAGGTACAGACCAAGGCTTTTACAGAGCTCGATGAGCAATTTACCATTTTTTATTGACTGATTTGTCAAAAGTATTACGGGCAAAGTTTACCATGTTTGATGGATGTCGCTGCGAATATATGGTTATTACCTTCATCTGAGTTGTAGTCGGCTAAAGATCCTGTCCTGGCATTTAGGTCTCCATGAATCAACACTTTACCCTGGGCCTGAAAGTGGTTGATCTGACTGTGGAGAGTATCAAAAATCTCTTCATTATAGTAGGGAGATTCAGAGGGGGGAATGTACAGAGCACAGAGGAATATATCATTTGTTGTCTGTGTTAGTTTTTTGTCAATTCTAAGCCAGATATGTGATTCTTCTTTTTTTTGATTGTAGTAATATATTGGCTATTTCTAATTTCAACCAAATAATTATACCCCGAATCTCTTCCACGTGTGACTTTTACATGTTTTCTGGAGGAAATGGCTATTTCACAATATCCTGTGGGACAGAGAGTCACTTCATCAGTTTTGCGCCATGTTTCTTGGAGAATTATTATATCTGTGTTTTGAATGCTTTTCTTAAATTCCAGGGCTTTAATTTTACAACCAAAGCTGGATGAATTAATGCCCTGAATATTCCACAGTGAAACTGACAAAGATTTCATCACACAAGTAATGTACTAATAATGATTTGACAAATTTTAACAAGTTTCATTGACCTCTAAGATGAGTTAAACCTATCATTTTGAATTATAGTATATAATATTATATATTATATATATATATATATATATATATATTATGTGTTTTAATATTGTTTATGTATGCATATATATCACTATTATTTAGACATTGTTATGGTTACTATTAATAAACAGTAAATATATTTGTATGACTCACGACTAGTCCATTAGCCGTGTGCATATGATGTCTAATAGATCTCTGATCTCTGCTAGTTTAGTGCTGCGTGGAGTCTTTCAGCACTGTTGCATCGTAGGCTGCTCCTGCTGCTCTGGCCTGCCATGTGGTGTGTGGAGGTCATGGCGCCGGCTCTGCCACGGAGCTGCTCCCTGCTGTAAGCACCCTCGAGTTGGGGTGGCTACCCCGGTGTCTCGGTGCTGGTGGGTGCAGGTGTTCCTGGTGCAGCTGATGGTGTTGATGTGGCGACATGGGATTCTTCTGCTGGTACTCCGGACGTCTCTTATGTGTAGGGTGTTTGTGCCAAGTTGCGGGATTGCGGGGCTCTCTCTCTCTCTCTCTCTCTCCCTCTCTCCCCTTCTCTTCCTCTCTCTCCCCCCTCTCTCTCTCTCTCTCTCTCTCTCTCTCTCTCTCTCTCTCTCTCTCTCTTTTCTCTCTCTCTCTCTCTCTCTCTCTCTCTTTCTCTCTCTCTTTCTCTCTCTCTCTCTGCTTCCATTTCTGTCCCTGTTGCTTGTAGCTGGAGGCTGTGATGTTGACTCTTTCAGAGAGATTCAGAGAGAGATGGTTGTAAAATGAAGCAATTTCCCGGCCAGTTTTATTGGGAGCTGAGCTAATCAGCTGTGCTGTGCGACCATCACACCAGCCCTCAGGCTGGGTGTCGCCTGTCCGTCCGTACACACACACACACACACACACACACACACACACACACACACACACACACACACACACACACACAGACACTAGAGCTGACTTGTTGAAGTACTGTTTTTACTTTTCTACTGTGTACAAGTTATTGTACACCTAATGTGTTGTCCAGAATGTTAGGGCCGACATACACACACACACACACACACACACACACAGTGTTGTCCAGAATGTTAGGGCCGAGGTTCTACTCTAATGGAAATGTGCGTGGCGGGTGAAATCAGTTCATTCTGTTACGTGTACTAATTCACAAACACATGGGGTGATCTGTTACGTGTACTAATTCACAAACACATGGGGTGATCTGTTACGTGTACTAATTCACAAACACATGGGGTGATCTGTTTGTATATGTTTTGAACAATACTGTGTAATTTTCTTATCTTATGCCATTATGGGTTGAACAAATTACAAGATGGATAGATGGATAGATGGATAGATGGATAGATGGATAGATGGATAGATGGATAGATGGATAGATGGATAGATAGATACTTTATTGATCCCCAGGGGAATAAAGTATCTATCTATCACAACCATAACTATAATCATATGAACATTGATAACATGATCACATAAAATAGAAAATGATACGGTCCTGTATACAATGTATCATAGTGAACAGTAGTGTGTAAGTAGTTAAGCACTTACCCAAGTTCAAGTTGAAAATGATCAAATGCTACAGAAGAGGAAGGGCGGAGAGAGAACGCAGTGAGTCATTTCTCAGAAATGACCAATCTGTATATCTGCTTTTTTTAATTTTCAATTGTTATTTTCTAATTCCATGTATTCCACAACTTTCACTTTCATCTATGGCTCAAGAGAGCAAGTCAAGTTAGTGATTTCCTGGCAATTATCTGCACTTACCTATCTCATTTCTGCACTCCCTTTCTCTGTCAGATACATAACCATTTAGGATACAGTACCATTTAGCATGCAGTACCATTAGCATTTAGCATACAATACTATTTAGCATACAGTACCAATTAGCATACAGTACCAATTAGCATGCAGTACCATTTAGCATACTTTAGCATTTAGCATACAGTACCATTTAGCATGAAGTACCATTTAGCATTTAGCATACAGTAGCATTTAGCATACAGTAGCATTTAGCATACAGTACCATTCTCCAGTGTGGAACAAGTGGTTTTGCACAACAGTGAGTGATACTATTGTAGCCTGGCAAATTATTCATTTTTTATTACGGCCTTGCTCTAATCAAATGTAACTATGCACACAAATTATGTAGTTTAGTACGGTAGTTAAAAATCAGTATTAGCTTTTACTAAATTGAAGATTCTTTGCTATGTTGTATGTCGACATGGAGATTGGAGACTTGACAGTCTCTCATGTTCCTGCTTGCTAGAAACTGGGAGAGTTTGAATCAAAAGCACTCCGTTCCTTCCATGGGCAGAGAGATGAGGAGGAGAGGGATGCCCATGGGCAGAGAGATGAGGAGGAGGGGGATGCCCTCCATGGGCAGAGAGATGGGGAAGAGAGGGATTTCTTACTCAAGCAGAGATATGAGGGAGAAAGTGATTACTTCATTGGGTAGGGAGATGGTCGTGTTGTGTTGTGTTGTGTGGTGTTTTGTTGCAGTATGTTGTGGTGTGTTGTGTTGTGTGGTGTCGTGTTGTGTGGTGTTGTGTTGCAGTGTGTTGTGTTGTGTTGTGCTGTGTGGTGTTGCAGTGTGTTGTGTTGTGTTGTGTTGCAGTGTGTTGTGCTGTGTTGTGTTGCAGTGTGTTGTGTTGTGCTGTGTTGTGTTGTGCTGTGTTGTGTTGTGTTGTGCTGTGTGGTGTTGCAGTGTGTTGTGTTGTGTGGTGTTGTGTTGTGCTGTGTTGTGCTGTGTTGTGTTGTGTTGTGCTGTGTTGTTGTGTTGCAGTGTGTGGTGTTGTGTTGTGCTGTGCTGTGTTGTGTTGTGTTGAGGTGTCTTGTCTTGTGTTGTGCTGCTGTTGTGTTGTGTCGTGTTTTTCTAGGTGTTCCCTCAGTGAAAGCTGTTTTGTTGCTCAAAGTCATAACATATCTCCCTAAGCTATCTGTTTTGACAGAGATTTCCTATAATAGTGTTTGGCTCTCTCTGCTCCTCTGTGGTGACTCATTTGCAGTGTTTTTATAATGTTTTTTGTTTCATTTTTTTATTCTCAGAATACCCTGTTGAAAGGCCACAAACCACTTTCCAGGAATTCTGCAGACCAGTGATTTTTTGCGTGAGTTATGGAGAAGGAGGATCTTTTAAATTAGAAGATTAAATCGCCTGTGACCAATTTGTGGCTGTTTGGACTCATCAGATGGTCGTTTTCGCAATTTAATTGAGGAGTCCAGTTTTATTTGTGTGTGTGTGTGTGTGTGTGTGTGTGTGTGTGTGTGTGTGAAAAGCAGTCTGGCTCCTCCACCAAAAATGAACCGGGTCAGTTGCTTGGCCATCTCTGGCTAAGTGATTTGCTGTGGTGAGAGCGGTGATTAAGTCCTGATTTCAGTCGCCTGTCGCTGGTCTGAGGTGAAAAAAAGCCGCTTTGTTCGCGGATCCAGAAAATTAGCTGCCTTCCTGAGAGCTGGTGCTTCATCTCCGATGCTGCCCGGGCCATTGCTATCGGCCTAATTGCCTCTGACACGTCCAGAGAGAGAGAGCGAGAGAGAGAGAGAGTGTGTGTGTGTGTGTGTGTGTGTGTGTGTGTGTGTGTGTGTGTGGATCTGATCATGCCCCGATGCCACTTCAACACAGCAGCGTGGTCCCCCTGACATTCCCCTGAACATGGGCCAAACAGATCCACCCAGCGAGACCGTTCTCTCACACCAGAGAACACATGATGAATAAGGTGCTGCGATCTGTTAAATGCTACTACGCTTCCTGCTGCGGGACCACTATCATCGTGCCCATATACTTTCCATATGATGTTTAACTGCATGGCACCAGAGGTTTCAAAAAAGACTTTCATTGGAGAAAATCCATTTGACTGCATGATGCATCATTTTTTGAGTGCCCGAAATTGATGAAGCCTTTGTGTTTTTTTTTTGGAGCATGTTGTTGTTTTAGGGGATAATTTGTCTTGCGTGTGACTCCCTGTGTAGCTGTCAGAGGGAGTGAGGAGGTGGTCTGGAGTTTGCTGTCGGAGGGAGTGAGGAGGTGGTGTGGAGTTTGCTGTCGGAGGGAGTGAGGAGGTGGTGTGGGTTTGCTGTCAGGAGGGAGAAGAGTGAGGAAGGAGTGGTGTGGAGAGGAAAGTAAAGGTGGTGTGGGGATTTGTTGTAGGAGGAAGTAAAGGAAGGTGGTGTGGAGTTTGCTGTAGGAGGGAGTGAGGAGGTGGTGTGGAGTTTGCTGTCGGAGGGAGTGAGGAGGTGGTGTGGAGGGAGTGAGGAGGTGGTGTGGAGTTTGCTGTCGGAGCCGAGCCGTGCTGCATTGAGCCTGGGCCCTAGAGATAGGATGGATCCCCGCTGCAATTAGGTGCTTTGTGTTTATGCCTGCTGTGCGTTTCACAGCCACGCAGAGCTGTACACATCATTGCCTCAGTCAAATGATTGTGCTTGGGCTCGTTTGAGATCTTTCTATATACGGCTCAACAGGGGAAATGTGTTGTTAATGCTTTGAGGGATGTGCATTTGGTTGATAAAGGTACAAGTGGCCAGCATGTTTAAACAGTGTGTTCAAAACTGGGGCTCTTTGTGGAGTGATTGATGGGACCCTGTCCTTTTTTAGAGCTTATTATTCATTATGACCGCCGTGCAGCGAAACTCATAATCAGGATTATTTTGGTCAATATTGAGATCAGGATTATTTAAAATGATTGCACAATGATTTTGGAAAGCTCATCTTTTTTTTTAGCTTACCTCAATTTGAATTGAATTTTGTAAATAATTCAACTGAAAAACATACAAAAAGATCATGTAACATTTACCACAGCAAATGGGTAGAGTAGATGAGAGCACTGCTGCTAAATTGAATTCACCAAAATAATTGATATATTTTGATACATTTTGACTATGTTGTAAGTCATAACTGACGATTAATCGGTTAATTTGACTAATTTGCACAGCCCTATTATCCTGCATGTTTAAGCCAGAGCTAGCTGGATGCAGGTCTGGTGCAGCGGTCCCTTGTGGCCGAAAGGTGTGAAGACCCGAGGGGTTTTGGGGAGCAGTGTGAAGACCCGAGGGGTTTTGGGGAGCAGTGTGAAGACCCGAGGGGTTTTGGGGAGCAGTGTGAAGACCCGAGGGGTTTTGGGGATCAGTGTGAAGACCCGAGGGGTTTTGGGGAGCAGTGAGATGCCACGGCTGGACATCACTAAAAGGCAAAAAGGCGAAAGTCACGACCGGGTCCAGAGGCCGGCTACTGTACAGGGTCTGCAGGGATTTCAATAGGACTGAAGTTAACAACGTCAGACCCAGAGCAGCACTCTACCCAGACCCAGAGCAGCACTCTACCCAGAGCCAGAGCAGCACTCTACCCAGAGCAGCACTCTACCCAGAGCAGTGTGTGTGTGTGTGTGTGTGTGTGTCATCTGGGACTGTGTGTGTGTGTGTCATCTGGGACTGTGTGTGTGTGTTGTGTGTGTGTGTCATCTGGGACTGTGTGTGTGTGTGTGTGTGTGTGTCATCTGGGACTGTGTGTGTGTGTGTGTGTCATCTGGGACTGTGTGTGTGTGTGTGTGTGTTGTGTCATCTGGGACTGTGTGTGTGTGTGTGTGTGTCATCTGGGACTGTGTGTGTGTGTGTG
The DNA here is from genome assembly GCF_017589495.1 of Alosa alosa. Classification (NCBI taxonomy): domain Eukaryota; kingdom Metazoa; phylum Chordata; class Actinopteri; order Clupeiformes; family Clupeidae; genus Alosa; species Alosa alosa. The sequence continues at coordinate 3,326,367 of NC_063189.1, forward strand.
TGTGTCATCTGGGACTGTGTGTGTTATTATTGTGTGTGTGTGTCATCACAGGACTTTGTGTGTGTGTGTGTGTCATCATCAAGGACTGTGTGTGTGTGTGTGTGTGTGTGTCATCTGGGACTGTGTTGTGTGTGTGTGTGTGTGTGTGTGTGTCATCATCTGTGGTCATCTGGACTTCGTGTATTGTGTGTGTGTGTCATCTGGGACTGTATTGTGTGTATTATTGTGTATTGTCATCTGGGACTGTGTGTGTGTGTGTCATCTGGGACTGTGTGTGTGTGTGTGTCATCTAGAACTGTAATGTGTGTGTCCTAGTGACTGTGTGTCATCTAGAATTGTGTCATGTGAGACTGTATGTGTGTGTGTCATGACTGTAATGTATTGTGTGTCATCTCTAGAGACTGTGGCATGTGTAATAATGTGTATGTAGCCAATGTGTCTATCTAGGACTGTATTGTGTGTGTGTCTAGGACTGTGTCATCTAGAGACTGTGTGTGTGTGTCTAGTGACTGTGTCATCTGGGGTGCTGTGTGTAATATAACAATCTACAGACTGTGTGTGTGTGTGTGTGTCACTCTAGGACTGACTGTGTGTTGTGTGTGTGTGTGTGTGTGTCATCTAGGACTGTGTATTGTGTGTGTATTATTATTGTCATCTGGGACTGTGTGTGTGTGTGTCATCTGGGACTTTGTCCATCTGAGACTTCTATTGTGTCATCTAGGACTGTGTGTGTGTGTGTGTGTGTGGCATTATTGTCGCATCCTGGGACTGTGTGTGTGTGTGTGTGTGTCATCTGGGACTGTGTGTGTGTGTGTGTGTGTGTCATCTGGGACTGTGTGTGTGTGTGTGTGTGTGTGTCATCTGGGACTGTGTGTGTGTGTGTGTGTGTCATCTGGGACTGTGTGTGTGTGTGTGTGTGTGTGTGTCATCTGGACGCTGTGTGTGTGTGTGTGTGTCATCTGGGACTGTGTGTGTGTGTGTGTGTGTGTGTGTGTCATCTGGGACTGTGTGTGTGTGTGTGTGTGTGTGTGTGTCATCTGGGACTGTGAAACCTCAAATCGCCCCGAGAACTCTAGTCTGGTTGTTGTTTGCGCTCTGACAGATCGTCTCGGTATGCTGCTGCATTTGCCTGCGGTCACAGAGATCATTAGGCCCTGGACACGCTGGCCAGTCTGTTCCCCTGCCGGTCATCCCTGCACAAAACATGTGTTGATGGAGCGGGCTGCTCTCTCCTCGTCTCTTTTCTTGACCCTCACTTTGCTCCCCTTACCAAAGGCGCATGGCATTGGCCTGCCTGGCTATAGCGCTCTACAGTAGGGGTTGAGACCGCAGAGGACCGTGTGATATGATTCTATCAAAGTATTTTTTTTCACAATAGCAGTAGTACTAGTAGGATACAGTAGTACAGTAGCATAGGAGTATAGTATGCAGCGATTGTGTGATTCGTCATGCGTTGTAAGAAAACCGTCTAAGACACATGATAAGGCTACCTGTGTAACTGAAGAAGAAAACTAAAACTTGTGCAGGAAAAACAAGTTACCAAACAAAAATTACATAGAGGGATCCTTGCACTGTCTGCATTTTCTTCTATTTCTTATTTTTATTTTTCCATAGCTTTAGTTTCTCATCAAGTTTTCCACGTGGAGATGAATGTGGCAAGGAGACCAGCTGCATGCTTCTCTCTCTCTCTCTCTCTCTCTCTCTCTCTCTCCTCTCCTGCTCTCTCTCTCTCTCTCTCTCTCTCTCTCTCTCTCTCTCTCTCTCTGCTCTCCCCTCTCTCTCCCTACCACTTCTCCTCTCCTCTCCTCCTCTTCTCTCCTCTCCTCCTCTTTCTCCTCCTCTCTCCTCTCTCTCCTCTCCTCCTCCTCTTCTTCTCCTCTTCCTCCTCTCTC
>NC_063189.1:3333258-3345758 GCF_017589495.1 Alosa alosa
AGCTGTAAGTAGACTAAGCATGCTAAATTCGACATCCAAACAGTATTCTAACGTTAGCTTTGAGATACTGCTTGATTTCATAACTTAACTTAGTTTAGTCTCTTCAATGTAGCCTACTATGTTGTGATAAGATCTTAGCAGAGTTTACTTCAATGCAGCAGTTTTGAACAAATTTGGGCAGCATGGTCACGATGCTAAGCCGGTTTAATAGCAATTTAGCCAGGCGTCTTCTATGCAATGCTTCTATGTGGCAACAACAATCCTTCAACAATCGTGAATATTTTGTTAAATGCACATGCAGAGGGAGGGGCAGCGGGCTCTGAGAGAGCGAGGGGGGGCAAATGAAAGGCCGCGCGCGTTAAAAGCGCCAGCTCAATGGCAATCTAAGGATTTGACCTTATATTTAATTTAAATTAAATTAAACATAGAATATTTATCTGTGGTGACGATTTTGATTTGATGGGCCCATACAGATTAGTCAGTGTATGGGAAACACTGGTGTGTGTGTGTGTGTGTGTGTGTTGTGTATGCCTACACATTTGTATGTTACATGTTATGTGTGTGTGTGTGTGTTGTGTATGCCTACACATTTGTATGTTACATGTTATATGTGTGTGTGTGTGTGTGTGTGTGTGTTGTGTATGCCTACACATTTGTATGTTACATGTGTGTGTGTGTGTGTGTGTGTGTGTGTGTCTGGTGTATGCCTACACATTTGTATGTTAAATGTTGTGTGTGTGTGTGTGTTGTGTAATGCCTACACATTTGTATGTTACATGTCAATTGTGTGTGTTGCATGTTTATGTAATTATGTTCCTCCAGATGAGTGTGTGTGTGTGTGTGTGTGTGTGAATGCTTGTGTGGCTCCTTACAAGGGGCATGCCAGTCTGTGTGTCTTGATGCTTTCTCAGCGGGGGGGGCTGGACCTGTGTGTGTGTGTGTGTGTGTGTGTGTGTGTGTGTTTATGTGGTTATGCAATAATGTACAATGAGCTCTGGGGTTGATTGGCATGCTCCCCATGTACAGAATGCCTGTGGGCCAGACCAGACTATATTAACCCACACACACACACACACACACACACACACACACACACACACACTAGCCTTATCTCCACACTGAGGAAACATGTGACCGTCACATTATGTTCTAAGTCCTGCTCAGTCATGTGACCCATTCTGTGTTCTTGTCCTGTCTTTCACAACAACAGCATTTTGTGAGTCGGGCTAGAAAATGTGGTTGTGGACGCTGCCTCCACTCACACTCACACGCACACACACACACACACACACACTAGAGAATGTGGTTGTGGACGCTGCCTCCACGCACACACGCCCACTGAATAGCCACTGAGTATGACCACTGAGTAGCACGGCTGCTTTCAGGACCTGCTTTTGTCACGCTACACTTGGCATTCACAGCAGGCTTTTCTGCTCTAGCAGTCACGTCACTGTGTGTGTGTGTGTGTGTGTGTCTGTGTGTGTGTGTGTGTGTGTGTGTCTTTTCTGCTGTGATAGTCATGTTTTCTGCTGTGGTAGTCATGTCACTATGTGTACAGTATGTGTGTTTTTTTTTTTTTTGTGTACACTTGTTTGTGGCAGCCATGTCACAATGTGCCAGTCCTCTTTCTGTCATCTTGCAGGAAAGCACAGAAACATGAACTGAAAAACACAAAGGAGACCTTAAGGAACGCCACAGAGATATGGTATGTAGAAGCTGAGGTTGAATTGAGATCAGAAGAAACTGTTGTGGTGTACAGGGAACAGAAAGCAGACGTTGCCATGCGTGTCATTTTAGTCTGGAGGTGCAACAACGCTACAGTATGCCTGGAATCCTTTGGTCGGAGTTGTGGTCCAAGCATATACATGCATACATAGATACATACATACATACAGTACATACATAAATACATACAGATATACATACATACATACATATAAAGATTTATACTATACATACATCTACCCTCTCCGCCTTAATGTGCAGTGGTTAATGTGCTTGCATATTTGGACATACAAACCTCTAACCACAGCTGAAAACAGACAGATGTCTACGAAGGTCAGGCAACGTCCTTGTCCTGTCTACTAAGGTCAGGCAACGTCCTTGTCCTGTTGGGTCCACATCAGGAGGGCAGATGTAGTGGTCTGCGGCACCTTAGCAGTTCCTGCCATCACTCATCTATGCAGTAGAATATGCTGGTCCAGTACCTATGGAGCAGAATATGCTGGCCCAGTACCTATGGAGCAGAATATGCTGGCCCAGTACCTGTGGTCTCATCTATGGAGCAGAATATGCTGGCCCAGTACCTGTGGTCTCATCTATGGAGTAGAATATGCTGGCCCAGTACCTGTGGTCTCATCTATGGAGCAGAATATGCTGGCCCAGTACCTGTGTTCTTTTTCTGCCTGTGAAGCCTGAAGTACTCTGAGCAGAGGAAGCTTCATGTACTCACATCTATGTTCTTATGATTCTGAATTCTGATTCTGAACATTGCTGATTCTGATTCTGTGAAGTCTGAGGTACTCTGAGCTGATGCACTCGTATCCATGTTCTTATGATTCTAAATTCTGACTCTGAACATAGCTGATTCTGATTATGTGAAGCCTGAGTTAGTCTGAGCTGAGGGAGCTTAATGTACTCACTCGGCTGTTTGTCTTTCTGATGAAGTCATTGTTCTTTATGCAGTGGTCCTCCCTTATGGTGAAGTCATTGTATTGTGCTTAGTGGGTACATGCTGTATATTCATCTACTGAGTAAATGCCTGCAGACATTTGCTGTGTGTGCAGTTTTGTTTGTTTTCTTTTACTGTTAGGGGCAGCTGTGGACAGGCCCTTTGAGTAACTGTGTGTGTGTGTGTGTGTGTGTGTGTGTGTGTGTTTGTCTCAGTGTGCCAGTGTTTGTGTGTGTGTGTGTGTGTGTGTGTGTGTGTGTGTGTGTGTGTGCATCTGTTTCTTTGTGACTGAGAGCGTGTGTGTGCGCACGTCTTTGTGAGCGTGTGTGTGTGTGTGTATGAACTTCAGATTGTATATAAGTGAAGCAGCATCTTTCACTTCTCCTCAGGATCAATGAGCTCTTTCTTGGCCTGACGCAGAGCCTGTCAGTCAGGCAGGTCTCTACAAAATTAGGAGAGACCGTCATTAGGCCAACTGGACTTCTGTCTGGGGGAGGGGGGGCAGCCTTGTCTCCTGGGGTCTGGCAAATAGACAGGAGTGGTGTTGTCCCGGTGTGTTGTCCAGGAACTTGAAATGGCTAAATTCAGCTGGTAGACTCCATCTTGTGGGCGAGTGGTTTGGTGTGCACCCAGGCCCGAGGTATTAGATTGTGTGTCAGATGGAAAAAAATCACTGCAATTTTAGAGAACCATTCAGCTGGATTTCACAAGAAAAAATAAATGGAAATAGCTTTCTAGACTGAACTCCATGAAAATCACTCATGTCACACACATTACAGTAGTCTGTGTGTTTTATTTGTTTGTGTGTGTGTGTGTGTGTGTGTGTGTGTGTGTGTGTGTGTGTGTGTGTGTGTGTGTGTGTGTGTTTTTCCTTTCTTGACCCACTAATGTAAGAATCTCCTGAACCCTCCTTTTAGTTTTGCACACTAGTCTAAGACCAAGTTGTTCTGGAAGGGTTCTGCTGGTGCTATAAAGCTAAGCTAAGACGTTCTTCTGCTCGTGCTATAAAGCTAAGCTAAGACGTTCTCTTGCTTGTGCTATAAAGCTTAAGCTAAGACGTTCTCCTGCTGCTATAAAGCTAAGACGTTCTACTGGTGCTAAAAGTCTAGCTAATGGGCGGATCACAATGCACTCGGCATGCGCTATCTCACGGCATGCAAACTAACCTGAAATAACATACATTCTGCAACTGTGTGGTAGTCTACTAGTTCTAGCAAAAATATGTTAGGATAGTTTATCGAAATGGACTCATAACTTGTAGGGCTATTGGTCATACTAATCCGATATAATAGATTCATAACTTACATGGCTGAATGTAGGGCTAATGATCATACTGATCCGATAGAATGTTTAGTCAAGGGCTAGCACTCCACCAATCAGATTGGTCATTGCCACTGGCTGTTTCGACATGTCAAATCGGCCAAAATGAGCGCTGACGGTGGCACGGGACACACCAAACGGGTCGAGTCCCCGACCTCGCCCTACTGTCAGACGACATCCGACGGACGATAATCGGCTTGGCGTAGATGTTTATGAAGAAAGAAGAAAATTATTTTATTTTACAAAGGCAAGCAACAAAATGAAAACAGACATAAGGAATAATAGATGTAGCCTATTCCCTCTTGTAGTACAGTAAATAGCATACCGCAACAAAACAGACACTCGTTCATCCTTCAAATGTCTGCCAGGAACACAGCCAATTATTTTATCTGAAGTTAAAGTTAAAGCTGACTAATATTTAGCTTTTATTAAAAGTTGCATGGGCTCTGGGGGTTCATGATTCAAACCTGGGTCGATTGATTGTCAGTCAGTGACGTTACCACTACACACTACACACTGGTTACTACACACTGGTCTACCGCACCTGCAAATGACATTGGCTCTGTAGCTTCCTCCACGGTCTCCACCACACTTGGATCCAAAGCAAACAGGTTCTGGGCTCTGCGGCTGAGCGGAACATAAGCAGAGGAAATGAGACCCGGTCTGCCCAGCAGCCAGTCGGAGCAGAACCAAAGGCCACCGGCGCTCGGGGCGGACCTGGAAAACATGGCCCAGTCATCACAGGGAATCTGGCTCTCCGCTTGCACCTCTTTTCCCGCTCCACCCTGAGCTTGGTCTAATACAAACTCCATGGGGGTAGCAGGGAAAGGAGTGTGTGTGTGTGTGTGTGTGTAGGTGTGTGTCTGTTTGTCAATGTGATGTGTGCCTGTTTGTGTGTGTGTAGTGTGTATGTGTGTGTGTGTGTGTGTGTGTTTGCTTTGCTGTGGGGACTGGGGAGCTGTGTGCAATATAATAGCAGAGGGAGATTGGGAGTTTGGTTCAGTCAGTCAAATGAGTTACGACTCCCAGCCTGCTGCCCCTACGGTGGTCCGACTCCTCAGTTATTAACACTTGAAACGTTTGGCCCCAGTACCCCCTACCCCCCCACTGAACGGACCCAGGCAGAATATGAATGTGCCTGGCTTTCTCCGCCCTGGGTGCTGTGCGGTAGAGGTGAATGGTAATTGTATGGAAATTGCCCCTTTGTGAGCCCCTTTTACTCTTCACATGATCAACAACATGGTTAGTGCGAGTGGCTAGCATGCTAATGGCATGCTGCCGCTAGCTAGTTAGCGAGCTAATGAATGGCGTGTGAACCAAAGCCGCATATTCACCTTATTCCACGCGCAAATATGGGGGCGCTAGCTTTGCCCACAATGTCTCCGAACTTCCGATTGAGCAGTACATCCATTGTGATACATTGAGATAGCAGAGCTCTATCGAGATGACTGGCATCATATATTATGGGTCATCCTAAAGTTAGGAACGTTTATTTAGGATTTTGGTGACTTAAGACATTTCTGTTATACAGCTTTCCTATCTGAAGTTAGGAAAAAACTGACTTTGGAGCGGCTGTTCTGTAAGTTAGCCTCTCTATCCTCTTCTGCTGTGTTATCCCAATGAAGCTAACTAGACGTAGCTAGCCGACCGGATGTTTAAAGACCACGTGGAATTTAAAAAAATGGGCGGGGCTGAATAAGGTGAATAGAGAGACTCCTGAGACGTTCTGGTTTGAACCACATGTTCCCAGCTCCTCGAGTTCAGCCATCATCCATCTACCAGCTCTGGCACCGTGGGTGATAGACGCGTGTCCTGCCTAACGGGCGTCTGTTTGGGATTAATATTCCCAGGCGTTAGCGAAAGCAAGACGGAAGCTGCTGACCTTGTGAGCTTGTGTGGGGGATAAATCAGTGCCATGTGTCACATTATTCACGTTTGCCGTCTCCTGGAGGAGAGCTAGGGGGTGGGGGGGTGGTCATTGGAACGTCATGGGCAGTAGATGTATGCATTATGAATGCGCTGTCTTAAGATGCATGTTTCTCAAGGGGAGACTCATACCATGTTCCTCGCCAAAAAGAAAGTCGAGCAAACTTTAAATGTTCAAGTCTAGTTTGGTGTTTTTTCTTTCTTGTTAATAAATGTTTTTGGTCCAGCAATTCATTGTGGTTTGAATAAGTAATGCAGTTTCATTTTGTTTTGTTGTGAGAGTCTGAAGCTCCTTTCAGACCTTCAGGCCAACAAAGAAATGGGCAGCAGTACCACCCAACAGAACCCTAGATGAACTCAAGCATAACAACAGCAGCAACGTAGGAAGATCAGAGAGAGTAACCTTTGTGAATTAAAAGAGGGCTCTTATATACATTCAAATGTTTACAGAAAACATGAATGTCTGGCAGCAAAGGACACTTCCCCAAAAACCCAGCACTAACCCTCTGGCACTCGAAAACCCAGCACTAACCCTCTGGCATTCGAAAACTTCATAACTTATGTTTTGAAGTTTTGTGACAACTTCACATCAACACACACACACACACACAAACAATGTTCAACAAAAACTCAACAGCTTCACTTGAAAGGTTGTCAGTGTGTTTGCTGTATGGTTATTGGAGAATTGGAATAATGAACTTTAATCTATAGAGTGCTTGACACCCTGACATGCATCATAACTGCGCACTTTTGTTAAAATAGAAAAAGAAGTCTAGAAACAGATGCTGCACTCCTTTAAGTGCACACAATGCTTGCGTCACAGCTGAACTATGTGTCCAACTCATTCCTTTAAGTGCACACAATGCTTGCGTCACAGCTGAACTATGTGTCCAACTCATTCCTTTAAGTGCACACAATGCTTTGCGTCACAGCTGAACTATGTGTCCAACTCATTCCTTTAAGTGCACACAATGCTTGCGTCACAGCTGAACTATGTGTCCAACTCATTCCTTTAAGTGCACACAATGCTTGCGTCACAGCTGAACTATGTGTCCAACTCATTCCTTTAAGTGCACACAATGCTTGCGTCACAGCTGAACTATGTGTCCAACTCATTCCTTTAAGTGCACACAATGCTTTGCGTCACAGGTGAACTATGTGTCCAACTCATTCCTTTAAGTGCACACAATGCTTGCGTCACAGCTGAACTATGTGTCCAACTCATTCCTTTAAGTGCACACAATGCTTTGCGTCACAGCTGAACTATGTGTCCAACTCATTCCTTTAAGTGCACACAATGCTTGCGTCACAGCTGAACTATGTGTCCAACTCATTCCTTTAAGTGCACACAATGCTTGCGTCACAGCTGAACTATGTGTCCAACTCATTCCTTTAAGTGCACACAATGCTTGCGTCACAGCTGAACTATGTGTCCAACTCATTCCTTTAAGTGCACACAATGCTTGCGTCACAGCTGAACTATGTGTCCAACTCATTCCTTTAAGTGCACACAATGCTTGCGTCACAGCTGAACTATGTGTCCAACTCATTCCTTTAAGTGCACACAATGCTTGCGTCACAGCTGAACTATGTGTCCAACTCTGGGAAATGTGAATACATGTTTCTGGGCAAATATGAATGAATTCTTGGCATACCTGTTGTATGGGAGTGCCTAGGATTTGAGTTGTAAAGATTTGATCTGATAAAAACCGAATGGCTAATCCAGGATTATGCTTCCTGTAGTTGGGTAACTCCATATGGAATGTCTCTGATATGGATACCATGGCATTCGTAGTATTTCCTGGGACAGAGTACCTAAGAAACACAGACCGTGCTGCCAGGAACACATAAACACACACACAAGACCACCACACACACACACACACACACACACACATTCTCACTCTCTTTCTCTCTCTCTCTCTCTCACTCACTCAGACTCTCTCTCTCTCCACACACACACACACACACACACACACACACACACACACACACACATTCTCACTCTCTCTGGTTCTCTCTCCACACACACACACATTCTCACTCTCTCTGGTTCTCTCTCTCTCTCTCTCTCACACACACACACACACACACACACACACACACACACACACACACACACACACACACACACAGACAGTCTTATATCCTCCACAGCAGGTGGAGTGGCCTCTGTGGGCTCCCTGGCCCATCCATCCTCATGTCCTGCAGATGATCAGGGGGGCACAGGAGTGTGTGTTAATGTGCCACAGATGGAGGGAGGGGTGTCTGTGTGTGTGTGTGTGAGGTTTTGTGCTTGCCAGCTTTGAGAGGTTGTGTGGTTTAGGTGTAGGTAGCTCTGGTTGCTAGCTCATCTGTACTCCTTCTCATCAGCTTCTCTATGGCTGAGTCAGATAGAGTTTGTCAGCCTGAAAAAAGGTTAAGGTGTACACACATCCCGGGCTTGCTAAAGTGTGCACACATCCCAAACAAACAATGTAAGTGAAAAGAGAGGAAGGTCTGCACACTGAGGAGAGAGGAAGGTCTGCACACTGAGGAGAGAGGAAGGTCTGCACACTGTGGCTCCACAAAATATATTTCCTTTCATGTTCTAAAAACGCCAACGTTTCGATCCCCCAGGATCTTCCTCAGTCGGCTATCTGCACTCTCCTCATTCTTGTCCTCTCTGGTCGCGCCGGATCGAGTTGGTCAGCCTGGTCGGGCCGGAGATGTGAGCTGAGCAGGACTGGACTCTTAGCTCTTGGCCGTAGTATTGCAGGACTGGACTCTTAGCTCTTGGCCGTAGTGTTGCAGGACTGGACTCTTGGCTCTTGAGCTGAGCAGGACTGGACTCTTAGCTCTTGAGCTGAGCAGGGCTGGACTCTTAGCTCTTGAGCTGAGCAGGACTGGACTCTTAGCTCTTGGCCGTAGTGTTGCAGGACTGGACTCTTAGCTCTTGGCCGTAGTGTTGCAGGACTGGACTCTTAGCTCTTGAGCTGAGCAGGACTGGACTCTTAGCTCTTGAGCTGAGCAGGGCTGGACTCTTAGCTCTTGGCCGTAGTGTTGCAGGACTGGACTCTTAGCTCTTGGCCGTAGTGTTGCAGGACTGGACTCTTAGCTCTTAGCCGTAGTGTTGCAGGACTGGACTCTTAGCTCTTGGCCGTAGTGTTGCAGTCTCAGCACCCAGTCGGCTGGCGCTGGTAGATGTGTGACCGTTCAAGTCTTTGACGTGCATTTTGACCGAATGATCAAATAAATGTTGTCTGAAAACACTTGAAAATGTGCATACAGTCTTCTGAAGCTTGTGAAGCGTACATGTGATGGACAAAACACATGGATCAACACACTGTTGTGTCACGTTAAAGATGGAGGCAGAGTAAATGTATTCATTTGCGTTTCACTCTTGCGTGTGCCTGGCTTGCAGTGTGAATTCCCAGTTAGGCAGGTTTCCTGGGCCATGCGACAGGCCTACTCCTGGCAAAGCTCAAACGGGGAGAATCTGTCTCTGTCTCTGTGCAGCAAGGCTGATGGACGAAGCAAATGATGCGGATGTAAATTAGCCTAAGGCTAACTCTGGTACAATGCATCAGATGGCAACATCTAGGTGAAAAATTGCACATGGTTCCTAACAAATGAACCAAAAATGAATAAACAAGTAAATAAATAAATGGAGGTACTGAACTGTGATGGAAGAGAATGGTGTGTCAGTCTACTCATCCCTTGTTCCCTTTCTCTTGTTCTATCCATTCTCTCATTCTCTCATTCTCTTGTTCTCTTTTATAATGGTACCTCGTTCCTTCATTTGCCTCGCCTCATGTCTGTGGCTGTTTATCTGCAGAATTGAAAGTGATGATCAGAGGTATCTACACACCACAAGAAGAAGAAGAAGAAGAAGAAGAAGAAGAAGAAGAAGAAGAAGAAGAAGAAGAAGAAGAAGAAGAAGAAGAAGAAGAAGAAGAAGAAGAAGAAGAAGAAGAAGAAGAAGAAGAAGAAGAAGAAGAAGAAGAAGAAGAGAGAAGAAGAAGAAGAAGAAGAAGAAAGAAGAAGAAGCAAGAAGAAGAAGAAGAAGAAGAAGAAGAAGAAGCAGAAGAAGAAGAAGAAGAAGAAGAAGAAGAAGAAGAAGAAGAAGAAGAAGAAGAAGAAGAAGAAGAAGAAGAAGAAGAAGAAGAAGAAGAAGAAGAAGAAGAAGCAGCAGCTGGCTTTGGTTCACTGTTTTTGTTTCCCCATAGTGCTTCTGTTTTCATCTCATTGTGTGTGTGTGATGGCTGATGGAGGTTTTCACCTCCCCTTTCTCAATCAGCCTGACAGGAAACCGGTTGAGGGTGAATGGAAGTAATTAGCTGCTCTGTGTTATTGTGTGAGGCAGACCCTCAGTGCTTTTGAAGTCATGTCTCTGGCTCTGTGCATCCTTTCAGAAGTATTGTTTTAAATGAAGCCTCATCTCTCACGCTGATGTTGATAAGCACGGATACAATGGCTGTCACAATTTGAGTTCCTCTTTTGCTACACCCAAAATTATTTCTTTTGATCTGAAGTCAGAAACCCTTACAAACATGTCAAGCAGATGATCAGTCAGGGCCTGGTGGATATGGATATTGTGTGTTTGTGTGTGTGTGTGTGTGTGTGTGTGTGTGAGAGACAGAGAACCTACCAACAATAATAACCACATGACGGGAGGCCGGTCATTGGTGGTTCTAGCTTGTATGACGTCCTGGCGGTTCTAGCTTGAGATTGTATGTCGCCTATATAAAAACCAGCCACTAAGGCCAGTAGTACTGTAGATCATCTTCACACACTTCATGCATATAGTTTGTGTGTGTTTTCCAGTAGTACTATAGATCACACACTTCATGCATATAGTTTGTGTGTGTTTTCCAGTAGTACTATAGATCATCACACACTTCATGCATATAGTTTGTGTGTGTTTTCCAGTAGTACTGTAGATCATCTTCACACACTTCATGCATATAGTTTGTGTGTGTTTTCCAGTAGTACTGTAGATCATCTTCACACACTTCATGCATATAGTTTGTGTGTATTTTCCAGTAGTACTGTAGATCATCACACACTTCATGCATATAGTTTGTGTGTGTTTTCCAGTAGTACTGTAGATCATCTTCACACACTTCATGCATATAGTTTGTGTGTGTTTTCCAGTAGTACTATAGATCATCTTCACACACTTCATGCATATAGTTTGTGTGTGTTTTCCGAGATGCGGAGCTGCACTGCAGCTGAACTGCTGGCGCTGCAGACAGCAGCTTTGGAAACTTTACGGTGATGTTTCAAGTCTGCACAGAAACTTGTCACTTCTGCTTCTTCTCCGCCGTAGATGGGAAGGAAAAGCAGTTTGGCTGTAGCCTGTAGAAATGCCATACTGTCTCGGGTAGGAGATGCACACACACACACACACACACGCGCACACACACGCGCACACACGCACATACACACACACACACACACACACACACACACAGAGAATGGAGTGCATCAGGAAGGGAAAAGCTGCTTTCAAAGGAACAGCATCATGTAGAAGGCAGCGGTGCAGGTAATTGCCTGCCGGTGTGCTCTTGTCGAGCACTGCACCGTAATAACCTGTCTTATTTACACATTTATAAACGGCTTTAATGCCCATTCTTATTTCGTGCCTTTAAATACCATCATGGATGCATTAATATGAATGAGCTCTTTTCTCTCTTTAACTATAGATTTTGAAGCCTGAAATTGATCTCACCTTCATGTTTCATCCATACCCTTGCTTGTAAAAATGTTGATTATAAAATTGTATGTCTGATCTCTGAAGATGTGGGAGACATGAAAAATCATGATTAAAATGCTTAAACAGCTCTGCCAGCTTAACTGAGAGATATGCGAGATATGAGATATGAGTTCTCTCTCAATATCACAGAAAAAGCTCCAGAGCGTTTCTACTCAGCTGTATAGAAAAGGAGCTTCTCTGCAGGGCTGGCTATGCAGGCTACATTACGGGTGGTAGCTCTCCAGTCTTGAAATATTAATTCGCCTCTCTCTCTAGCAATTAGTCTCAATTTATTCCAGGTAGTCCTGAATTATGCTCACACAGTTCGATCTAGTTGTGCAGGCCTGGTGTTGTTAGTGATGGTCTGATTGGCCCGCTCGGCTCGGCTCTACTCGGCTCCTCATTGGCAGCTATTGATGGAGAAGAGGCCAGTAATTCAGCATCTCATCAGGCACTCCGTGCACGTCGATCTCATCAGGCGATCCGCGCATGACGTATCTCCAGGGAGCGGCCCGCCACGAGGACCGGAAGGTGGATGTGGTCAAGTGGATTCATTAGCGCGGGCGCGATCTGCCATGCGACTGCGATGAGATGGCAGTGCTTTGCTACGCACCACACGGCGGGCGAGGCATCCTCTCGCCCACAGGCTGGTGGTGTGGAGTGTGCGGCCCACAGGCTGGTGGAGTGGAGTGTGCGGCCCACAGGCTGGTGGTGTGGAGTGTGCGGCCCACAGGCTGGTGGTGTGGAGTGTGCGGCCCACAGGCTGGTGGAGTGGAGTGTGCGGCCCACAGGCTGGTGGAGTGGAGTGTCCGGCCCACAGGCTGGTGGTGTGGAGTGTGCGGCCCA
>NC_063189.1:3348258-3355758 GCF_017589495.1 Alosa alosa
ATTTGCATAAGTAAAAGTGAATTTTCACGTATATGTTCGCGTAAAGGTAGAGGTAGTGTATGTTGCATAAGTAAGAAGTGGTGTATGTTGCATAAGTGAAGTGGTGTATATTTGCATAAGTGAAGTGGGTGTATGTGACATAATGAAGTGGTGCTATGTTACATAAGTGGAAGTGGTGTATGTTCTGGGTGTATGTTACGCATAAGTGAAGTGGTGTATGTTGCATAAGTGAAGTGGTGTGTATGTTGCATAAGTGATGTAATTGTATATTTGCATAAGTAAAGTGGTGTATGTGGCATAAGTGATGTGGTGTATGTTGCATAAGTAAAGTGGTGTATGTGGCATAAGTGATGTGGTGTATGTTGCATAAGTAAAGTGGTGTATGTGGCATAAGTAAAGTGGTGTATGTGGCATAAGTGATGTGGTGTACGTGCCGTTTGTGGCATAAGTGATGTACGTGCAAATTCATCTTGAGTGGAGCACCACAGTTGAGCTGCTCAGTGATGTCAGAAAAAGGTTGAAGAGAGCATTTAATTTGGACCGTTTGAGCTTGTGTGTGTGTTTGTGTCAAAGTCAAAGTCAAAGTCAAAGTCAGCTTTATTGTCAATTTCTTCACATGTTCCAGACATACAAAGAGATCGAAATTCGTTTCTCACTATCCACGGTGAAGACAAGACATATTTTACCAATTTGGGTCCACAGACAAACATAACATTCAAGTAAACAAAAAGTAAGTAAATAAGTAAATAAGAGGGCACATATAATAATGAAAAATAAGAGCAACAAAATGTGGTTGAAATTGTGCATAGACAGTCAATAAAAATACTAGTGCAAATTCAGGCCAATAAAAGGCTTAGGTAGTTCTGTTTGACCTAAGTAAGAAGAAAGTGGCATAGTGGTGCAAGTTATGTAAGAGCAGCAGAAGTGTTGTGTTTCAGGACAACAACACCAGTTGTAAAGTGTACAAGTGTGCAAGTGGAGTAGTGCAGGCGGCCATTTTGGGTCCAATGTCCAGGATGTTATGTAGCTGAGGGTGGAGGGGAGAGGAGGAGAGTTCAGCATCCTTACGGCTTGGTGTATGAAGCTGTTGGTGAGTCTGGTAGTGCGGAGCGCAGGCTTCTGTACCTCTTCCCAGAGGGCAGTAGATCAAACAGATTGTGGCGGGGTGACTTGCATCACTCACAATTTTTGAGTACGCCTTGCGGGTGGGTGGTGTAAATGTCCTTCAGGGAGGGAGTGAAGCATATTAATCCTTCCAGCTGTGTTCACTATGCGCTGCAGGGCTTTCCTGTTGTATTCAGTGCAGCTTCCGCCCCACACAGCGATACAGCTGGAGAGGATGCTCTCGATGGTGCCTCGGTAGAATGTGGTCATGATGGCTGGTGGAGCACTTGCTCGCCTGAGTTTCCTGGGAAGTACAGGCGGCGCTGAGCTCTCTTCGCCAGTGATGCAGTGTTGGTGGTCCAGGAGGTCTTCACTGATGTGCACCCCCAGGAATTTGGTGCTGCTCGCTCTCTCCACCACAGCACCGTCGATGGTCAGTGGCAGGTGTTGGGTGTGACCTCTCCGGAAGTCAACAACAATCTCTTTGGTCTTGCTGACGTTCAGCAGGAGGTTGTTGTCCCTGCACCACGTGGTCAGATGGTCGACCTCCAACCTGTATTGAGTCTCGTCGCCCTTGGTGATGAGACCCACCAGAAGACCCAATAGTCAGCAAATTTCACTATGTGATTGTTGCTGTAGGTTGCAGTGCAGTCATGCGTCAGCAGCAGGGTGAAGAGCAGCGGACTGAGCACGCGGCCTTAGAAGCCCCTGTGCTCAGTGTGATGCTGCTTGGTATTGTTGCCAACACGTACTACTTGGGGCCTCTGACAGAGGAAGTCCAGTAGCCAGTTGCAGAGGTAGGTACTGAGTCCCAGTTTGTCAAGTTTGCAGATGAGTTGTTGTGGTATTATGGTGTTGAATGCAGAACTGAAGTCTATAAACAGCAATCTCAAATATGAGTCTCTTTTTCCAGGTGGGTGAGGAGGGCTGGGTGGGAGGCAGAGTGGAGTGCATCACACTCTGTGGGCAAGCTTGGCTCGGTATGCAAGCTGGAAGGGGTCCAGGGTGGGGGGGGGGGAGAATGGCTTTGATATGTGACATGACAAGCCGCTCAAAGCACTTCATGATGATGGGTGTCCAGTGCCACAGGCGGTAGTCATTGAAGCAGGATGGAGCAGTTTTCTTCGGCACAGGTATGATGGTGGCAGCTTTGAAACATGATGAAACATGTGTATGCTTTTGTGTGTGCTTGTGTGTGTGTGTGTGTGTGTGTGTATATGTGTGTACATATAGTTCTTTATGGCCTCAGAGGGACTATGTTTATCATGTTACAGGCAGCGTTGTCTCTGTTGAGCCTGCTGTTAGAGAACATGGTGCAAGGTCGCTGCTGGTTCACTTCCCATGAAGCATTGCTACTGATGTAATTATGTACACAGACTCTTCGCTCAACCCACGAGTCGCTTTGGGCGAAACCATCAAGCATCGACTGAGAGACTGGATGTATTGTGTGTGTGCACAGCTGCATGTTACTATACGGCATGTCAGGATTCAGCCGAGGGAGATTTTAAAGCCCAAAGAAAGCACTGGTTTATAGCCGTACTACAGTTGACCTTTTTTTAATAGTCCTAAGATGAATCAACAGAATGGAAGAGTAAAGGAAACTGTAAATAAGAGCCTGTAAATTAGATCCAAAATAGAGTGTCTACGGAGTACATTAGATCCAAAATGGCGTACATACGGAGTAATTTAGATCCAAAATGGCGTACGTACGGAGTAAATTAGGTCCAAAATGGAGTGTGTACGGAGTACATTATATCCAAAATGTGTGTACGGAGTAAATTAGATCCAAAATGGCGTACGTATATAGTAAATTAGATCCAAAATGAAATGCATTGCAAGTAAATTAGATCAAAATAAAATGCGTATATAGTAAATTAGATCCAAAAGTAAATGCATTGCAAGTAAAATTAGATCCAAAATGGTGGGGAGGATACTCCAGTGTCAGTAACTCATGTAGCTGTCAGGTCAGGCGACTGAGCTCACTACCTCCCTCTCAGAGCGTGCTCCCAGCCTGCTGTTAATTTTCTCCACATCGTGAATCAGAACTGCACATCCATCATCTTACCCCTCCACTCCTTACCCCCTCCACTCCTCCTCCTCCACTCCTTACCCCCTCCCTCCACTCCTTACCCCTCCTCCTCCTTACCCCTCCTCCCTCCCTCCTTACCCCTCCTCCCTCCTCCCCTCCTTACCCCCTCCACTCCTTACCCCTCCTTACCCCTCACTCCTTACCCCTCACTCCTTACCCCTCCTTACCCCTCCACTCCTTACCCCTCCACTCCACTCCTTACCCCCTCCACTCCTCCACTCCCTCCTTACCCCTCCTCCTCCTTACCCCTCCACTCCTTACCCCCTCCTTACCCCCTCCACTCCTCCTTACCCCTCCTCCCACTCCTTACCCCCTCCACTCCTTACCCCCTTGCTCATAAAATTCATCGTACACATCATCGTACGCGCATCATCATCATCATGCGGATCGCGATTGGTTGGTTTGTAGAACCGACCAGATGGGTTGGATTGAGCTTCAGCAGTGTAAACGAGCATGCGGAGTTCATCTTAACTCGGCTGTGTATAAACCGCTAGTTTCTGCTGCACCTTTCTCTCAGTCTGTCTCTTTTTCTCTGCTCTCTATTTCCCCTTCTCTCTCTAGCACCTTTTCTCTTTTCTTTCATTTTCATTTGTTTCTCGTTTGCTCTCCCGGCGGACGTTTTGCGGAAACAATTTTACTTCAATTATAATATATGAAGTAGCCTTCTTTAATGCAGAACAGTTGAACCCCCCTCTCCCACACACACATACACACACACACACACACACACACACACACACACACACACACACACACACACACACACACACGTGGATTATGAATTTCATAACTTCCACATGCCAAACTCCGCAATCTGCAGTCTTGGGCTAGCGGCCCTTGTGTTTGCACACACACACACACACACACACACACACACACACACACACACACACACACACGGTGGCCCTTGTCTTTCAGTGCCGATCTCCCTCCCCCTACACACATAAGTCAGCCTTATCTCAGGGGCGTATTATGCAGGAGCCTCCTCTTCAGCATTATTCATGGAGGATTACGTTACGCCCAGGGGGTAAAAGCCCTGCACTTATTGGGCGCCGTTCCTTATCAAGCTGCCAGCTCCAGGCATCACAGAACCAACTCTTTGGTAGGGCGGTGTGTGTGTGTCGCGTATTCAAACAACATGTGTATGTAATCATGCTGTCAGGTTACAGATATGGCCCAGGGGCTGCAGAGGCCACTGCTGGTTCCAGTAATGCGCGCACACACACACACACATACACACACTCCAGCTTCTAATAGCGTAGCCCATCGCCAGAGATTTATCTGTGAAGCTGACAGATGTCAAGATGCTAATTACAGCAGAGTTAAAGGGGACCCCAGCAAGCAGCCATTCTTCTCCAAAAGTTCTTCATCTGGTGTTGCTAAACAACGTGACTGTTCAGCCATTCTTCTCCAAAAGTTCTGCATCTGGTGTTGAGCTAAACAACGTAACTGTTCTACTCTGCTGTAAGAGTTCTGCATCTGGTGTTGCTAAGCAATGTGACTGTTCTACTCTGCTCTCTTGCTTTCCTCTTTTGACTGTTCTAATGATCGTTCAAAAACTGCGGAGGATGAGAACCTCCAATTGCCTCAGGCCTGCCTGTGGTGTAAATACTCAGTGGGTTTGGAAACATCATTTGGAGGTAAAGAGTGTGTTTGAAAGGATATTTTGCTCTTTGAATGTCTGTTGTTTTCTGTTGAGCAGATTCTGATGGTTTCCATGCATGTGCTGTTGTGTATGGGCTTGGACCCGTGCAAAGTTTGTCACGTCAATTTAACATGCTGTCAAGAAAGATTTTCATGGAGCTTTGAGATGGTCACAGTTAATGTTTGACAGATCATGGTGAATCCTGAGGTTTGTGAAAGAACATGAAAAACAAATGTTTGCTTAAGATGTGTCCTCCCTCCTCCTTCTCTCTTTCCCTTCCTCCTCCTTCTCTCTCTCTCCCTCTCTCACTCCCTCTCCTCCTCTCTTTCCCTCCCTCTCTCTCCCTCTCTCTCCTCCTCTCTTTCCCTCCCTTTCTCTCTCTCTCTCTCCTTCTCTCTCCCTCTTTCACTCCCTCTCTCTCCTCTCTTTCCTTCTCTCTCTCTCTCTCTCTCTCTCTCTCTCCCTCTCTCCCTCTCTCTCCTCCTCTCTTTCCCTCCCTCTCTCTCCCTCTCTCTCCTTCTCTCTCCCTCTCTCACTCCCTCTCTCTCCTCTCTTTCCCTCCCCCTCTCTCTCTCTCTCCTTCTCTCCCTCACTCTCACTTTCAGCTTGACCACAGCGGTTCATTCTATTCTATTAATAAATGACAGAAGAATATCTCTTTGTACTTGTGTGGGTGGGGTGGGGGGGTCCAGTTGTTCTGACAGCACATTTTTCCTCTCCTGACATTACCTATTTTCCCCAGTCGGCTGTTTTAATAAGCTCCCACTGAATTGATCCGCTGAAATATGTGATTGAACTCTGCTGGCGCCTGATTCCAGGGATATGTGCGGTGTCTCCACTGGGTTCCACGCCAGTCACTTGCAGGCTGTATTGATTCTTAGGGGAGAGTTGCTGAGCTAGGTGATCTGAAGGTGCTGGAGGATAGGTTAGTGCGGGCCTGTGTGAAGTCAAGCATCCTAGGTAACAGCCTCTGGATTAGTGCCAGAACCACTCTTCCGGTCTGTTCCGGGCAGGACAGTCCGAACCACAGTTGGTTTATTGGTTCTCCTTGTGGGCATAGAAATGCTAGCCTGGCCTCGGCCTGCCCACGTACTTCCGCTCAATTTCTTTTCCCTACAGTACTCAGAGAGTCTGGTTGCCAGGCTATAGAAATGCTGCAAGTCCTGGAATTTTAAGATCGCTATTTCCAGACCTTTAACTCTGTGTTAAGTGCCTTGAGAACACACGGAGCAATTTGGGATGCCAATGAAAATCGGTATAGTTGCTTTGCCATTGGGCCAGAAGTCGACCACCGTTGGCTGATTGCATCGAAGGCCACGCCCCCTTAGTTATTGTTGCTATGTTCGTCAAACTCAGACCAGAATGGACAGCACCATTGTTGTTTTTCGAGCTAATGTAAAAGCCAAGAAGGGGCACAGATGTCATAACAGATAAACTCTATTTGCTGGACAAGAACTAAAGTCGATAAGTTTGATAAGTCTGTGCGTAAGTCCATACACCAGATTCTGCTCTCAAATAAATTGAATTGTGTGACATTTGTGAGGCGGTGTTTAATGGTGAATGTGTGAATGTGTTTAATGGTGAATGTGTGAATGTGTTTAATGGTGAATGTGAATGTGTGAATATGTTTTTAATGGTGTGAAATTGTGGGACATTTTGGAGCCCAAACCCTTTTCTTCACACATGAGCCGTTGGGGAACCGGTATGTGGTGTGGGGACTCTGTGCGGGTGTGTGTGTGTGTGCATGGATTATGTGGTGTGGGGACTCTGTGCGGGTGTGTTTGTGTGTGTGTGTGTGTGTGTGCATGGATTATGTGGTGTGGGGACTCTGTGCTGGTGTGTGTGCATGGTTTTTGGAGTCTCCACATGCTGAAGGAACTTCACCAGATCTACCACGAGTCAGCCCTTAATAATAATGATGATGCTGGCAGGGATGCAGTTGTGTTTAGGGGTTCGTTTCTAGGCGGTGTGGTTTGCGTAATTAGCGGTTTTCTTTGCTATAATGAGCCAACATGGCTTCCGCTGTGTGTAAGGCCGGGTGCAGAGGAGAACTATTAGGGGATAATTATCAAGTGAGGAGCCAGGCGTGACAGCAAGTCATGAGATTTTATGGCAACGCCACTCTAGAGAAATTCTGCCTAGAGATTGCTTCAATCAAGGACACTCATTTTTATAGTGCAAATGAATATGCAGCTGGCCGAGTTTCACCACTTCGTTTAAAAATGGTCTTAAAGTTGTAAAGCTCTCTTGGCTCGGCTCTGAAAGACGTGAAGAGCACGGATAGCTTTAACCCGGGCATTTTTAGGGTAGTGAGGAAAGTCAGTTGCCATAGGAACAGACATTGAAATGGAATGTGTCCTTGGTGGGTGTTATCATTGGGGGTGTTTGTCAGTCGGCGGGAATGTGTCGTAATTTGGGCTTTGGTCCAGCACTGAGTCTGGCTTAGATTCTATAGATGTTACCTCAGATCTCAGATGGCTGTCGGGGGTTGTCTGAGGGGAGGATGGGTTTGAGGCGCCAGACACACACAGACTGGCAGTCTGACCCACAGAGACACACACAGAAGTACACACAAAGAGATATGCACACTGACTCAAATACGCACGCATTGCAGATACACACGAACACACACACACACATACAAACACACACACAAAAACTC
>NC_063189.1:3365758-3380758 GCF_017589495.1 Alosa alosa
TCTCCTGACAGTGTCCTACTCCCTGCATGAAGAAGCCCGAGCTGGTCGTGGGTTTTGATGGAGGCTCGCCGTGACTCCACACTGGAGGACTTTTAACTTGATTCCTCAGGCTCGCCACAGATAGCATGTTTTTTAGAGTGAGCACAGTAAGGTAGCTTACACAGTGAAAAGTGTTAGATAGTTCCAGTCCGTTATGATTTGCAACTTATTCCGTTCTAAATCCCAGCACAACCCTTCACGGTTACCGCATTTCTTTCTATATTACTGCGTTACGACGAATTGATACACAAGTTAGAGTTGTTGCATCTTGACAACCGCTCTGATAGAAGAAATATATTTATTTGCGGAGAATGATTATCTATGAATAAATCGCTACATTTCTTGTTGCTGTACTTTTATTTTATGAAATCTTATCCAGATATATGTACAAACAGTTTTAGAAAAGCAATAAGCCACTCGAGTCGGTACTGTAGGTTCCTGTGATTTTAGAACGGCTAAGGGGGGTTTCAGGCACTCCGCTGTGAGTCGTGCCTAACAACGCCCCTTAGCTCTTCTAAAATCACTGGAACCTACGGCCTCTCGGGGCTTATTGCTTAAAAACACCCTTTTACAAATTAATTGAAACAAAAATTGAAAAAAAAAGGAAAAAGGTTCATTTCTGCAAAACAGAGGAAATTGTAGTCGTCTGAGGACAGCAACGCCCAGAGATGATGAAAAGTCAAATAAAGGAGAGTGAAAAAGAGCCAAGAGCCATGGGCCGCCCTTCAGAAGGGATGAGAAGGGGCGAGGAACGGGCAGGAGCTCTTCCTCTGCTCCCACACAGCTGTGAAGTTGTTTCAATTCATTTGCACGTCACCGAGAATGTTGGACTCTTCTTGGCACGTAGGGATTCTCATTGTGGTGTTATGAATTGTTGTGAGTGCTGTTCTCGTGTCGAGTTCAGATTAGCTAAAATCATGTGTTCCACGGAAGGAACTCCAGAGAGTGATGTCATTGGCTATCCTTCCTGCTCGCTACGTGAAAAACAATGGAATCGGAGAACCGGGGACTGTATGTTTTATTGTTCTTCTGTTCCTGAGAAAAACATACCCTTCTCTACATCGGTCAGCTGGTCACTGGTCAAGGACAAAGTCCCTTCATGCCAACAGCGTTAGGAGGCAGTGACACAGTATACAAAACAAAGCAGAAGTATTAGCATTACTTTATTGATTATTGATATTGCATAAATGAATTACGTATTGAACGGACAGATTCTGAATAGATGTTACATTATTAATCCTTAGTGAGCCATCTTGCCTTGGTGCCCAGCCTCTGTGTGTGTGCATTATCTTCATGTGAAGATGGAGGCGCGGTTCTGTGAGATGGAGACGAGGTTCTGTGAGGTGCTCAGCTGTAAGGTGTTTTCATGGGGCAGCGTTTTCTCTATGTGTATGCATTATGTTCATGTAAAGATGGAGGCGAGGTTCTGTGAGGTGCTCAGCTGTAATGTGTTTTCATGGTGCCCAGTCTCTGTGTGTATGCATTATGTTCATGTGAAGATGGAGACGAGGTTCTGTGAGGTGCTCAGCTGTAATGTGTTTTCATGGTGCCCAGTCTCTGTGTGTATGCATTATGTTCATGTGAAGATGGAGACGAGGTTCTGTGAGGTGCTCAGCTGTAATGTGTTTTCATGGTGCCCAGTCTCTGTGTGTATGCATTATGTTCATGTGAAGATGGAGACGAGGTTCTGTGAGGTGCTCAGCTGTAATGTGTTTTCATGGTGCCCAGTCTCTGTGTGTATGCATTATGTTCATGTGAAGATGGAGACGAGGTTCTGTGAGGTGCTCAGCTGTAATGTGTTTTCATGGTGCCCAGTCTCTGTGTGTATGCATTATGTTCATGTGAAGATGGAGACGAGGTTCTGAGGAGGTGCTCAGCTGTAATGTGTTTTCATGGTGCCCAGTCTCTGTGTGTATGCATTATGTTCATGTGAAGATGGAGACGAGGTTCTCCAGGAGGTGCTCAGCTGTAATGTGTTTTCATGGTGCCCAGTCTCTGTGTGTATGCATTATGTTCATGTGAAGATGGAGACGAGGTTCTGTGAGGTGCTCAGCTGTAATGTGTTTTTTCATGGTGCCCAGTCTCTGTGTGTGTATGCATTATGTTCATGTGAAGATGGAGACGAGGTTCTGTGAGGTGCTCAGCTGTAATGTGTTTTCATGGTGCCCAGTCTCTGTGTGTATGCATTATGTTCATGTGAAGATGGAGACGAGGTTCTGTGGGAGGTGCTCAGCTGTAATGTGTTTTTCATGGTGCCCAGTCTCTGTGTGTGTATGCATTATGTTCATGTGAAGATGGAGACGAGGTTCTGTGGGAGGTGCCCAGCTGTAATGTGTTTTCATGGTGCCCAGTCTCTGTGTGTATGCATTATGTTCATGTGAAGATGGAGACGAGGTTCTGTGAGGTGCTCAGCTGTAATGTGTTTTCATGGTGCCCAGTCTCTGTGTGTATGCATTATGTTCATGTGAAGATGGAGACGAGGTTCTGTGAGGTGCTCAGCTGTAATGTGTTTTCATGGTGCCCAGTCTCTGTGTGTATGCATTATGTTCATGTGAAGGTGGAGACGAGGTTCTGTGTGTATGCATTATGTTCATGTGAAGGTGGAGACGAGGTTCTGTGTGTATGCATTATGTTCATGTGAAGGTGGAGACGAGGTTCTGTGTGTATGCATTATGTGTTTTCATGGTGCAGCGTTTTCTTTGCTCCGTCTGCGGCTTCTGAGTCTCCATCGCTGGAGAGGCCACTGGGTGGATGGGCTGTTGAGCAGGTTCTGAGGTAACCTCTCTTGCTCTCTCTCTCTCTCTCTCTCTCTCTCTTCTCCCTTTTCTTTCTCTCTCTCTCTCTCTTCTCTCTCTCTCTGTCTCGTCCTTGTCCCGGGGTGCGCTCTAGGATCCATCCCTGTGCTGATCATTACTGGGGAACTCAATCTGGTCGGGGAGTGGCTTCTGTCTGTCTGTGTGTGTGTGTGTGTGTGTGAGTTTGTGCGTGCATGTGTGCGTGCGTGCGTGCGTGTGTGTGTGTCTGTGTGTTTTGAGAGACTACTGTCTGCTTGTGTGTGTTATAACAAGTTTTGAAAGACTATAGTACACTAGTGCATTTGTGTGTTATAAGAAATGTGTGTGTGCGTGTGTGACTAGCTGAGTGAGTGAGTGTATCTACTGTATATTATTGGCTGCAGTCAGACATCACATTGGTGTGACATTGCCAATGATACTGTATGCAGGGACGTATCGAGCAGGTAGTCGTCATGGCAGCTAAAGCTTCTATTCACTGCATTAAGGAACTGTGAGGCCAAGTGATCTCTTTGCCAGTACTGATTTAGTGTTGAGTGTGTTAGCATGGAGGAGTTCTATCTGTGGTTTAGTGTTGAGTGTGTTAGCATGGAAGAGCTCTATCAGTGGTTTAGTGTTGAGTGTGTTAGCATAGAGGAGTTATATCATTGGTTTGAACTCTCTGGGGTCACTATGGTCAAAGTAACGACTGCTAGGAGGGGACCCTGGAGGTCTTCAGTGACTCAGAAGGTAGAGGAGTCGTTCTGGTCGCCGACTCAGAAGGTAGAGGAGTCGTTCTGGTTGCCGACTCAAAAGGTAGAGGAGTCGTTCTGGTTGCCGACTCAGAAGGTACTGTAGAAGAGTCGTTCTGGTCGCCGACTCAGAAGGTAGAGGAGTCGTTCAGAAGGTAGAGGAGTCGTTCTGGTCGTCGGTTCGAGCCCAGCTCCTCCTGATCCTGTCGTAGTGTCCATGAGTGAGACACTGAATCCCAGATCTAAACAAGATCTAAACCAGATCTAAACAAGACCTAAACCAGATCTAAACAAAACCTAAACCAGATCTAAGCAAGACCTAAACCAGATCTAAACAAAACCTAAGCCAGATCTAAACAAAACCTAAACCAGATCTAAACCAGATTCATCCAGTTGTCTGACATTTTGTGTCATCTCCAGATGCCATACTTTCAGCTATTTCATACTGTCTGTATGCTCTGTCTGAACGATAATTCAAACCAGTGCAACTAAATGTATCAGTATCGAGCACAGGTGTGTACAACCACCCTCCCCTCCCATCCCTCTGCTCAGGAGAAATATACTGCTTTAAAAATTAACTGGAGGGTTGGCCGTAACAAGCCCGATTGCGTTCATCAATCTTGAGTGTAGAGCTAGTTTTATGTAGCCGCAGATGTATGTCTGTGTGAGGGAGGGAGGGAAAGAGGCATACTTTTGATATATTGGTGTGTGTGTGGGTGGGTGTGGTTCAGTTAAAATATGTGGTGTTTATCATCAGCCCGCGGAATGGACTCAGGCCCACTGCAGCCTCTCCTCTTGCTTCCCAGTTACAGTCATTAGCTCAGCAGATGCTCAGCTAGAGTGTGTTACAGCCATACGGTTCTGAGGTTCCATTCCTGGGATTCAAACCTATGAGATTCTTACAGTTACAGTTATTAGCTCAGCTAGAGTGTCTTAGGTGTGAGCTACACTAGGCGCGTAACTGAAGCGTTCCGTTCGCGACACTTAAAATCAATTTTAAATGAATGGTCTATTTTTTTCGAACGCATGCGCCGCTGTCACGTCTGGTGTAGCTACTTCCATTGATTATAGTGGAAGCTAATTGTTGCAGCAGATGCTTCACGAACGGAACGCTTCAGTTACGCGCCTGGTGTAGCTCATACCTTACAGGCATACGGCTCTGAGATTTTATCTCTGGGATTCAAACCTATGAGATTCTTACAGTTACAGTTATTAGAACAAAAAAATAAAAAGTAGCGTTGGACTATGAGATTCAGACTCATGGCATTCAAACTGAGATGGGAAGTAACAAAGTACACATACTTCAGTACTGTACTTTAGTAGCATTTTCAGGTATCTGTACCTTACTTGAGTATTTCTTTTTCGTGGAGAAATGTTTGAGTCAGTCCACGTTGTCAAGTAGCCCGCTGTAAAATCCAAAGTTGACAAAAAACTAAGTTACAAACCTGCCAGAAAACATGGGATACTGAACCTGGCCACAATGAAACACAAATGTTAAGCCTCAGTACATGGCAAAGTGGCCACACAAATGTTAAGCCTCAGTACATGGCAAAGTGGCCACACAAATGTTAAGCCTCAGTACATGGCAAAGTGGCACTTTGGGATGCCTGGAGCCATAGTGCACATTGGCCCCAATATGTTGCTGCACTACATTCTAAAGGCCTATTCACACCAAGAACGATAACGATAACTATAACCATAACGATAAAAGCGTTGAACACTGAACAACGATAAACAAAGTCTCTCCTTGGGCTTGTTCGAAAAGTTCACTCGTTCACTCACTCACTCATTCACTATATAGTGTTTGCTATATAGAGGACTATATAGGGGGCTGTATAGGGGGCTATATAGGGGACTATATAGGGAACATCCAGGCTGTTGCTCCAGAAGGGCATGATTACATCTAATTGAAAACATATATTTTTACCCCAATGTGCTTTGAGTGTATGGAACACTGTTTCTACTTTATGCAAAGCCAATGTATAAAAATCTACAGTAAAACATAAAACAATTATAATACTGAAAATGTAATTGAAGATAATAATTTATTAATTAAAAAATAAAACACAAAATAAATAATAGTAAAATACATATAAAATAACATTGCAGCTTTTCCACAAGTCTCTCCAGGATACTGAGGAGCCTGCCCTCCCGCTCCTCGTCCCTTCTGGCCCTCTCCTCCGCTCTCTCTGCATCCCTCTCAAGGAAGTCCAGGACAGGGTCCACCCATAGACAGTAAAAGAAATGGACAAACAGACTCCGTCGTTTTCAATGGGAGGGCACTGAGTCAAATAGAACGATTTTTCAGTTGGTCCCCCCAGTACTGCGCAGACTCACACTTAACTTCGTGACGTTAGCCATCGAACTGAATCTTGTAACTCATATGATAGATACACAGAAATTCTTCTCACACTTCTTTCGCATTCAAAGTCATCAAAGTGAAACATTTATTTATGTATTATTATTAATATCCTCCTCACCAAGTCGTGTTAATGTTGAAGCTACCATACATGATCTTCAAAAACAGTCAACAAAACAAAAAAGTTATAGCCTTGAAGCTAATCTTCTTTCCACTTTTCCGACCTACAGTCAATCCATCGAAAACCTCTGAAATGATTAGTGCCGTTTTTTTTTAAATTAGGTTTACTTTTTTATTATTATTAGGTTGCCTCTGTGTAATGCTTTACCTTAACATACGGTCGTGTATGCTAGGTTTAGCTTATGAGTTACCATCATAGACAGTAAGGTAGACTGAGCTTCTTATCCAAACAATACGGTTATCTCCCTACGGCGCGAAAGAGAGATTACGTCAAAGCTAGCTTCCCTCCAACCGAACAAGCTAACCATTCTTCTTACGGGTGATCAACGTTACGGACGAGGTAGTGGAGTCTGTTTTGCCTTTGTAGTGTTTATGTGGATTACACAGAAGCTACAATATCGGCACAGGATATATGTTATATGAAGTTATGGTATTTCAAAAAAATACTAGAATGAATGGACTTCTATAGGAGTTAGCAGAGAGGTGGTCCCTCCAGCCTACGTCGATTCTTCTACTTCGGGGAATTCGCCTGCCCCCTTGGGTCCACCTTTCACTTCCTGCTCTCCCTCCTCTTCTTCCTCACCTCTCGGCTCAGGGGAAGCCACTGCAGACACACTGAAGTGGTCACCCCCTGCGGATGTGATGAGGACTGGGGGGCTGATGGAGGGTTTTCCTCTCATCGCCTCATCCATCAGGCTGTACCACTTCCAGGTGCCTGCAGTGGTTTCCCCTGACTCTGTGCTCACACCTGTGGGGGGGTTTTTGAGCTCCTGCAACATTCAATGTGGTCACAGTTAGGGAATTGAACCTGCAACTTTGCAGGCTCCTTAACCACTGCATTACCGTCAGCATATGCATGTCTTCCTTATACAGGTTAAATGTTCAGGCTTGTGTAAGCACCATGTTTAAGTATATACTGTGTGTGTGTGTGTGTGTGTGTGTGTGTGTACACACACACACACACACACACACAGACACACACACCATATCCTCCTGGTACAATGTCCTTTCTCTCTCCTGGTGAACATTCAAATTCAACAGTGTGTCTCGTCTCTTCTATAGAAGGTCACTGTCAGTATTTAAAAATGCAGAAGCCAGAGATCCTTACAGATCTTTACTTTTTCCCCTCGACAGCCCTGTCAGTTAAGAGGAAGGCAATGCATACATTAGCCTGCACATCTGCAAGCCCTCAAGCTGTTCTTCTGGAACTTCTTCCATTTCTCATGGCCCTGCATAATATGAACCCCCTCTTCCATACCCCAGTCTGTGATGTCCTGAATAATACTGAAGTCTTATTGATATCGGATGGGCTTGAAGGAAGGCCTTTACACCAGGCTGCTGGTGAATGCATTCACACTTCTCCACAGTGCATTCAGTGTATTGTGTAAGATGTTCCATCACAGTTGATATTTCTTTACTTTGCTTGCATGAAAACATCCATATTCTGAGTCTGTGAAATCACTTGCATGAAAACATGTGATGTGTTGTGTTGTGTTGTGTTGTGTTGTGTTGTGCCATGCCGTCAGAAGTGAATTGGCTCCAAATATTATCCCCGGCTGGCTGAATGACAGTGAATCCTTTGACAAAGGTGAGACTAATTGCATTTGACTGTTTCCTATTGCACGCGTGCGTGGAAATCCCTCACTTTAAGGTATTGGGAAACGGCAGTGCCTTTAGAGTTCTCTGTGTGCTCGCTGTGTGTATTCCAACCCCCATGCCTCCCGGACCCTTGGAAAGCAAAGCCTGCCGAGCGGCTGATCCTCGGAGGCCTAAGCCATGTTTTAATGTTCTGCACGCAGTGATTGAAACGTCCTGTAAGGAACACGTTGTGCTGGGCAAAGATGTTTACAAGAAAAGGTTTTCAGAGAGACTGTAAAAGAAGTCCATCCAGGTAGGGTGGTTACAATGTTCTGTAGCTAGGGAAAGAGTCCAAGGACTGGACATAAGCTTATGTGATGGAAAAAGTACAGCTTGACTACTTGCTTTTATTCATGTGATGACTGGACTGTGTTTCTGATCTGTCCTTCAAAATGTACAGAGCAAAATATACAGGTGCAGTATACTGTGTTTTGTAATCAGGAAAATGCTTTGTTGCTTATGAAGCTATTAGTGCTCTTAGGGCTTTGACAAATCCAAATAAATTTGGAAAATATAACTTATAGATATATTGTGAAACGTTAAACGTAGCTTATGATTACGTTTATGTTATGGTATGTAGCAAACTTATGCACACTATGTATTGTGTGAATACCTATTGTTGTCCTGTGCTTGCTGAATCGTCTTTTTATGAAGTTTGTCACCTCGTTGTTGAGGTATTACTTAATGTTTGCAAAACATCTTAGTGACCTCAACACTGCCATGAGTTCCCTCTCATACTTGCAGAGGTGATGAATCTTGTTTGAAGGTTTCATTTTAGCGGCCCCCTCACAAATGACATTTGCCCACAAAAAGTAAGAGCTTTGAGTAGTGACCGATTAGGCTGCTTTTTGACCGATTAGGCTGGTTTTTGACACATTGTCTGGAGAAAAGGCTGTCTGGCTTTTTCTCCTTTTTATCGAGTTGTTTATTTATTTGTCTCCACTTGGCTTCATTTGGCAAAAAGTAAACTAAGGCAAAGCGATCTCCATGCCTCTTGAATTGAGATGCCCATCTAATCCATTCTGTTCTAAAGAATTGTGAAGGATTTTGAGGCAGAATAATCCTGCTTTGCAGAGGCTGTGGTCGTTAGCACACAATCACCATAGCAGTGCCCTCAGCACAGGAGCTCTGCGTGTTTGTTTTATTACGACTTGTCCATGGAAAATCATCTTTAATTCAGCGATCACAGTGATCTGTCTACTCAGACAACAGAGCAGCTGTGAGTCCCTGCCAGTCGGGCCCCTTATTCTTTAAAGAACTGGCAGGGAGAGTAGTGGTGATCCTCGCTCCAAACACATTCAACCTGTTCCCTGAGCCTCCCAGAGAGTGTGTGTGTGTGTGTTAGCTAAAACAGAACAGATGGCTCAAAAAGTGATATCAGCACAAGCAGACCAAGGAAGCTGTCCTCTCTAATGAACAGTTACGGTCGACGGGCAGATAACGTTTCCTGGATCCTTTGAAAAAAGTCTGGCTTGTTGGAATGTTTTGCTGTTGAAGTGGGATTCTTTCTGTCCTGGCACTTCTTCTATTGGATGGACACCATGTTTGAAACAAGTGGTGTGTTTCGGAATTATGATAAGGTTGTGTGCGTCTCACGCCTGTAACCGACACCCAGAGACAATCGCAAACAGACGACAAAACTGGCGTGTTGTGATGTCAACGGCGCGTAGCTTTTCTCCGACTTGGCTTTTGAAACGTTTTGTGTGATAATGGCCGCTAAGTTCAAAGAGAATGATGTAGTACCTGCAGCGATGGCGCCACAGCGACCTGTCTGGTGTGTGTGTGTGTATGTGTGTGTGTGTGTGTGTGTGTGTGTGTGTGTGTGTGTGTGTGCGGCACATCTGCTAAGGTCATCGCGGGTGTGTCCGCATGTCGTGACAGCATGGCGGCGCGTGCGTTCTCCAGTTGCACACTAGAGTGCCGTCATCCCGGGAGGAAGCTCTCCACCTCGTAAAACCTTGAGGAAGAAACAAAAATGGATCTGGGAGTGTAATCTTCTTGTCTAGTTCACAGCTTCCACATCGGACATAATAAAGACGGCAGGTCGCATTTGTTCCCAACATTCACAAGTTCCGATAGCAAACATGGCGTGAACATAGAAATATGAACTTGGAGAAATCACAATAGCCTGGCTTTTTACAGGAGACATTAAGGGAGAGGCACAGAAATGTGATCACACACACATACACACACAGTTTGTCATACCTGCCAGGTGTAGAGCTCCCATCATCCATCACTCTTTAGTAGCACACACACACACACACTCTCTCACACACACACACACACACACACACACACACACACACACACACACTCTCTCTCTCTCACACACACACACACACACACACACACACACACACACACACACACACACACACACACACACACACACAGATAACCTAATAGCACCACAGACACCCCAGCAGCTGGCTGTGACACACACACCTAGGGAGTAATGTCCAGCAGTGACAAAGATGGAGGTATGAGGGGGCAATAGAATGGTACAGTAGATAGTCAAGGGGGCAGTAGAATGATAGATAGTCAGGGGGGCAGTAGAATAGGGGAGATTTGGTGGATATGTATGACCCAGGTGCTCAAGGGGGGCAGTAGAATGGGGGAGATTTGGTGGATATGTATGACCCAGGTGCTCAAGGGGGGCAGTAGAATGGGGGAGATTTGGTGGATATGTATGACCCAGGTGCTCAAGGGGGGCAGTAGAATGGGGGAGATTTGGTGGATATGTATGACCCAGGTGCTCAAGGGGGCAGTAGAATGGGGGAGATTTGGTGGATATGTATGACCCAGGTGCTCAAGGGGGGCAGACTGTGAAGATCTCTGCCTCTCTGGAGCATCTTGACACAATGCTTGTTCTTATAACCATGTAATTTGATAAAACTGAAGAATATAATGGTGCTCTCTCTTTCCTTCTCTCTCTCTCTCTCTCTCTCTCTCTCTCTCTCTCTCTCTCTCTTTCCTTCTCTCTCTCTCTCTTTCTCTCTTTCCCTTCTCTCTCTCATTCTCTCTCTCCCTCTTTCCTTCTCTCTCTCTCTCTCTTTCTCTCTTTCCTTCTCTCTCTCTCTCATTCCTTCTCTCTCTCTCTCTCTCTTTCCTTCTCTCTCTCTCTCTTTCTCTCTTTCCTTCTCTCTTGTTCTCTCTCTATCTCCGAGCTCAGCTGTATCTGTGTCTGTGCTTCCCCACGGCCTTCGCTGCTGATGTGTGTGTGTGTGTGTGTGTGTGTGTGTGTGTGTGTGTGTGTGTGTGTGTGTGTGTGTGTGCGTGTGGTGTGGTGGACGTCCAAGCCTGTGTGGATGTCATGACAATTAGTGGATCTACAGTGGCTTCCTGTCCAGTGGTGTCCAATTCTGTCTCTCTCTCTCTCACACACACACACATATACACACACACACACACACACACACACACACACACTTCCTTCTTCTACCAGAATCATAGGTTCCATTACAGCTTCATGACTGATTGTGTCTGGTAACATGTGCATCATGACCTTTTGGACTCCCATGGTTTTAAAGAGCTTTTACTGTGTGTGTGTGTGTTTCCATACATGTACGTTTAGTTTGTTTGTCTGTCTGTTTTGTGTTTGCGTGTGTGTGTGTGTGTGTGTGTGTTTCCATACATGTATGTTTAGTTTGTTTGTCTGTCTGTTTTGTGTTTGTGTGTGTGTGTGTGTGTTTCCGTGTTTCCATACATGTTTTATGTGTCTGTCTGTCTGTTTTGTGTGTGTGTGTGTGTGTGTGTGTGTGTTTTATGTATTTGGGTGCGCGTTGCCCTGGCAGCGTGTTGACGTGTTCATTAGAATGATATTTTTTTATAGTGCCAGAAACTCATTCTGGCCAGCCTCCTCCACACACACACACACACACACACACACACCCCGTTCTGGTCCTGCCCCTCATACTGTTCCCCTTTTTCTCAAGCTGTTGTTTTTCGCTTTCTCCAAATAAACACACACACACACACACACACGCGCGCGCACACACACACGCACACCACACATACAGTCATGCAGTCGCAGACACAAACACACACACATACACCCATCACACACACCACAGCAGTATACACAAACATACATCAACATACACACAATATACAATACACGCATACGTTCACCTAGCGAAGGCCTAGTTCCCTCTCTCTCTTACATGTCATCATGAGCCCATTAAGATCCAGAAAAACACCCCCAATCTGCTCCTGGTGCAGGGTGGAAAACAGAGGAGTGGCACAGCACCGCATGTGGCCCAGCTCCGCACTGCATGTGGCCCAGCTCCGCGCCACATCCAGCCCAGCTCTGTGCCGCATGTGGCCCAGCTCCGCACCGCATCCAGCCCAGCTCCGTGCCGCATCCAGCCCAGCTCTGCGCCGCATGTGGCCCAGCTCCTGCCCCCACCCCAAGCTGTTTGGGATGTATTTGCTGGTTGTGTAGCAGACACACACACACACATATATAGATATAGATATAGAGGTATAGATAGGCTATTGTATAGTTTCTACAGGAGGAATTGGAGAGGTCTTAATGGGTGCTTAATCTTTGACGTTTTCAAATGAGCACACAGGCTGGCTCAGAGGAATTAGGAAATGGCAGCTCTTTGTGCCACGCAGATTAGTCTGCTGTGTTTAGTCATGCCTTCATTTCTTCCATCTGAAAACCCAGGAAACAGGCTATGTGCCCTGCAAACAGGCTGTACTCTTGGAGAGTGTGTGCGTGTGTGTGCACAGTTCTAGATTAGAAGTCCACTGAGGAACATAGAGTGCGTTGGGTGTGTGTGTGTGTGTGAGGGTGTGCTGGACTGAAGTGTTCACTGTGGGGTTTGTGGGGGTTTGGAGGCGGCTGTGTCCAGGTAAGGTAGAGAGGCTTCCTGTGGACCATGGGAATGAAGGACAGTGTTTTAAACCACCTGTTTTACAGAGATTGTGAACGGCTTACTCCCAGGACCCTTTTTTATGTAACTGTTTTCCCTCAGAATGAACTCTGTGTGTTTGGTCCCCTTGGTTCCTGTTTGGAGTTTGTACTTCTTTTATCTTGCATCTGAACAGCGGAGCCTAACACTCCAGACAAGAACACGTTCTCCATACAAATAAACTCAAGTTCCCAGTGGCATAATATAAGCAGGCTCTGAAACACACACACACACACACACTCTACACCCACCCAGCGCACTCCATGTTCCTCAGTGGACTTCTAATCTAGAACTCTAGAACTACACACACACACACACACACACACTAAACAAACCTCAATACACAGTGGTATTAATGAAAACACAGTGAGACTAATAAAAACATTTTCAGCACATTTGGAACACAGCTTTATTATTATAATTATTATTATTATATTATATTATTATTCTAATAATCTAAATGGATTTGATCAGTTGCGCAAATCACCTTGGCGTGTAACTGAATGATTACTGGTCGTTTACAAAACTTTGTCCTGACTGTGGAAACAAAAATATCATTAAGGGTTATCAAGATGCAGTTTGTGTCAACAGAGGGAAAGTCCCTACGATGGTCTTTGGTTGGAGTTCAACTTTTGCTGTCAGAAAAATCGTAAAAAATGATGAATGTCCACACACGTTTTTGACACAATACATCTAATTAATATGCACCATTTTGCAAAGTCCTTTTGCAGTTTGGATATTTGGGCAAGTCGATGTAATGATCGTATTACAACTTACAAGGTCCTCTGCGCATTGTGTTGCCCAATCAGAATCTCTCTCTCTCTCGCTCTCTCTACTTCTCTCTCTCTCTCTCTCTCTCTCTCTCTCTCTACTTCTCTCTCTCTCTCTCTCTACTTCTCTCTCTCTCTCTCTTTCCTACTGAAGGAGCCTTTTTATTCCTCCGCCTCCTCACTTCCTCAGTCATGCTCTTGCTATGCCGTCCTTTTCCAACTACCTGGGAGATGATCAAAAGTAGCGAGCAGTTGTGTGTGTGTGTGTGTGTGTGTGTGTGTGTGTGTGGCATCTCCGGCACTGTTCACCTTCAAGGCAAAACTTTTTCTGCTGCTTCTCCCCTCGTCACTGCCGTTACACATGACACTCACACACACTGGTACACTCTGTACAGAGTCACCCACAAAGTTACTTTATGCAGACTCACACACACACACACACAGCCACGCAGCCACCCTGTGCTTTGATCTGAAGAGCCATCCAAGAGACCTGAGAGAGCCCATTTGATTGTGATTTACATTGTCTTTGCATCTGTATTTCAACATACAGTTGGATTGGATATAATACTGTATGCACCATGGTGTGTGCATCAATCTACTAAAGACACAAGAGAATACTTCCAAAAAAGACAGTAATCCAGGCACTTCATGTGAAACATGAGGAAGGATCATTTTTAAAAAGCCTTTATTATGATGTTATTAATTATAATAGCTACATGGATTAAAAAGCCAACATGGTTCCACCAGTCACCTGCTCTTCCTCAGGCCTTAGCATTCACACCTCCTGAGGTAGGTGTCACCTTTATAGCCTCGGTAATCTTGTCATATGACCCACAAGGAGAATCTTGGTAACCAAAAACCAGCAACACAGTGGCCATTTTGTAGCTTTGAGGAGGTTTTTATAGGAACAGCAGACTGCAGCAGAGCCCCAGAGATGATGAGGCTTGTTCCCTAGTTCCAGGGAGGAAATTACTTTAATTGTTTGGCAGTCAGGGGATATGAAAACATGATGGCTGGTTTATCCCCTTACCTGTGACCTGCATGCAGCATAGCTGATTTAATTTTTGTCAGACCATTTTAGGGAGGAGCGCTTAACCTCATGGTTCCATGCAAGTGTTGTGTGTGTGTGTGTGTGTGTATGTGTGGGAGTGAGAGTGGAAAAAGTTGAGTTGGTAACACATTACCCCATGTCCTCTGTCTTAAAAATACTAATCTGTTTCAGCAGCTCTCCATTGGTGCTTTATTGCTCATCTCAAGACAATTTCAAACCCCCAAAACAATCCCCAAGGATAGTAATCATTTCCCTTACCCTCATTCTCTCTGTGTGTGTGTGTGTATGTGTGTTGATATAAATTCCCTCGGCCCTGTTCTCAGACAGGCTCATTCTTCTCTATAAGTCTGGGCTGGGTGATGCTGCAGACCTCCTTAGTCCCTGTAATGTCCTTCCTCTGTACACACACACACACACACTCACACACTCACACACACACACACTCTCTCTCACACACACACACACACACACACACACACACACACACACACACACACACACAAGGCTAATTTGACTTGAGC
>NC_063189.1:3383258-3395758 GCF_017589495.1 Alosa alosa
TCTGGGGGCAGGATGGCTGTTGGATGGTGCCTGTCTGGGGGCAGGATGGCTGTTGGATGGTGCCTGTCTGGGGGCAGGATGGCTGTTGGATTGTCTGGGGGCAGGATGGCTGTTGGATGGTGCCTGTCTGGGGGCAGGATGGCTGTCTCGTCACTGCAGGCTCTCTGTAGTCTCTGTCTTTTTTTCTTCCCTTTTTCTCTCACTTTTTCTCTTTCTCTCTTTCACTCTGTATGCATTCTGTGTCTCTCTCTATATATTTTTCTCTCTATATCTCTCTCTCTCCGTCTCTCTCTATGTCTCTCTGTCTCTCTCTCTCTCTCTGTCTCTCTCTCACTCTCTCTGTCTCTCTCTGTCTCTCTGTCTCTCTCTGTCTCTCTCTCAGTCTCTCTCACTCTCTCTGTCTGTCTCTCTCTCTCTCTCTCTCTCTCTCTCTCTCTCTGTCTGCCAGACCTGAGAGCTCCATTTAAAATAGACCCTTAATTGCAGCCCCTAATGGACTGGGGATCAGTGTGGTGCAGGCCTGTAATTGGTGGTTGGTGTGCAGGAAGTGATCTGGGCTCTGGCAGCAGGAGCCAGAAGTTCAGCGTTCTGACTTTCCTGAGACGTAAAGGTCGGGGTCGTGTCAGGTTAATTCCCACTAAAGAGCACTGTGGAACGAGCAGTCGCCATCTGAGGGGAAATGAAACCCATGTCATTACTTGGTGCTAAATTGTTGCGCGAGGTTGTTTGCATGGGTTTGATTTTACGGTAACACTTTATTTTAATGTGTCGCTGTTACAGTGTACCTACCTAATTAGATACAGTGGTACAACCTGTGTAACAACATGTACTATCAGGTACTATCATTGTACTTGCATTATGTATTTGTGGGTACCTACATATAGTTGTTACATTGTAATACTGAGTGCTTTTACAAAACTTTGCCAATTTGCCTAAAAGAACAAAGAGCTGACCTGAGACCTGCTGGATGGGGTAAATCGGATCATGTTCGGATCATCGGATCATTTTGATATACAAAGCATGCTTAGCTCCAGTCAAGGCCTCATTGTCTTCAGTGTACATGTAACAGCTGTGCTGCTACAACCTTGTTACTCTTTGATACAGTGGAATAAACTGGAACAGGTCTTGTCTTGGAACAGGTCTACTAATTCACATGTACTGTGTGGTGTAACAGCAGACACGCTTTCAACACATCAATTACAGGATGCATAACATCATTGACAGGATGTATATATGTAGATGTAAGTACTTAACTGGTACACTTTTTTTTTTAATGGGTTTATTCCACTGTATCAAAAGAGTAATAAATGTACCAACACAGTTGATACATGTACTACAGTATGTGGGGTAATGGCAGACATGTTCCAAGACACCAATGACACAACATACATGTAATATGTAATTGTAAGTACTTAACTGGTACACTTCATTTTAATGGGTTTATGCCACTGTATCAAAGAGCAATAAGTGTGTACCAACACAGTTGATATATGTACTATGTAGTGAATTAGTAGACCTGTTCCAAGACATCGAAGACATAACATACATGTAAGTAATTAACTGGTACACTTAATAGGTTTATTCCACTGTATCAAAGAGTAACAAGGTTGTAGCAGCACAGCTGTTACATGTACTGAAGACAATGAGGCCTTGACTGGAGCTAAGAATGCTTTGTATATCAAATCTATCATGACCAGATTTACCCCATCCAGCAGGTCTCAGGTCAGCTCTTTGCCTCTGATGAAAATTTAGGCAAATTGGCAAAGTTTTGTAAAAGCACTCAGTATTACAATGTAGCAACTATATGTAGGTACCCACAAATACATAATGCAAGTACAATGATAGTACCTGATAGTACATGTTGTTACACAGGTTGTACCACTGTATCTAATTAGGTAGGTACACTGTAACAGCGACACATTAAAATAAAGTGTTACCGATTTTACTATAAATGTGTAATTACATTTCTACCAGAAAGACTCGGTGGGGGGGGGGTGGGGGGCAGGAAATATAATGAAAGAATTAAATTCCTGAATTAAGATATGTGAACAATATAAGAAACGTCAGATGAATAGCAATGTGAATATTGAGGAGGCCCCTGTCCATAAATTGGCAAGCAGCAGTGTGGAGTCGGGGGCGAGAAGCCTACCCCCAGCATTCACTTAGGACAGGAACCAAGTACCCCCAGCATTCACTTAGGACAGGAACCAACTACCAGCATTCACTTAGAACAGGAACCAACTGGTGGCGCTGGAGACAGGTCAAAGTCAGCATACTGAAAGTAGTAGAGGTAAATTAGAAGCAGAAGTTTTTAAAGAAAATGTGTGGACTTTGTATTGGCTAGTAGTCCATGCATCACAACACTCTCTGTCCACCACCACATGGCCATACAGTATACCATCACAACACACCACATGGCCATATACCATCACAACACACCACATGGCCATATACCATCACAACACACCACATGGTCATATACCATCACAACACACCACATGGCCATATACCATCACAACACACCACATGGCCATATACCATCACAACACACCACATGGCCATATACCATCACAACACACTCACACCACATGGCCATATACCATCACAACACACCACATGGTCATATACCATCACAACACACCACATGGCCATATACCATCACAACACACTCACATCACATGGTCATATACCATCACAACACACCACATGGTCATATACCATCACAACACACCACATGGCCATATACCATCACAACACACCACATGGTCATATACCATCACAACACACCACATGGCCATATACCATCACAACACACTCACATCACATGGTCATATACCATCACAACACACCACATGGTCATATACCATCACAACACACCACATGGTCATATACCATCACAACATGTTTAAAGATGATAACAAAACTGGCTGCCTGAAAAGTGGCAAATAGTTTC
Source organism: Alosa alosa (assembly GCF_017589495.1). Classification (NCBI taxonomy): domain Eukaryota; kingdom Metazoa; phylum Chordata; class Actinopteri; order Clupeiformes; family Clupeidae; genus Alosa; species Alosa alosa. The sequence continues at coordinate 3,386,212 of NC_063189.1, forward strand.
ATAGTGTTGCTTTAATCAGTAAGGAAGTAAGTGTGTGTGTGCGTGCATGCATGTGTTTGTGTGTGTGTATGTGCTAGCGTGCGTGCGTGTGTGTGTGTATGTGTGTGTGCGTGCATGCGTGTATGTGTGTGCGTGTGTGTGTGCTAGCGTGCGTGCTTGTGTGTGTGTGTGTGTGTGTGTGTGTGTGCTGCTGCTGCTGCTGTAAGAGTCCCAGCTGAGGAGTGGGCGGTGCATCAGCAGCCTGATGATCGCTGACCACACGGAGCTGTTCTCCCTTCCGCCTCTGCTGAGTAGCGCTAATCTGCCCTCCGAGGCCAGAGAAAACAAATTAAGCCTGTTATTTATGGGGCGCCTCCCATCTCCCCATCTCACTATGGTGTGTGTGTGGTGTGTGTGTGTGTGTGGTGTGTGTGTGTGTGTGTGGTGTGTGTGTGTGTGTGTGTGTGTGTGTGTGTGTGTGTCTGTGTCTGTGTGTGTGTGTGTGTGTGTGTGTCTGTGTGTGTAAGATCCACTTTCCCTAATGAAGGCAATGATGCTCCCGTCTTAAATAAACTGTTTTTCCCTACTTATGATATGTTCTGAAATAATGTGCTGTGCTTTGCCGTGTGTGTGTGTGTGTGTGTGTGTGTGTGTGATGTTCCGCATGCCCATCTGGACATGAGCGAGGAGCATTGGCAGACTTGACTGTTGGAGACATGTAGCCATGTTTTCATTAGACTTTCATGAGGAGCAGATTTGCATCGGCGCAGTGACCCCGGCCCACTGAATCGTCCCTCTCCGCTCCTGCGCAATGACCCCGGCCCACTGAGTGGACCCTCTCCGCGCCCGCGAGGCTGATAGCATGTGCATACATTACTGCTGAGTCCACCCCCCCCACCTCCCCTCGCCTCCTTTTACAATATGCTTAGAGGACACTCAACAAGACTTCTCACATGAACTCCTCAGGCACAGAACTAAGAGAGAGAGTGTGTGTGTGTGTGTGAACAGAAGTTGGAGCAACAGGGGGACAACAATTGTAGCTAGAGATGCACCGATATGGAATTTTAGAGCCGATAACGATAAACGATATTTATTGGTTTGTTGTGGCCGATACCGATACGATAACCGATAATATTACTCTTAAAAAAATTGTGAAAAGTGATTTGGGAAAGCATTTAATAAGCATAATTTTATTGCAGTAATTTTACCTACCACCAAATGATGGACAGAACTCATAATAGTCCTCAATAGTACAGCAGTACTACAGTATGTGTGGCTCCTTTAAGTGAACCTGGCGTCCAGTGAATTGCGAGTGAGTGGCTAGAGAGTATGAATCGTTTTCATTTAGGACTAAGCACTCATAAGCGGCTCAGCTTGGAATAAGCTACAGTATAGCGACCAAATCAGAGTTTGTGAGGGAAACTTAGGTTTAGTTTCAACTGCGGGTAACTGAATAAAGCTGCAACTCCTCAGACTGTATCTTATGTCCGTCTACTCTGTTATGCTAACAACCTGCTGCAGAAATGAAAGGGGTTAGCCCGAAGGTTTTAATAATTTATTATGATGACCTGTCTGGAACTGAAGCAACGAATGGTTGGTATATTTCTAGGTAATAATACAAAACCCAAGCTAAATTAATGCAAATATAATACTAAAAACACAACTTAGAACTAGGCCTACTTATGTACTCGTCCCACTAGCGAGTTTGTTTATTTGTTTCCCCGACCAGTAGCGGTAAAAGTGCAAACACACCAGCACAAGGCGACTCTAGATAGGGCTGAGCTCGGCTCTGGTAAGGTTAAATGGCCGGATCATTCACGAGAGGATTTTTGAGATGCAGATTCCCAAATGAGCATATCCACAGATTTTGTTAGAGTGGTGAAATACATTCACACTGCTGACATTATATTGAGGAAAAAGTATAGCCAACCAAGCTCAAGTAGCTCAGTGTAGCCAGACGGACCTTCACGTAGGCCTAAATTAGGACTTTAAAAATATCGGCGCAAATTATCGGCCAGAATTCTGTTATCAGACCGATAATAATATTTTAATTTTTTCACTTATCGGCCAATAATATATCGGTCCGCCCGATATATCGTGCATCCCTAATTGTAGCTAGTGTATGTGTGTGTGTGTATATGGGTATGAAAAAGTGTACAATTGACTGCATGATGTTTTTTAAGTTGTTATATGTGAATTCATTTGGAGCCTATTTGACCTGTCTGAGTTTGAGTGAACTGAGGGAGAGCTGATTTGTCCCTGAGCGCCGTCTTGAACAGGTGCGACCTTGTCATGCTGAAAAGATTGTCATGGTTACAGGCGGCAGGTGCCCCTCTCGGCAGAATGCTCAACATTAGCTGTGACTGAGAGGAGGGAAGGGGACCTGTGTGTGTGTGTGTGTGTGTGTGTGTGTGTGTGTGTGTGTGTGTGTGTGTGTGTGTGTGTGTGTGTGTGTTATTGTCGTGCGCGTCTTGGCATAATGCGATGTGTGTGTGTGTGTGTGTGTTTTGAGTGTGTGTGTGTGTGTGTGTGTGTGTGTGCATACCTCAGCCTCACCTGACCTCAGCTCACCTTCACCCACAGCGCCTGTCAATCAGGACCAGAGCCACACCACACCACAGAGAAATGCTCACAGTGAAGGGCCTCTCCACGCCTTTATATCACAGAGAACAGGAACCGGGCTTCCCCACAGGGACAGTAGAGATAGATAGATAGAGAGAGAGAGAGGGAGAGAGAGAGAGATAGATAGAGAGAGAGAGGGAGGGAGGGAGAGAGAGAGAGAGAGAGAGAGGGAGAGAGATAGATAGAGAGAGGGAGGGGAGAGAGAGGAGAGAGAGAGAGATAGATAGAGAGAGAGGGAGGAGGGAGAGAGAGAGGAGAGAGAGAGAGGGAGAAGATAGAGGAGGAGGAGAGAGAGAGAGAGAGGGAGGGAGAGATACAGAAAGAGAGAAATGGAGAGTTAAACGGGCGTGAGACGAGGCGGGTGGTCGTCTTCCCAGACACACGGCCAAGTTCTAATCACTTGGCTCCTGCATTTCTCCCATGATCCTTCACTTTGTTTGTCACAAAGCCACAACCCTCCTGCCTCTGACTCTGACACACATAATCAGAATACTATTCACAGTTAACCTACACACGTCTCCACACGCATCTCCACACACACCTCCACACACATCTCCACACACACCCGTCTGGGCTTTAAGTGTGTGTCGCCACACACAGACTATGTTGTTCTAGCTGGTTTGTGCTGATGCTGATGATGTTTTTGTAATTATTCACTCAGCAGATTACAGTGTATGTGATCCGGAGGTGGGGAAGAGAATGTGCCCGTCACACACACACACACACACACACACACACACACAGACTGTCACACCACCACCCCCTAAGCATGATGGCTGTTGTAATATAACAGGACTATTATTCTGCAGAGTTTCACAGTTATGTGGGTGGCCATACACACACACACACACACACACACACACACACACACATAGCTATAAGTGTTACACACACACACGCACACACACACACACACACACACACACACACACACACACACACACACAGAGACGCACAGAGAGAGAGAGAGAGACACTATTGTGCATCCCCTAGCCTGGCCCACCCTGGCTGAATCAGCAGTGGGCATGGGCCTGGCTGAGGGTGTGTGTTCCGCAAGGTGGGGCCTGGTTGAGGGTGTGTTTCGCGTGGTGGTGACTGGCTGAGGGTGTGTGTTTCGCGTGGTGGGGCCTGCCTGAGAGTGTGTGTTCCGCGTGGTGGTGACTGGCTAAGGGTGTGTGTTCCGCGTGGTGGTTCTCTCATCACACTGGAGTTGACTCTGGATTAGTTCTGCTCGGCTTCATCTCGCTGCAGCCACTTTACTTTGCTTGGGCTTTTCCACCCTGATCAGATCTCATCAAGTCTCCTCAGAGGTCCCCCTCTCTCTCTCTCTCTCTCTCTCTCTCTCTCTCTGGAATAACAGTCAGTTTCACTCAAACCGTAGTAAAGATGGCAGTCAAGACCGTCTCACTCTCAGGCTGCCCCATCACTTTTCTCTCTCTCCCTCTCTCTGCTACCCCTTTTCCTTTCCCCCTCCCTCTATTCTCTCTCTCTCTCCCTCTCTCTCTTTCTCTCTCCCTCTCTCCTCTCTCTATCCCTCCTCCTCTCTCTCCCTCCCCCTCTCTCTCTCTCTCTATCCCTCCTCCTCTCTCTCTATCCCTCCCTCTCTCCCTCCCTCTCTCCTCCTCCTCCTCTCTCTCTCCCTCCTCTCTCTCTCTATCCCTCCTCCTCTCTCTCTCTATCCCTCCCTCCCCTCCTCTCTCTATCCCTCCTCCTCTCTCTATCCCCTCTCTCTCTCTATCCCTCCTCCTCTCTCTCTCCCTCCCCCTCTCTCTCTCTATCCCTCCCTCCCTCTCTCCCTCCTCTCTCTCTATCCCTCCTCCTCTCTCTCTATCCCTCCCTCTCCTCTATATCCCTCCTCCTCTCTCTCTCTCTCCCTCCTCTCTCTCTCTCTCCTCCTCCTCTCTATCCCTCCTCTCTCTCTCTCCCTCTCTCTCTCCTCCTCCTCTCTCTCTATCCCTCCTCCTCTCTCTCTCTCCTCCCTCCCTCCCTCCTCTCTCTCTCTCCTCCTCCCTCTCTCTCTCTCTATCCCTCCTCCTCTCTCTCTCTCTCCCTCCTCTCTCTCTCTATCCCTCCTCCTCTCTCTCTATCCCTCCCTCTCTCTATCTCTCCTCCTCCTCCTCTCTCTCTATCCCTCCTCCTCCTCCTCTCTCTATCCCTCCATCAGCCGTCGTTCTCTCTCTCCTCCTCCTCCCTGAGTGCTGTCATCCACACCGTTGCCGCGGCAGCCACAAACGAGATTGTGTTTCGGTGCACTGGAAAAATACACGCCATGTCCCTGCCGTGTGTGTGTGTGTGTGTGTGTGTGTGTGTGTGTGTGTGTGTTTTCCACAGAGCCAAGCACAACACACACACACACATACTAGTTACCACAGAGCAAAGCACAAGGTGCACAAACATTCACACAAACATGCACACACACAACACACAGATACACACACACACACACACACACACACACACACACACACACACACACACACACACACACACCGCAAGAGAGGAAACGAAGACCTGTGGCAGGTCAAGTGTAAGCCAACCTATCCCAGCAGGCTCAGTGTTGGACTAGCAACCGCCAGCCCAGGAGGGGAGAGAGTGTGACTGGCCAGAGGGAATCAGGGTGTTGTTTCTGAAGAGCAGCATACACACAGACACACACAGACACACACAGACACACATACACACAACCCAGGAGGGGAGAGAGTGTGACTGGCCAGAGGGAATCAGGGTGTTGTTTCTGAAGAGCAGCATACACACACACAGACACACACACACACACACACACACACACACGCACACACAACCCAGGAGGGGAGAGAGTGTGACTGACCAGAGTGAATCAGGGTGTTGTTTCTGAAGAGCAGCACACACACACACACACACACACACAACCCAGGAGGGGAGAGAGGTGGACCTGGAGTGAATCAGGGTGTTGTTTCTGAAGAGCAGCATTACCAAGGGCAGTTAGACAGCAGCACCCTCTGGTCACTCTTTTGGTTGTGTTTGGGGTTTATGGAGGAAGAGCCTCGTCTTTGAGTGTCAAAACATTCCGTCTGCCAACAGAACAGCATGATGGCTAAAATGATGAATGAATTTTATTTGACTGTGTAGTAAGTAACCTTTGAAACATTGTTTTGTGTGTGTGTGTGTGTGTGTGTGTGTGTGTAGCAGGCCTGGGGTGTGTGTGTGTGTGTGTGTATGTCTGTGTTTGTGTGTGTGTGTGTGTGTGTGTGTGTGTATGTCCATGTTTATTCTGAAGATCTTTAATGTTTGTGTGTGTGTGTGGCTGTTTGTGTTCTGTTGACTGACCATGCTTTGAGTTGTGCATGTATTTGTGAGGGGTGTGGCCTGTTTTTTTGGATCTATCTCTCTCTGGGTCTGTGTGTGTGTGTGTGCCTGTGTGTGCCTGGTTTTTGGATCTGTGCATGTGTGCGTGAGACTGAAGTGTGTGTGTGTGAGACTGGTCTGTGTGTGTGAGCTCACCACAGCAGCAGTGATTTATGGCTGAAGGAGTGTGGTCTGCTGAACGGTCGTCTCGTTCTCTCTCAATTCATGAGGACCCAGGGAGAACACACACACACACACACACACACACACACACACACACACACACACACACACACACACACACACACACACACACACTCACACAAAGTCACAAACAATTGTTACACAACATTCCACACACACACACACACACACACACACACACACACACACACACTCACAAACAAACAAACTATAGCTACACGCACACTCACTCACACTCTCACAAACAATAGTTTTTTTTTTACATACACATACACAAACAAACAATAGCACACACACACACACACACACACACTTACACACTCAGTAACAATGTAAATAATAGAGAGAGAGAGAGAGAGAGAGAGAGAGACAGAGCGAGAGAGAGAGAGAGAGAGAGCAGCCTGAGAAACCTGCAACACACACTCTGACTTTCCCAAATCTCTAGTATGTCCTCTCAGGGCCTTTTGTGCCCATGTCCGTGTGGGCTCTTATGATGGGCAGTGTGGGCAGTGTGATGGGCAGTGTGGGCTCTTATGATGGGCAGTGTGATGGGCAGTGTGGGCTCTTATGATGGGCAGTGTGATGGGCAGTGTGGGCTCTTATGATGGGCAGTGTGGGCTCTTATGATGGGCAGTGTGATGGGCAGTGTGATGGGCAGTGTGGGCTCTTAGTGATGGGCAGTGTGATGGGCAGTGTGGGCTCTTATGATGGGCAGTGTGGGGATGGGCAGTGTGATGGGCAGTGTGGGCTCTTATGATGGGCAGTGTGGGCTCTTATGATGGGCAGTGTGATGGGCAGTGTGGGCTCTTATGATGGGCAGTGTGATGGGCAGTGTGGGCTCTTGTGATGGGCAGTGTGGGCAGAGTGATGGGCAGAGTGATGGGCAGAGTGATGGGCAGTGTGGGCAGAGTGATGGGCAGAGGGCTCTGTGATGGGCAGTGTGGGCAGTTGATGGGCAGTGTGATGGGCAGAGTGATGGGCAGTGTGGGCAGAGTGATGGGCAGAGTGGGCTCTTATGATGGGCAGTGTGGGCTCTTGTGATGGGCAGTGTGATGGGGCAAGGTGGATGGGCAGTGTGGGCTTATGTGGGCAGTCTGGATGGGCAGTGTGGGCTCTTGGATGGGCAGTGTGATGGGCAGTGTGATGGGCAGTGTGATGGGCAGTGTGGGCTCTTGTGATGGGCAGTGTGGGCTCTTATGATGGGCAGTGTGTGATGGGCAGTGTGGGCAGTGTGATGGGCAGTGTGATGGGCAGTGTGATGGGCAGTGTGGGCAGTGTGATGGGCAGTGTGATGGGCAGTGTGGGCAGTGTGTGGATGGGCAGTGTGTGGGCTCTTGTGATGGGCAGTGTGGGCCTTGTGATGGGCAGTGTGGGCTCTTATGATGGGCAGTGTGATGGGCAGTGTGGGCTCTTGTGATGGGCAGTGTGTGATGGGCAGTGTGGGCTCTTATGATGGGCAGTGTGATGGGCAGTGTGGGCTCTTATGATGGGCAGTGTGATGGGCAGTGTGGGCTCTTATGATGGGCAGTGTGATGGGCAGTGTGGGCTCTTATGATGGGCAGTGTGGATGGGCAGTGGGCCTGTGATGGGCAGGATGGGCAGTGTGGATGGGCAGTGGATGGGCAGTGTGTGATGGGCAGTGGGCCTTGTGATGGGCAGTGGGCCTTATGATGGGCAGTGGATGGGTGTGGGCTCTTATGATGGGCAGGTGATGGGCAGTGGGCTCTTATGATGGGCAGGTGGGCCTATGATGGGCAGTGGATGGGCAGGATGGGCAGTGGGCCTTGTGATGGGCAGTGTGATGGGCAGTGTGGGCAGAGTGATGGGCAGAGTGGGCTCTTATGATGGGCAGTGTGATGGGCAGTGTGGGCAGAGGATGGGCAGTGTGATGGGCAGTGTGGCCTGTGATGGGCAGGGCCTTCTGATGGGCAGGTGATGGGCAGTGGGCTCAGATGGGCAGTGTGATGGGCAGTGTGGGCTCTATGATGGGCAGTGTGATGGGCAGTGTGATGGGCAGTGTGGGCTCTTATGATGGGCAGTGTGATGGGCAGTGTGATGGGCAGTGTGGGCTCTTATGATGGGCAGTGATGGGCAGTGGGCTCTTGTGATGGGCAGTGTGATGGGCAGTGTGATGGGCAGTGTCTTATGATGGGCAGTGTGATGGGCAGTGTGATGGGCAGTGGGCTCTTATGATGGGCAGTGTGATGGGCAGTGTGGGCTCTTATGATGGGCAGTGTGATGGGCAGTGGGCAGAGTGATGGGCAGAGTGATGGGCAGAGTGATGGGCAGTGTGGGCAGAGTGATGGGCAGAGTGGGCTCTTATGATGGGCAGTGTGGGCTCTTGTGATGGGCAGTGTGATGGGTGTGATGGGCAGTGTGATGGGCAGTGTGGGCTCTTATGATGGGCAGTGTGATGGGCAGTGTGATGGGCAGTGTGGGCTCTTGCCAGTGGGCAGTGTGATGGGCAGATGGGCAGTGTGATGGGCAGTGGGCTCTTGTGATGGGCAGTGGCCTATGATGGGCAGTGTGATGTGGGCAGTGTGGCCTTATGATGGGCAGGATGGGCAGTGTGGGCTCTGTGATGGGCAGTGTGGGCTCATGATGGGCAGTGGATGGGCAGGATGGGCAGTGGGCCTATGATGGGCAGTGTGATGGGCAGTGTGATGGGCAGTGTGGGCTCTTATGATGGGCAGTGTGGGCTCTTATGATGGGCAGTGTGGGCTTATGATGGGCAGTGTGATGGGCAGTGTGATGGGCAGTGTGGGCTCTTGTGATGGGCAGTGTGGGCAGTGTGGGCTCAGATGGGCAGTGATGGGCAGTGGCCTATGATGGGCAGGATGGGCAGTGTGGGCCTATGATGGGCAGGTGTGGGCTCTTATGATGGGCAGGATGGGCAGTGTGGCTCTGTGATGGGCAGTGGCAGAGTGATGGGCAGAGTGATGGGCAGTGGGCTCTTGTGATGGGCAGTGTGGATGGGCAGTGTGATGGGCAGTGTGGGCTCTTATGATGGGCAGTGTGATGGGGCTATTTTAATCGTCTCTGCCTCTTGCCCTGCGGGTGTATGAGTCTGTGGCTACTCAGTTCCTCTTGTCCACTGTCCGCCTGCACTCGATGCCTGCATGTGCGCAGGCCACACACCCATACCAATGTTTCTCAGCCTTGTTGCTAGCTATCTCACTGCTCTCCTGGCCTCTCTCTCTCTCCCTCTGCTCCCTCTCTCTCTCTATCTGCTCTCTGCTCTCTGCTCTCTCTCTCTCTCCTGCTTTCTCTCTCATATATTTATTCTCTTTTTTGTCCAAAATGTCTGTCTCTCCCTGATTGAGTCTCTTCCATCCCTCCATCTCTACGATCACCTCTCATCTGTGACTGTAGATGCACACACACACACACACACACACACACAGACACAGAACAGAAC
>NC_063189.1:3405758-3445758 GCF_017589495.1 Alosa alosa
CTTCGTCCAGGTGCTTCACACTACCTGTCAGCAACACTGCTCGGAGAGGAAGCCAGAGTTCGTCAACTGCCAGGCACACCTGCTGAGAGGTGAGACCAGTGAGCACAGGATGGTACTCTCTCCCCCCCTCATGAACAAGAAGTGCACTTTCAGTCAGGAACTACTTTTAAAGTACACTTAACAGTTCATACTGTGAGTTTACTTTAGGATCATAGTATACCAGAGGAAAACAGAAAACTGGTTTGTGCATATAGCTTTTATGCACTCACGTATTTATGAAATATGAATAATAAGTTGTTTTTCCTTTAGGGGACCAGTTTAGTCCAAATAAGCATTTTTTATGCTTTGTTATTTATATCTGTGTATAGTAAGTGTATTTAAAATGTGTTATTGGTGCACTTCTTTTTCGTAAGGAACTTTGCCTGGGTCTGTGGCTCACACATACACACACACAGAAACACACACACACACACACACCACGCCATCAGCCACAGGCCAGTGGAATATTTCTCTCCCCTAGAAGATTGGTATTTCAGCCGTTTTCAGCAGGGCATGCATATCAGAGGTTTAAACATGAGTTTGGAAAAAGATCAGATTTATTTAATTTATTTTTTATGCTTGTGTATGCTGTGAGCACACATAAGCACTTCTTGCTTTTACAATAAACGGTGCCGGGTTATAGAAGCTGCTATCTTTGCCAAAGGCAATTCCTATTGGGGAAAATAAAATATGCGTAACGTTTCCCTGATGACATTTTATGCATTTTTGCTGTCAGAAATACCAGTCTTCTGAAAACATTAACTTTCTCTCCTAAACAGTACCATATTAATACACACACGTACACACACACACACAGCCGATCTCACAGCTGAAATGCCACTATCGCAAGCTGTGAGATCCTGGTGAGAACCTAGGTATCTGATGTAGAAAAACACTGTAATCTGCCATGGCTTCTCATGCTCATGAGACTGGCTTTCACAGATAAGATAAGACTTCATTTGATCCCACAACGGGGAAATGTACTTGTTACAACAGCCAGAGAAAATGGATCCAACAATAGTAAGAATAAATAGCCAAAATAATAAACAGTAAAGGAATTAAAACTAGATGTATAGCGATAGCGTACAAAATATGACCGCCCGCTCAGTCCTGTACATCCGTTCGCCGAAAAATAAATCACACTTCAATTTGTCTCCATATTTTACTCCATCCCCACTCTTGAAACTTTTGTGTATGCTTGTTTGGCATGCCTGAGTGTGTAAAAGCGGCTGCACAGAAAGTACCCTACTGGTGCTGAAAAGGTGAATAGATTGTAGAATAGCCAAAGAAGATGTAGAATTGCTTTTAAAATCTCTAAACAATCACAAGTAGGGCAGTTCATCACAGTTCATCCATTGCAACTGGATTGACGAAAGGTCACTTACACCTGTAGGCTACATTGTATTTGGGAAAAGCAAAAGGTATCAGCATAATGTTATTTATTTTTTATGTATTTATAAACAAAAACATCTCTGTCAGTTCCATGCCGTTTTCAACAGCTATCAAAAACAAAGGTCATTTTTGGATGGATGGATTTTTTGTGAATGTTTCTTCTTCTACATAAGATTTTAGTCATCTTTAGTTCATGTAATACTTTATTGTCAATGCACAAATTAAGTAACAGTAGTCTGAAACGTTATTGTTAATGCACAAATTAAGTAACAGTAGCCTAGTCTGAAACGAAATGCTGTTTTACATCTAACCAGTGGTGCAAATAACTGACATGTCCAAATGGGCCTTGATGAAATGCGTCGCTAGACTGTTCATACACATTTTAACGGGCCAAAGTTGAAGAGCTTTTGTCCGTTATTGTTAGTGCAAATATAGGCTGATTCATGTTCCCTTGCATTGTTTAACTGAGGTCCATGGCTAGTCTGGCTTTCATCAGACCAAGCTCAATCTTTTAAGAAATCAAAAAATAAATAGCTGGCAGATCAGGCTGGGTTCACCCAGCCTAGTCCATAGGCACCGATATTGTTTAATTTTCGATTGAGATATACACGCTCTGGCTATTCTAAATGCAAAAAATGCATCAGGGAGTTATGACAAAACGGTAACTAACAAACTAGATCCTAATAGAAAGTTGTTAGCTTCCCTAAGCTACAGGTAGGATTATAAGGTAGGCCTATTGACAACATAAATTGTCAATAGGCTATGCTGGCGACACAAAATAAAATCTCCTTTGGAAACCAATGGCTTCATGCTTACAGTATCAAGCTGGACTTAAACTGTCATATCGTGGCGAAAAGTTGTAATAACATTCACGCGAGCTCCATGAGTCAAGGAAAGCGCGAATGAAGTAGCCACTTCTAAATGGGACCCACTACACAGTAGCTTAAGGTGTTTTGCTAAAGCAGCCATAATGAAATGAAGGTGTCATTGTTTGGATACTTCACACACACATGCTTTTTAATTTCACAGACTACAACTACCAAGCTGTAATCAAAGCACATCGATTCCCCTCTCACACCCTGCACGCACTTAAAACAAAATAAACAGGCGTCTCAGTCTCACGCATGTATAGGCAAAACTGTATCAGACCCGGTGTAACGTTGGTAAATCTTCCATTGCACAGAATGATTTTGTAGCACGCGGCAATAAATGACAGTCGAAGATACAAACAGTGCTGCTATACATTTGCTTGGTATAACCGCATTTATAGTTTTCGACAAATGCAATAAATCAAATGCCTCCATCACTCAACCAACGCTAACGGTAACATTACCTAGGTCCTTATTGATATTACAAGATTAACGTACCTGCAGTAAAACCAAGCATGTCCGATAAACATCCTCAGATTTATTTCGGCTTCAAGAAGAAATGGGAATTACACTTCATGTGAACATCGCCCTATCCTTATTAGATGTTCGCTGCGGTAAATTACAGTCCTTGTATGAAGCGCCCATTGTTTTTCCAACCCACTTTTAACTTCCAACAAAATTACGTCTCACTGCAACGATAAGCCATCTAGTGGACAAAGCGACTACTTCGCCAATACTGAAAATGCAGCCATGATGATGATGATGAATATTTATTTTGGCTTTCTTTTAATCCTACTGATTTTCATTTTTACCGGGGGCAAATCACAAATGAGTGATTATGAGCCAGGTTGATGTGGGCCCTTGAGACCAACATACCATAAAAAGATTCACAGAGAACTGTGTCTGCCCTACCCTCCTTTCGGGGGTCCAGTCCAGCTGGGGGCTGCAGATTAAAACGAAAAATGACGGTTCCATGCTATCCATGTGGGGGGTACATGCTCACCAAGTTTTGTGTACCCCGGTCTTTCAGTGTCCCGGGAATCCTTGTTGGTGTACGTCACTAAATGTACACATAAATTATTTTATTGTAAGGCCCCCCATGAACGAAAGTACACAAAACTTGGCATGCATTCAGAGGGTGTCATAATGATCCTACACTTCCAATTTCGTGCAGTTTTTTGACCATGTCAGCCAGAGATACCTCGCGATTACAACACCTCATTTTGCTTTTTCATTTTAAACTAGGTGGCTTATACATGAAATGAGAGGTTAATGGATAGGTTGACATGGCCCCTTAAGATCAACATACATAAAAAAGGTTGATTCTCCTAGGCCCTACGGTTCTCGAGATATTCACAGAAAACTGTGCCCGGCCCCCTACAGGCCAGTTGGTGTAATATAACAGAAATTCATTTATTGTGTGGCCCCCCATGAACAAAATTCCACGAAACTTGGCGTGCATTCAGAAGGTGTCAAAATGATCCTACACTTCCAATTTCAGGCAGTTTTGACTATGTTAGGTCACAGATACCTACAATTACAACACCTCATTTTTACTTTTTTGTGTTTAACTAGGTGGCGCTATACATGAAATTAGTGGTTATGGAATGGGTTGACATGGCCCCTTGAGATCAACATACAAAAAAAGGTGGTCCTCCTAAACCTTACGGTTCTCGAGATATTCACAGAAAACTGTGTCTGCCCTACCCTCCTTTCGGGGGGTGCAGTCCAGCGTGGGGGCTACAGATCAAAACGAAAAACGATGGTTCCATGCTATCCATATGGGGTTACATGCCCAAGAAGTTTTGTCTACCCCGGTCTTTCAGTGTCCCGGGAATCATTGACGGAAATTTGGACATGCGAAAAAGAAAAAAAAAAAAAAAATCTGACTAAACCTATATGACCGCCGCTTCGCTGCGCGGCGGTCATAATAAGACGTTGAGGAATAAAATAGTGCACAAAAAGTCTAAATAATAACAGCGGTGCAGTGCTTCATGACAGCCATATTATAGAGCCTGATGCAGATGAAAAGAATAGATTAGATTAGATTAGATTAGATTCATGAAAGACCTTCTTTTTTTCTGTACCCACTATAAGAAATAGTGAAAAATAATACTTTGATTGATGAGTATGGCCTATACCATAACCATATGGGAGGAACTCCTGTTGCTATACAGTAGAAGAGCCTATTGCCTATACTATACTATACTACTGTATATCCGTATGGAAAGAGCTCATGTTATGTCTTAAGACTGAGGAGGCAGAGAACAAAATGATTTTTAAACAAAAGTCATTTATTGAATGAAAAGTAAAGATTCAAAGATGCGACCTGAGTGGAAGCTGCAACAAGAGAATGCCTGAGCTGCCGATGAGACCTTCGCTGCCATTATCTGTCTGTGAGCAGCGGCGCTGTCTAGCGAAGTTTAATAAGAGCCAAACCCACAGTCGGCCCTCGTCTCGGTCTTTATCAGCCATCGATCGGTTTACTCCGCTGAGCTTCCCCTCAGCCTGTTTACTATGCAGCGCTAATCAGACCATCCCACACACTGGGTACACCACTCAGCACCGCCAGAGGGAAGGAGGGAGAGAGAGAGAGAGAAGGAGAGAGAGATGGAGAGGGATGAAGGGAGAGAGAGAGAGAGAAGAGGGAGAAGGAGAGAAAGGGAGAGAGATGGAGGGAGAGAGAAGAGGGAGAAGGAGAGAGAGACAGAGGGAGATGGAGGGAGAAGTCCGGGAATGAGAGGGAGATTTTGAGAGAGATAAAGTATAGGGGATATAAAGTAAAGAAAAGTGAGTTTATTGAAATAGCATATCTTTATGCAGAGTGCAACCCAAAGCGTGTATGAGACAGAGTGCGAAATGGAGACGAAGTGATGTGATGTGTTTTGAGATCGTGAGAAAGAGAGGTAGAACCTTAAAGGGAGAGAAAGAAAGAGGGATGACAGAAGAGAGAAGAATAAACAGTGGGGGTGAGTGAAAGGGATTGGCACTGGTTGGTGTTGTTGTACAGAGACGGGAAGTGAGTGGGAGAGAGAGAGATGGGGATTTTTTGATAGGGACATGACCCAGGGAGAGAGAGATGGGGGCGATCGGGACATGACCAGAGGGAGAGAGAGATGGGGTGCGATCGGGACATGACCGCAGGAGAGAGAGAGATGGGGTGCGATCGGGACATGACCGCAGGAGAGAGAGAGATGGGGTGCGATCGGGACATGACCGCAGGAGAGAGAGAGAGAGATGGGGTCGCGATCGGGACATGACCGCCAGGAGAGAGAGATGGGGTCGCGATCGGGACATGACCGCCAGGAGAGAGAGATGGGGTGCGATCGGGACATGACCGCAGGAGAGAGAGAGATGGGGTGCGATCGGGACATGACCGCCAGGAGAGAGAGATGGGGTCGCGATCGGGACATGACCGCAGGAGAGAGAGATGGGGTGCGATCGGGACATGACGCAGGAGAGAGAGAGATGGGGTGCGATCGGGACATGACCGCAGGAGAGAGAGAGATGGGGTGCGATCGGGACATGACCGCAGGAGAGAGAGAGATGGGGTGCGATCGGGACATGACCGCAGGAGAGAGAGAGATGGGGTGCGATCGGGACATGACCGCAGGTCGGACTCCAACCTGGGTCCCCGTGGGCACTCAGACCCGTTCATGGTACAGGCGCTGTAGCCTGCTGCGCCACAGCGCCCCTGGGATCTGAGCTTTTAATACTCACTGCTGCAGTCAACAGAGAGAGAGAGAATGAGTGATCATGACCGAGAGAGAGAGAGAATGAGTGATCACGACAGAGAGAGAGAGAGAATGAGTGATCACGACAGCAGAGAGAGAGAATGAGTGATCACGACAGCAGAGAGGGTGTGGATGTGTGTTGTGTAATTGGGAGCGCAAGGGTGTGTGACACAGAGGAAGGGGAGTGTGTGTGTGTTAAGTATTCAAAATTGTTTAATGTTTATCTCTGCAGCTGACAGCAAGGTGTGTGTGTGTGTGTGTGTGAGAGAGAGAGAGATTCAAACATGCTGCAGGGGAGTAGTGGGAGTGTGTTTCAACAGAGAGGGGGTGATTTGAGGTGTTTATTAGTGCTTTTGCAGAGTTTGACACTGAGTGAAGAGGTGCTGCCTATTTAACATGTAGCATAATGCTCACTGCTGCGTTAGCAGAGAGAGAGACAGGAGAGAGAGAGAGAGAGAGAGGAGGGAGAGAGAGAGAGGATAAGGAGAGCAAGGGGGAGGGGCGGGGCTCGGCATTAACGGGCGTCCATGGGGCACCATAAAAATGCTTCCGACACAATAGAATGATGTCTGGGACAACTCTGGGACAGTAGAAAAAATGGCAAAGCAAATTTCAAAATAGGTACTTTTTTCCTAAACTGTTGGCTACATGGGAATCTAAACAATATCTTTCTCGCCTTTATAAAATTATACAAAATTTGACCTGGCGTATTGACGGGCAGCTGGCAAAAAGCAGCGTTAGCCAGCTGATCTGTAAAAGCGGTTTTGTACACGCGAGCCTTACAACACTGTTTAGGCTACTGCTCTTCAAATCACTGTTGGCTACAATGTTATTTTTGGTACAAATATAGTAAGATACCCAAATGGGCTGGGTGCTTGGTGTTTCCTTAGGAATCTACCATTGGTTAAATGAATATTAAGTGACTCATAGGCCAACACAAAAAAGGCACGGGCGGTAGGCCTAATGGGTCACTTTCCGATATAGAGGTTAACTTTAACGACGTTGTGGTTAACTTTAGGCTACCTGAAACTGCTTTACACTCTTCTTAGAGAATGTTTTACAATGTCAAAAACAGCTTGTTACATCGAGATACATAGTTGCAGCAGATCTAACCACGCTTTGCTACTTTAATTTAATTGGGAACGCATTTGAGTGTGCACAAGAGGGTGAGGCGGGCAGGAGAGTAGCCTATTGACAGCTTCGTGGTCATTTCAAAACGCTACTTATTGTTTTCACTGAGATCTGTGGCCATGACCTCACACCAAACTGACATTGAAATTAAAGACACATGAAAATAGATTATTGACGGAATGTTTTACAACCCTGTCCGGCCAAAGCGATGGACAATGAGCGTCTAGTGCAACCTCAAAAGAGCCAAAGCGCAATCTGGAAAATGCGATGTTTTGCGTTAAGTTAAGTTTGCGAAACAGCAAATGATTAATGTTAATTAAAATGGTCTTTTAATAAATTGTTCAGAACTGACGCAGGTGGACCAGAACGAAGGTTAATTAATGATGCAAGTTACTGATCATTATGCTGTTTATTATGTAGAATGGGAAAAACAAGAACTTGAATTTGGGGACACTGGTGTTTTAAGTCCGGGACAGTGCAAATTAGAATTGGGACAGCCTTGGGACCCCTGGAGAAAAGTTAATTTCGAGCCCTGGGGAAGGGGCAAAAGTAGAAGATAGGGGTAGTGCTGGTGTGTGTGTGTGTGTGTGTGTGTGTGTGTGTGTGTGTATGTGTGTGTGATTCTCTCAGGGAGTTTAATATTCATCCAGGTGTGGTGCAAGACCACTGCACTCAGCATCCTCCCCAATTGGGAAAGGAGTGTGTGTGTGTGCGTGTGTGTGTGTGTGTGTGTGTGCGTGCGTGCGTGCGTGTGTGTTAGATGCTTACCCAGGCGTGGCGTTAGATCACTACTCTCAGCGTTCCTCCCCTGCTGCCTGGTCCTCCGGGCGTGTTAAGGTTGCCTGCGGTGTTGATGGGTAAAGAGCATCCCCCGCAGAGAGGACCTGTTACTCAAACTCTACCCCTCTATACCCGTAATGGGGCAAACATCAGCCCACTGAGACAAACTCTACCCCAAATATACCGCTAATGGGGCAAGCATCTGCCTCTGATAGATCCCTTTCATGTTGCCTGAGAGCAGAGGAGGTGTGTGTCATGTGTGTTATTTATGAGCTGACAGCCAAGGTGTGTGTGTGTGTGTGTGTGTGTGAGAGAGATTCAAACATGCTGGGGGTGTAGTGGGAGTGTGTTCAACAGAGAGGGGGGTGATTTGAAGGGTGTTTAGTGGTGCTTTTGCAGAGTTTGACACTGAGTGAGAAGAGGTGCTGCCTATTTAACATGTAGCATAATGCTCACTGCTGCGTTAGCAGAGAGAGACAGGGAGAGAGAGAGAGAGGAGAGAGAGGAGAGGGATAAAAGGAGTAAGGAGGGAGGGGCAAGGGGCTCGACATTAACGATGTCCCGGCGTCGGGCACCATAAAAATGCTTCCGGGACACAATGGGAATGATGTCTGGGACAACTCTGGGACAGTAGAAAAAATGTAAGCAAATTTCAAAATAGGTACTTTTCCTAAACTGTTCACATCAGGAATCCTAGCGATATCTTTCTGGTCTTTATAAATTATACAAAATTTGACCTGGTGGCGGGCAGCTGGCAAAAACAGCGTTAGCCAGCTGATCTGTAAAAGCGGTTTTGTACATGACCTTACAACACTGTTTAGGCTACTGCTCTTAAAATCACTGTTGGCTACAATGTTATTTTTGGTACAAATATAGTAAGATACCCAAATGGGCTGGGTGCTTGCGTTTCTTAGGAATCCATTATTGGTTAAATGAATATTAAGTGACTCATAGGCCGACAAAAATAGGGCCGCGGTGGAGCCCTAATGGGTCACTTTCGATATAGAGGGTTAACTACGGCGTTGTGGTTAACTTTGGGCTACCAAGCTGCTTTACACTCTTCTTAGAGAATGTTTACAATGTCAAAACAACTTGTTACGCCGAGATACATAGTTGCAGCAGATGCTTCACGCTTTGCTACTTAATTTAATTAGGAGGCGCTTGTTTGAGTGTGCACAAGAGGGTGAGGCGTGGCAGGAGGTAGCCTATCGATAACCGTGGTCATTTCCAGCGCTACTTATTGTTTTTCACTGAGATCTGTGGCCATGACCTCACACCAAACTGACATTGAAATTAAAAGACACATGAAAATAGATTATTGACGGAATGTTTTACAAACCCTGTCCGTCAAAACGATGGACAATGAACGTCTAGTGCAACCTCAAAAAAGAGCCAAAAGCGCAATCTCTGAAAATAAGTGATGTTTGCGTTAAGTTAAGTTTGCGTGAAACAGCAAATGATTAATGTTAATAAAAATGGTCTTTAATAAATTGTTCAGAACTGACATAGTGGACCAGAACGAGTTAATTAAGTGATGCAAGTTACTGATCATTATGCTGTTTATTATGTAGAATGGGAAAAAACAAGAACTTGAATTTGGGACACTGGTGTTTAAGTCCGGGACAGTGCCAAGTAGAATTCGGGACAGCTGCGGGACCCTGAGAAAAAAAGTTAATTTCGAGCCCTGGGGAAGGGGCAAGTAGAAGATGGGGTAGTGCTGGTGTGTGTGTGTGTGTGTGTGTGTGTGTGTGTGTGTGTGTGTGATTCTCTCAGGGAGTTTAATATTCATCCAGGTGTGGTGCAAGACCACTGCACTCAGCATCCTCCCCAATTGGGAAAGGAGTGTGTGTGTGTGTGTGTGTGTGTGTGTGTGTGTGTGTGCGTGCGTGCGTGTGTGTTAGATGCTTACCCAGGCGTGGCGTTAGATCACTACTCTCAGCGTTCCTCCCCTGCTGCCTGGTCCTCCGGGGGCGTGTTAAAGGTTGCCACCTGCGGTGTTGATGGGTAAAGAGCATCCCCCCGCAGAGAGGACCTGTTACTCAAACTCTACCCCTCTATACCCGCCAATGGGGCAAACATCAGCCCACTGAGACAAACTCTACCCCAAATATACCCGCTAATGGGGCAAGCATCTGCCTCTGATAGATCCCTTTCATGTTGCCTGAGAGCAGAGGAGGTGTGTGTCATGTGTGTTATTTATGAGCTGAAGGCATGGCTGTGTGTGGTGTGTGTGTGTGAGTGTGTCTGTGTCTGTATGTGTGTGTGTGTGTGCTACTGACGATGTCCACAGCGCTGACTCCACATAAGCCTTGCTGCTTATCAGCACTCCAGGCTGATCTCCACTCTGTCAGGTCTGTAGAAGCTCAGGAGTGTGTGTGTGTGTGTGTGTGTGTGTGTGTGTGTGATCTCCAGTCAGTCGGTCAGGTCTGTAGAGGCTCAGGATTGTGTGTTTATGCCAGATCGCTCCCGGTCTTTCACTGCCATTGACCCCTACCAGCCAATACTACGACTTCCCACACACACACACACCTCCATGACTGACTCCCCCTTCATCAGACACAGCTCATAAATCAGATGCGCCTCACTCTCTACTCTCTTGCCCTAGGAGACACACACACACACACACACATACACACATACACACACACACACACACACACACACAATTACAGGTGCTGTTCTCTCGTTTCAGCCCTCAGAGTAGTGTGTGTGTGCGTGTGTGTGTTTGGGCTCACAGTGAGAACATTGGATTGAAGGTGGCACAGAAGAATGGCGAGTCCAAAGAAAGAGGCTTTGGTTACATACTGATGTTACTGAAAAGATGTGAGAGAAGAGACAGAGAGAGAGAGAGATAGAGAGAGAGGAAGGAGGAGAGGATGGAATATATAAATGGATGAATAAGTGGCACTAGTAGAGGTAGTTTTGCTGGATGTATCCGGTTCGTCCACCTGTCTGTCTGCCTGCCTTCCTGCCTGTCCGTCCCAGTTTAAGTCTCACACCAGTGCAAAACAAATATGATGACGCTGCTCAGGTGTGGGACAACAACTGTGCCGGACACGTCCACCGACCTCCACGGACACCAAGGTCATCACCCGCCTCCTCTAGAACCTCCACGGACACCAAGATCATCACCCGCCTCCTCTAGAACCTCCACGGACACCAGGATCATCACCCGCCTCCTCTAGAACCTCCACGGACACCAGGGTCAGCACCCGCCTCCGCTTAGACCTCTGCGGAAACCAAGGTCATCACCCGCCTCCTCCTCTCCTCTTGCGGAAACCAGCGCTCCCCCCACTACACTTCTACAAGTCGAACGTTACATTATTCTGCTTTCTGGTATCTTGACAACGGTGTTCTGTGTTGCTATCTTACTAGGCTGTCCGAAACAAAGTTCGTAGCTGGTACCTTGATGCCTGCTACGGCAAGTGACTCGTTAGAGAGCTGAAGGCAGCGAGACAGCAGACAGCTCCCTTCTGTTTCGGACAGACCCCTAGACAAAGGAAAGAAAATAACAACACAACTCGAGGTGGAGTTGAAGAATTAGGGGAATCAGTTTAACAGAAAAGGGCAAGTTTGAAGAGGAAGGTTTTTAGAGCCTGCTTGAAGGATGGGAGGGTCTTTGATTGGTCTGTTGGGAAGGGTGCTCCGGAGGAAGGGTGCGGCAGCTGGGAAGGGTGCGGCAGCTGGGAAGGCCTTGTCGCCCACGATCCAGAGATTCAACATTTAGATCCTTTATTAGCATGGCTGTTTGAGTGACAGGTTGCTAAAGGTAGTTTAAGGAATAACACAGCACTTTAACAACACTGTTACAAAAGCTCTTCTGCTCTACTGTAAGGAATAACACAGCACTTTAACAACAGCGTTTCAAAAGCTCTTCAGCTCTACTGTAAGTTGCCCATTCTCTTCTCACCCTGGACTCTCAGCCAGAGAGGATTAGGCCCTGTCCCGGGCTGGTTGCAGATTTATGTGGTGACGTCCAGGGTGTAGCAGCCTTAAGTGTGATAAGTGGACAGCTCCATATTTCAAGCTCTTTATTTTGTTTCCTGTTTGTCCTGTTTCCAGAAGGAATGGATCCGGCTCAGCTCAAGTGTAGTGTGTGTGTGTGTGTGTGTGTGTGTGTGTGTGTGTGTGTGTGTGTGTGTGTGTGTGTGTGTTGTGCAACACCATGAGACCCAGCAAGTTGTGGCAAATCATTAATGTGTCCTGACTGAGCATGCAGTGCTAGGGATCGACCGATATGTTTTTTTCAGGGCCGATACCGATATCAATTATTACCAAAACAGGAGGCCGATAACTGATATGTAAAACCGATATGTCAGTTGTCAAAAAGGGGGGTAGATAGTAAAGGCTATATGCTGCAAAAAATGCATTCAAAATCATTTAATTATGCAAACTTTTCTTTCTTCTTTTGATACACAATTGTCTATCAACTTGCATCACTTTGCAAGTGTAAATCCTGTGTATCATGTTAATCCAAGAGCTGAGTGATAGCAATTATTTTCATGCAGTAGGCCTGCACAATTGAATAGTTACAGTTGAATAGTTTAACAAAACAGTTTTAAAATAGTTCTTAGGCTATTTAAGCATGCAATTTGTGTCCATGTGTAGGCTATAAGCTACACTTTTGAGAGCCTAAAAGGCACGTTAATAGCCAGCTCAGGACGCAATTTTGTTCAGGTCGGATTAAATTACGGTTGGCCCTGGGTGCATGTAGTCTTTTCTGACAGTCCGTTTCAAAAAGGAGCAATTAGACTTTTTGACGTTTGCTATCGCATAATTTAGGACTTGTCTGTACTATGTCCTCCGAGGTGTCCCGTTATTCACAATTAACGAACGAGGCGGAGGCAGAGAACTCCCGACACGCAGCACCCGAGTTTGTGGGATAAGTAAACAGCATCAGTAACGTGCATCAATCGGGAATTCGCTAAATGAAGGAAGTGGGTGCTTTACTTATTGATCCGGATCAAAGAGACAATAGCTTACAAAGTGGTGTTTTTGTAACTTCACTGTAGATGATTGTGATTCACTGCAACTTCAGCAATGTAGGCTACCTTCCTTACCTTGGAAAAATAGCTCCTTAGGCTACAGCCCAGTCTACAATATGCCTCAGTGAGAATCCTAAACTTTGTCTGTGTTCAGTCTTCCATCCTGATTGGCTGCATTCGTGCTAACGAACAAATCAGACGGTGTAGTGGGCGGGACAATACTCTTGACCACAGAGCAGCAAATTCAGGGAGTGAGAGACGCTTTACAGACAAAGTAGCGCGTTTCATTCTTTATCCATTTCAGTATCGGCTTATCGGTGGAAAAAATGACCGATACCAATTATTATAAAAATGCTAAATATCGGCCCTAATAATCGGCCAGGCCGATAATTGGTCGACCCCCCTTTACGTTACGTAAAGTCATATACTGTACTTCCATAGGTAGCCATACAGTAGTTCTCAGACACACATAAGGCAGTGTGTGTTTGTGTGTGTGTTCATTCATGTTTGCCTATATTCATGACTGTTTCTGTGTGTGCGTGTGTGTGTGTGTGCATGTGCACTCTCAGGAGAGTCTACACACACACACACACACACACACACATCCCTGCCGTGTCGTGACTGCAGGAACTGGTGCCGTTGTTGACCGCAGACAGAGGCGCAGTGTGTTTTGGTCAGAGCTAGCCTTGGCGTGTCCGTTCTCTGTCCGTTGATTGAGATGTGGCCCTTTGTGTTGCGCCTCTACGCGCTAACGTTAAAAAGCCCAGCCGGGGGCTCCCGCCAGTGGGAGTGACCTTTCAGAAGACACATTCTCAGGCCCTTAATCACACTCATTGGGGATGATATGAAGTTTCTTCGATGTGCATGAGTCATGGAACTGGCTGGTACCGATTAGTTTGCACCACAGAGTTGGACTACATTTAAGAACACTTCAGATAGCTTGGCTCTGGTCTGGCTCTTGGCTTGGTTTCCAGATAGTAAACAGCGATAGAGGAAGCTGAAGCTTAGACTCAAGCAGAGGTTAACCACTTTGTTTAACATACAGAAGGAGAAAAGCAAAAAAGGCCCAGATTAGACTCAATAAGTGACTTCTATCAGTAGATACTAGTAGCAGTTGTGCTTTATGCCTGATAATGCATTAAGTGTATATAGCAGTAGATTACTAGAGCAACTTTACAACGGGGAATAGAGATGTGTTATACTGTAGGAATAGAGATGTATTAGGAATAGAGATGTGTTATCCTGTAGGAATAGAGATGTGTTATCCTGTAGGAATGGAGATGTGTTAGGAATGGAGATGTATTAGGAATAGAGATGTGTTATACTGTAGGAATAGAGATGTATTAGGAATAGAGATGCATTATACTGTAGGAATAGAGATGTATTAGGAATAGAGATGTATTAGGAATAGAGATGCATTATACTGTAGGAATAGAGATGTATTAGGAATAGAGATGTATTAGGAATAGAGATGCGTTATCCTGTAGGAATAGAAATGTATTAGGAATAGAGATGTATTAGGAATAGAGATGTATTAGGAATGGAGATGTATTAGGAATAGAGATGTGTTATCCTGTAGGAATAGATAGCTCTGCTCCTTCTCCACTGGGTTCTCCACTGGGTGCTGATCTGAATGTGCTGTCCATGTTGTTTCATCAGAGTAATAAGAGATGCAGAGGCTCTGGGGTTTCTTCCACTTGCATCAGCCTACTATGGCACTTCAGAAAGACAGACAGGCCTTCACCCGACATCAATCAATCACATTTGAACACACTTACTAACGAGACTAAATTGATTAATTGATCACCTGAATTAATGTTCACTTTGTTGGTATAATTGTTTGTTATGTTGTGCTTGGAGTGATTTTTGTTTTTCTAAATTATTGGACGATGCGCGGTGCTTTCCGTAGGGTCAGATTTACTGATTTGGCCTGCAGGTTGGGCTATGCTGTTTCAGCACCTCGTCTCTCTGCTGACTATTCCCTGAAGGCTCTTTTCCACTCAAATATGCTGTTGAGGTACAGCTCAGCAGATAAACAAATCAGTAGTACTCCCACTTAAGCACTGTGCTGGAATCCTCAGTACTGACAACACTCAGAACATTCTAGATAAGAACATTCCCTCACACATTGGAACATTGTATTTCAGTTCATGTCTGTTGAGATGTTCTTAATTGGAATGTTCTTCTGATGGAGGTTTCTAGAACACCGCTTGTGTAAAGCGTCATTCCACTTTGGATGAAGAAACTGGTCACAGAACTCTACTAAGTCAATCTAGTCAACAATGTGTGTTTCAGAGTAACTTACTAGTAACTTACTAGGTGTGGTGACCATCTAACTAAACTAAACAGCCTAAACCCTGAGGATGAACTGACCGAGATTAACCTGAGTGACCCAGAATGCTCTCTGGCTGCTGGACATGAAGCGTCTTGTTGTCTCCCACAGCGGACGATCAGTCAGTAAGTTCAGCGAGTAAAGTCTTTGTCCGCTGCCAGATCTATTTGAGGAAAAAGGGGGTCAGACTGAAGAAAGAGGTGGTCTCAGAGGCAGGCCGTCTGCTTAGCGCAGGTAAGCCCAACCGTGATGCAATAATGTGCTGATAATTCTTTTTCCAGGTCCGACCGGACCCAAAGCGGCTCTTTTTCTTTTCCAGAGACGGTAAAAGAAACAGTTTTTTCCCCCCACTATTCAGAGTAGCCTACACGAAAATGGTCATCCTACAACTCACCTGTGCCTCAACATAATAACATCCTGTTTTCCTCAGAGGCCTGGACGTTACCCTTGATCACATCATCTGGCTGCACAGCTACACCAATTACTCTGTTAGAGTCAAGTGATGCTTTTTATAACTCCAAAACAGAGGTGATCAGGAAAAAGTTCACAGGGTCTGAAGACAGGCTGGCATGATGCTGGCATGATGTTGGCATGGTCTTCTAGGTCCGGTGGTAATGTTAGATAACAGCCCTGTTAAACAGTCGGGTAGACTACACTGGCACACACACACACACACGGATTACTGTGTGCTGAAGCATATTGTAAGTTGCTTACACTTGTGCAATCTGTTATCTGTGAATGTTGACTATTGATATTTATCATGAATTTTCTCATTAATTCCTAGTTGAACCGGAACTCCCTGAAGTCGCTGGTTTGTTTCTGGTGTAATGAGCTGTGAATGTGCATGTGTAGAATTATTTTTCAAATGCCCTTAACTAGGCTGTGTGCTAGGAGGTGAATAGTGGCCTTCATGTCCTCTCTACGCTTTACCATGTCGGACAAATTGAAAAGGACAACGCTCTTAGTGGACTCCCACTCCACCGAACACACTGAAATGTCAGGGCGTGTCTTTTGTGGTATTTAAGCTAGAGGTCAGAACGTCGTAAACGGTGCCCTGGTCTTCTCAAATCTCCCAATGAGAGCCAAGGCCGTTTCCAGCTTCATGCTGCACTGCTGCTGGAGAGAATGAATGAGGAGCTCTTATCGGCTCAGGTGAGAAGGTTCCAGAAGGTCACCATTTGCATAAATTAGTCAGAAGGCACGCGAGTGTGTGTGTGTGTGTGTGTGTGAGTGAGAGAGAGGTTCTCAGGCAAGCTTGCCAGCTCCCAGCAAGGGAGTTTCACACCCCTGTGAGTTTTGATGCTCCTTACAGCTGCACACACACACACACACACACACACACACACACACACACACACACACACACACACACACACACATAAGCACACACACATACACATAAGCACATAAGCACATACACACACACACATACGCACAAGCATCCAACTTCCACACTTGCATGTAGACATGCACATACCTTTAAACCATCATTGCTCCACATCCTTTCTGCCTTTTACACACACACACACACACACTGGATCTTTATGGCATGGCATATAAGAGTGTGGTTAAAGCGAAACCAGCAAGAACTCTCACTGGGGTCTGTGTGGATGTGTGGGTGGCATCTGTGAGCTGAGACACACACACACACACACACACACACACACACACACACACACATGCAGTGGTGTTACCCATGTCTGTTGATGGCCTGTTAGATCAGGATGTCCTCCCTGCGGGAGCTCTGTACGTGAGCAGACTGTGTGTGGCAGACATGCCATGTGGTGTGAAGTTTACTCCATAAACAGCCAGAGCAGCACCAAGGAGACGCGTGGGGATGTAGCAGTGGGAATGACGCGTACGCCACGCTACAGCACTGTCAGTTAACGCAACACCCCCACCTGCAGTGGAACAACGTCTCTGGAATATTAGGAACGTCTCTAGAATATTAGGAACGTCTCTGGAATACTATGAACGTCTCTAGAATATTACAGTAGGAACGTCTCTGGAATACTATGAACGTCTCTAGAATATTAGGAATGTCTCTAGAATATTAGGAACGTCTCTAGAATATTAGGAACATGGAACTTTCAATTCAAAAGAACTTTTTCTGCAGCAGGGAGAGCAGCTGGTTAATAATAAGGATTAATGCCAAATCTGAAAGATATACTCTAAATGATACTGTGCTGTCTCATTGGTAATCTGAAAGATATACTCTAAATCATACTGTGCTGTCTCATTGGTAATCTGAAAGATATACTCTAAATGATACCGTGCTGTCTCATTGGTAATCTGAAAGATATACTCTAAATCATACCGTGCTGTCTCATTGGTAATCTGAAAGATATACTCTAAATCATACTGTGCTGTCTTATTGGTAATCTGAAGTTTCATTGGTAATCTGAAAGATATACTCTAAATCATACCGTGCTGTCTCATTGGTAATCTGAAAGATATACTCTAAATCATACTGTGCTGTCTCATTGGTAATCTGAAGTCTCATTGGTAATCTGAAAGATATACTCTAAATCATACCGTGCTGTCTCATGGGTAATCTGAAAGATATACTCTAAATCATACCGTGCTGTCTCATGGGTAATCTGAAAGATATACTCTAAATCATACCGTGCTGTCTCATTGGTAATCTGAAAGATATACTCTAAATCATACTGTGCTGTCTCATGGGTAATCTGAAAGATATACTCTAAATCATACCGTGCTGTCTCATGGGTAATCTGAAAGATATACTCTAAATCATACCGTGCTGGCTCATGGGTAATGGAAGGAAAAAACAACCTCTAGGCTTTGAGAGCCAAAACTACTTCATTTTCTCAGATACAGTTTTTTTGTGGTTAAGAAGTCATTAGACATTTACTTAACCACCAATTACAATCCTTTTCAAAACGAAATACTTTATATGCATACAATATTACCTACTGTATGGAGGACATATCTGTATATATACAGCCAATAACTCAGTGTTATGGTGCTGTAGAGATTAGTATGCAAATTCATTGTGTCCTAAAATCCTCGTGAAGCGATCTTTGAGAAAGTGATTTTATTTTTTAAAGTATTTTTCAGTGTTAGACACAGTTCAGAGATTTGTGTGTGTGTGTGAATGTTTGTGAATGTTGAGTGGTGTCTGGGTATTTGGATCTTGTCTGTGCCTGTGTAAGCATCCTGGGCAATCAAGTTGTCACCGCACTGTGGTTTAGTCCTACCAGAGACGTGTGTTTGCTGATGGCTGTCTGATGACACACACACACACACACACACACACACACACATACACACTAACTCAGTCTCCCTGTCCAATGGCACAGTAATTACAATCAGCCCCCTCTGTTACTGTCTCTTCTTGTTGCTCTGCCTCTATCTTTGTTTCTGGGTTCACACCAGGGCATGATTTCATGCATATCCCCCACCCCACACACACACACACACACACACGCACACACACAATTTGCTGTTGTTGCCAACATTTTTGTTTGATTCTGTTTTCACCCCTTGTTTTCTTTTTTCCCAAAACGCCCAATTTTATTGATATCAAGGGGGCGTAAAAGTAATTTTTTCTTGTATGCTGCAGATGGAAAAAGAAAATTAGAAAAAAGATATTGGATGCTTTCCGCCACAGGTCACATTCTGCAGTTGAAGATTAGCATCTTCTGAGTTCATTACTGTAGTACCTCAGATTTACTTGTTACACTGACTGTCATGTGAGATTTTCCATTTGTCTGCAGTCTGCACCTGTGTGTGTGTGTGTGTGTGTGAGAGTGTGTATGCGTGTGTGTGTGTTTGTGTGAGTGTGTATGCATATGTGCGTGTGCGTGTGTGTGTGTGCGTGCGTGCGCGCGTGTGTTTTATTTTAGTTAAAGTGGAGGCCGTGGGGAGGTCATGTCATTCCATCCTGTGGAAAATCTTCATCAGAGCAATGTGGATTTATCACCCACAATGCATCACTTCACTCCTACAAATCCCCCAGAACCTGACCGTCTGTTAACTGGCTGTGGAGGCACTCCCTGCCTCTCTTCGGAACACACACACACACACACACACACACACACACACACACACACACACACACAGAGTTATGATTTAAACCTCCAAACACACAGAGGAGAAGCACACACCTGTGATGGAGAGAGCGTGAGGTGTGACTGGGTGAGGTGTTGTTTTCCTGGACACATCTATACAATATCAACATCAATGCCTTCTCTGTTTCTTTGGATAGAAGTGTGTATGTAGACATTAGTGCAAACCACACTGCTAAGGCACTAAAGACGCTGATACACTCTGTGTGTGTAAATGACTAGTGTTTGGAGACACACAGTGGAGCCCTTTGCAGTGTGCACAGGCCTTAAAGGAACACGCCTGACTTTCTAATGAGGAAACACAGCACTCAAAGAATCTCCCATAGAAATGTATGGGGTTAGTATCTCCCATAGAAATGTATGGGGTTAGTATCTCCTATAGAAATGTATGGGGTTAGAATCGCCCATAGAAATGTATGGGGTTAGTATCTCCTATAGAAATGTATGGGGTTAGTATCGCCTATAGAAATGCATAGGGTTAGTTCGTAACGCAAACATGGCAGTTGTCTACACATATTCCACCTCTTCCGCTGCCAAAAGTTCACATGTGAATACATTGTGCCAATAATGTGGTATGTTGTGAATACATTATGCCAATCATGAGTTGCCGTGCTTCTTTAACTTCCCATGGGTAGTATAGAATCTAAACTACTAATGTATACTATAAATTGCATTGAGATGACTGAGTGTGAACTACTGATTTCCATAGACAACAACTGTGTATGGCTGTGTAGAGGTTATGATTGGTGCATGGGATCCATTGCCTGGACCTGCAGGATTTTTTAAAGGCTCACTAAAGAGTTTTTTAACCTTAAAATAAAGTTTCCAAAATCACTTTTATGGCACTTAAACTCTTAAAGCGATGGTTCGGAGTAATGTCACCCTAGGGTCCTTTGCACCATGACCCCGAGCCAAACACCCTCCCAGAACATGTTTTCCCTTGGTCGAACCCTGGTCGAGTAGCGCTGTCAGAAACGAATGACTTTCTGCAGTCGTAATGGTACCAAATTTTATCTCGTAAATGACCCCACTAATAATGCCCTGAATGGTACGAAACTTCTACAGTAGTACAACTATGTTCTTTACTCGTAAAACGAGGTATTGAAAAGTTTGTAAATACACCAGGAGTGTATTTAAATAACACATGCCTGATGGATTCTACTATACCGCTGCATCGACGTTACTTCCGTGATTTGGGAAAAGCCCGTAAAAGTCCTGGCAGGAAGCATGCATAAGGATGTAGATCCAGGAATGCACTAATATTTTGTTCGTAGTACCAGTTTGCAACAATTATTAGTTAACACTAAGTTGTAAACACTTCGGCAAAAAAATATTAAAAACTGGATATACAAACGTTGATGTAATCGCTTCCTGACAGGACTTTTACAGGCTTTTCCCAAATCACGGAAGTAACGTCGATGCAGCGGTATAGTAGCAGATAGTAGCATCCATCAGGCAAGACTTATTTAAATAAACTCCTGGTGTATTTACAAACTTTTCAATGCCTCGTTTTATGAGTAAAGAACATAGTTGTACTACTGTAGCAGTTTCGTACCATTCAGGGCATTATTAGTAATTTACAAGATAAAAGTTGGTACCATTACGACTGCAGAAACTCATTCGTTTCTGACAGCGCTACTCGACCAGGGGACCAGGGTTCGACCAAGAGGAAACAGGTTCTGGGAGGGTGTTTGGCTTGGGGTCATGGTGCAAAGGACCCTAGGGTGAAATTACTCAGAACCATCGCTTTAATAGGGCGAGGAGGTTGTATCACTTATAATATCCCTAAGTAAGCTTGCTCTGGTGGGTAGGAACACTTTAGTTAAAGAGTGTGATATGTAGCATTTTCTAATTACCTCTGAGCAGGAAATGACATCACTGTGCTTTCCTCTGTCCTCCTGTTATTAATGCGTTGTTTTGCTCTCGCCGTTATTAATGCGTTGTTTTGCTCTCGCCGTCTGCTGTCTAAGAGCTGTGGTCACACACACACACACACACACACACACACACACACACACGGGAGAGGCCGGTGGGGAATGAGTAATGCTGATCTTAAGGCTCAAGGAGAGCCATCTCGTACAGGCACTCTGAGCTGGGAGCTGATTGGCTGTGTGGGTTTGTACTTTATTAACTTCCTTTTGAAGGAGGATGAAAGGAGATCCAGCTGGCACAGGTTCCTGTCTGAGAGACACACACACACACACACACACTCACACACACACACACACATGGTGCCGCAGTACCTGGTCTATCTGAGCTGTCATACACACTTAAACACACCTGTGTGGCTAATATCATTCCCGAGTCAGCATACACACACACACACACAGGCACACACAGATCAGTAGTTTTAGTTTAGTTTTTAGTTTTTGTCTTTCCTGAGTTGTCACACACTTTTGCGTACACACACACACACACACATCACACACACACCCTGCTGTGACCACCATCCTGCTCACGCTGACGTTCAGCTCACCTGTCTGCACACCTCAGGGTGTCTCATCATTTCCCACTCGGTGGGGTGGCTGGGGAACAGCTGCTGGCTTGCCCAGGGATTAATTATTTGGTGGTCCGGTACAGGGTGTGTGTGTGTGCGTGTGTGTGAGGGATGAGGGGACTCTTGCTGAGTCAAATTTCCCAGTGTGCTTCCGTTCCTGCTCCCGGCGCCACTGTCAACCCAGTACAACGCGCGTGCATGCAAGTGTGTGAGTGTACGTGTGTGTGTGTGTGTGTGTGTGTGTGTGTGTGTGTGTGTGTGTGAGTGTGTGAGAGAGAGAGAGAGTGTGTATACAGTATGTGTGTGTGTGCATGTGTGTGTTCTCCCAGTGCCACTCTTACCCAGTACAGGGTATTTGAGTGTGTATGTGTTTTTGTGTGTGCACACGTGTGTGTGTGTGTGTGTGACCTGCACTCACACCCAGCTGCTGTGTATTTTGGCACCAGGGCTGCACAATGAATCGTTTTTTTTAATCAAAATCATAATTTGAATAAATGCAGTTAGCTAATCACAACATAACCATGCAGCTGACAACTCTGTCCCAGTGTTTAATCTGGTCACATCTATGATTGTTATGTTCATGTCATCCTCCTCCTGTGATAGTGAAGCTCGCCAATCAGAAGTGCTGTTCTTCTCATGCACTAGGCATGCTCACCAATTAGAAATGCTGTTCTTCTCATGCAATCAGAAGGGGAACTGAACTGGAGCTTGACTTTCAAAAATGACATAGCAAATCAAGTTGCAATATCTGTCAGTTTAATCACAATTCTAAAACTGATAATCCCAGTCCTTGATTGTGATTGGCTGAATTGTGTTCGATGTCGTTGTAAAATGCAGCATAAACATACACCTTTTGACCGCATTTTGTTCTATATTACTCCACTACCATAACTTGATACAAAAGTTAAAGTAGCTGCGTTTCAACGTAGCTTGGCAACCATTCAGATAGAGGAAATATATTTCTTGGCGGAAGAATGATTATCTATGAATGAATGGTTACATTTCTCGTTGCTGTGCCTTTACTTTATGAAACTTTGCCAGGTATTTATAGTAACAGTTTTAGAAAAGCAATAAGCCACTCGAGTCCGTAGGTTACACTGATATCACAACAGCTAAGGGAGGTCCGCTAGCGGGTTGTGCCTAACGACGCCCCTTAGCTGTTGTAAAATCAGTGTAACCTGGGGCCTGTACTACGAAGGGAGCTTAACCTACCCAGATGTAACCCAGGGTTACTTTGTTAAACCGGGGTTGACAAAACCTGGTTATCTTAAGTGGTGTTGTCGGTACTCTGACGCTGATTATGAAGTTGATTTGTTGAGCGGGATTAACCTAGTGGAGTTTGTGGCGTTCACATAAAGGGGGGTTGCAGCAAGTCACCACTTTCAATGATGACGCCGATCACCTTTATTTTCCACGGATGAGGAATGCACAATTATGATGCCAAGTTATGAGGAATTAAAACCCACTCTCGACAAAATCAAATCGTCGACGCAGTAAACAAAAGCAAGGCAAGGCTGTTGGCAACGTATTGCAGATCGGGTAGCCTAAATGCCTAAAAGTAAGTTTTATTCCCACATGTTCTTCAAATATGTGTTATAGAGGATTAGTAGCTTGCGGAATGTCTGAAATGAGTTGAAATAATTAAATAGCCTATTTTGAGTTCATAGAAATGCCTACAGATGCAACACAATTTAGAAGTGGGCATATAGATTACAGTAATAGGATAATTGAATGTTTAAGTAGCCCCCATTGACTGATTTAGTGCATGCCTAATCCTGTGAACATTTCAGATGCAACACCATTGCCAAACGCACATGGCAGCAGGTGGAAATGAAACACAAACACATTATTCAGTATAGTAGGTTTATATAGTTATAGCTTGCATTAATATTTCTTAATTATGAAAAAATGTAGGCCTAGTATGCTTAAAGCCTTCACTTGGCCTCTGTTTTACAGCTAACAAGAAAAAGGTGTCTTTGAACACTACTGTAAGGAGTGTTTTACAGTAGCAGAGGAGTTGGCCATCGCAAATAATAGTGGAAGGCCGATTGTGGAAGGGGTTGAGGGAGGCATTCGGTCGGATTCTGGTGCTGTGGAAATGTGTAGCCTTTATGTGCAGGGTACAGTAATATGACATTCAATTCAACAAGTTTGTTAAAATGGTGATTTTAATTTATTAGGCCTAGGCTATGTCCGATTTATTTTAGGCTATTCTTGCTCAGATGTTCAGCATACTGTAGGCTAGGCTAGGCTAGGCCTATGTCCGATTTATTTTCGGACATATATATATATATATATTCTCTATGAAGATATATATATGGCGGTCTCTAAAACCCCTCAAAGAGAGCACCTCACGATTTGGGCTCCGATGTCGTATGGATGCAGCGTAAATTGCCATGGCAGCATACCTTGGTTAAAACCTATCCACCTTTCGTAGTACGGGTTAATCAGGAACTTACGCCACACGTGATCAAGTTACTCTCGAAGTTACCCAGATAAGCCAGTAACCCCGCTTTGTAGTACAGGCCCCTGATGTGTAACCTGTAGAGTAATCAGAGGAGCTCTGGGACGGCTCCGCAAACAGAGCAGTGCTAGCTGTTAGCTGTTGTGTTTTAGTATGGGAAATACAGAGCAGTGCTAGCTGTTAGCTGTTGTAGAGCAGCAATAGCTGTTAACTGTTGTGTTTTAGTATGGGAAATACAGAGCAGTGCTAGCTGTTAGCTGTTGTGTTTTAGTATGGGAAATACAGAGCAGTGCTAGCTGTTAGCTGTTGTGTTTTAGTATGGGAAATACAGAGCAGTGTTAGCTGTTAGCTGTTGTAGAGCAACAATAGCTGTTAGCTGTTGTGTTTTAGTATGGGAAATATAGAGCAGTGTTAGCTGTTAGCTGTTGTAGAGCAACAATAGCTGTTAGCTGTTGTGTTTTAGTATGGGAAATACAGAGCACTGTTAGCTGTTGTAGAGCAGCAATAGCTGTTAACTGTTGTGTTTTAGTATGTGACATACAGAGCAGTGTTAGCTGTTAGCTGTTGTGTTTTAGTATGGGACATAAAGAGCAGTGTTAGCTGTTAGCTGTTGTAGAGCAACATTAGCTGTTAGCTATGATTTAGTATGGGACATACAGAGCAGTGTTAGCTGTTAGCTGTTATAGAGCAACATTAGCTGTTAGCTGTGATTTAGTATCGGACATACAAAGCAGCATTAGCTGTTAGCTGTTGTAGAGCAGCGTTAGCTGTTAGCTCTTGTGATTTAGTATGGGACAAGCCAGCGGTACTCTGCCCTTAGTCCTGCTCTCATTCAAGAGAGGTGAAGGGGGCGTCTCACTGCCCTGCCCTCGAAATCACAGGTCCATTAGATCTTTGACTCTCCCATCCGCACCACCTCTCCCTCTCAGCATCACACACACACACACACACACACACACACAAACACACTGTAGAAATCTCCCTGTATTAGCCTGCCTGTCTCTCTGTCTCTGTCTCTGTCTCTCTCTCTCTTTCTCTCTCTCTCTCTCTCTCTCAGCCTCACACACGCACATACACATACTGTAGGAATCTCCCTGTATTAGCCTGTCTGACTTGGCCTCTCTCTCTCTCTCTGTCTGTGTGTGTGTGTGTTTGTGTGTGTGTGTGTGTGTGTGTGCACGCTATGTTCCATGAAACATTCTGGTACTCATCCCTGAGCTCTCAGTGAATAATAGTTTGTGTTCAGAGCCTTGTAGAGAGAATGGGCCTTTGTCTCTCTCTCTCTCTCTTCCTCTTTGTCTCTCTCTCTCTTCTCTCTCTCTCTCTCTCTCTCTCTCTCTCTCTCTCTCTCTCTCTTCCTCTCAAGGAAGAGCAAATCAAAGGGGTATAAACAGCAGAGGTCCCCAAACTGTGTGTGTGTGTGTCTGTCTGTGTGTGTGGTCCTGCATCGCCCTCAGATGTGATTAAGTATAGATCTTGTAGGGATGGCTGGAGACATTTGGAGAATTAGATCAATGCATTATTTGAAAAGACATGAATAGATACAGTATACATTGAGGCAACCTGTGAAGCTCATCCAATCAAACCAACTCCATGTATAGAATAGAATGAAATTTGATTTCATTTAATCTATGATGTTGCACAGAAAACAATGGAATTTAGCTTTCAATAAGAATAGGATCCTGGTAAAAATCCAGATTAAAATGTAAGGGCTACCTAGAAAATGTAAGGTACAGAAGTCTATCATGATAGGAAAAAGGGATGCATCACAAAATGATTTTGTTTTAAAATCTGTATTGCTGCCCATCAGGTAACGCGGAGATGGGGGGTTATCGCCACGGCAGCACTCCTGAACATGACTCAGACCAATTTCCCACCAGCAGAAACTTCCACTGAGTTCTTTGCTCGCTTGTCACCGTGCCAACAAGGAAACCAATCTCAGCCCTCAGCGTAATTGTAATGGTCTGTTAGAGATGAAGAAACTTTAAAAGGAGAACTGCACTTGAGCGCCAGAAGACAGTCTGTGCCCCAGTAGAAACCGTCTCTGATGGACTATGTGCTTTATCCACACACTCACACACACACACACACACACACACACACACACACACACACACACACAGAGAGAGAGAGAGATAGATTTACTAGGTCAGGCAGGTGTTTATATCATAGAGATGCCAGTGAGAGTAACAGGCTTCCATGCACACACACACACACCCACACACACACACCAACACACACAGTTCAGTTAAATAAAAAGCCAACTTTTCCATTGTTGTACCACTTTCTTTAGTTACTGGCAATGATGACCTTTGGTAGTTTGGTTGTTTACATCCGATTCCACTGTTGCTGAGCCTTGCCTTGTTTCCCAGCTGTTCACTATGGCAGTTAGAGTTCCCATTCAAAAGAGCATTGATATTGAACAGCGATTAAACTTTCTTTTTTACCAAATCTACAGAAGAAATAGCCCCCTGTCAGCCAATCAGACAATAGTATTTCTTGTGTCTGGGTATAGTAATGCACACAATGCTATTTAGAGCCTTGAGCACAGGAAAGCTACATGGATTAAAGCTACATGGATGAAGGCACACTACCTCCAGCTGAACTCTACCGTTTTTAAATTGTCCTAAAATAGTTGAGAATTGCTTTAAAACTTAAACTGTTTACCATGTTGTTAGTCGCTTTGGTTAAAAATGCGTCAGCCAAATGTAATGTAATGAAATGATGTCAATGGAATGTAGTGAAGTGATGTCACAGGAAAGCTGATAAAACAGTATGTTAATGGTATTTGGCAGACGCTTTTTGTCCAAAGGGACTTGCCGTATATGAGCACCACATCATTTTTAAATAATAGTTTCAGGCCTAATAAGCGAGTAGCTGCGGATGTCGATGCGGTAGCTCTCTGTGTGGACGTTAGCCCACAGAAAGGACAGAGCCGTTCATCTGGAGCTTCTGTCCAGAGAATAATGTGTCCTGTGGTGCCTCATGTACACGCACACACAGCAGAGAATAATGTGTCCTGTGGTGCCTCATGTACACGCACACACAGCAGAGAATAATGTGTCCTGTGGTGCCTCATGTACATGCACACACAGCAGAGAATAATGTGTCCTGTGGTGCCTCATTCACACGCACACACAACAGAGAATAATGTGTCCTGTGGTGCCTCATTCACACGCACACACAACAGAGAATAATGTGTCCTGTAGTGCCTTATGTGTGTGTGTGTGTGTGTGCGTGTGTCCTGTGGTGCCTCATTTACACACACACACAGCAGTCCAAGCTCTGCACTCTGTCCACTGTTATGGTTCTAATGAGTCATGGCAGTGTGGGTGTGCGTGCGTGCGTGTGTGTGTGTGTGTCAGCTCAGGGATGCAGAATGGGACACACTGCAGAGGCCTATAGATAATGATACAGATGACTTATTGTTTACTCATACCTTTCTACTCCTCTGTCTCTGTGTGTGTGTGTGTGGCTCTGTGTGTGTGTGTGTGTGGCTCTGTGTGTGTGGCTCTGTGTGTGTGGCTCTGTGCGTGCGTGCGTGGGTGTGTGTGTGTGTGTGTGGGTGGGTGGGTGGGGGTGTGTGCGTGCGTGCGTGCGTGCGTGCGTGCGTGCGTGTGTGTGTGTGTGTGTGGTGTAGGTAACAGCATCCTTCACACGGCGGCGGACAGCGTGACGAGTGCGGTGCAGAAGGCGAGCCAGGCGCTGAACGAGCGCGGGGAGAGGCTGGGCCGCACCGAGGAGAAGACCAGCGAGATGATGAACAGCGCACAGCAGTTTGCAGACACCGCACACAAGGTGACCACACATCAACACACACACACACTCACACTCTCCCTCACTCATTCTCTCTCTCTCTCTCTCTCTCTTTCTCTCTATCTCTCTCTCAGAAACAAACTTAACCAACTTCAAACAAATAGAATACCATAAAGACAATCTCCTGTGTCATGTATCCCTTAGTTATCAGGAGTAGATAAGAAAGGGATAATGTATAAAACGCCGGTCATTATCGGGAAAATAAGTCCCGAAAGAGCGAACCGGTCTTGCGTCGCCCTGAAGGGACTTATTTTCCCCATAATGACTGGCGTTCCATATATTATCCTTATTTCATGGCTACTTGCCAAAACGAAAAAATCAACTCTTTTTTATCTCTCTCTCTTGATATGTCTCTTTACGTCATTTGTTACCGTTTCATCGTGGCTTTTGCTGAGAAACAAATAGTTCACAACACACGCTGAACTTGAATCAAACATTCTTTAGAACACAGCTGATCAACCGTCTGCCTTCACTTTTGGACAAAGTTCCATTGCAAGAAGTGACTATACTACTTGTGAAGTGACATGAATTACGCACAAAACCCATTTTCCCTGACAACGGTCTGTTATACATAGCAACGGTCTGTTATACATAGCTACTGTCTTACACAAAATGATCAGTGCTCCGAACAGGAGAGGAAGTGAATGGAGCATTACAGCATTATGAAGCGTTGTGTAATAGCATCAGATCATAAAGCCTCAGCCATCTCATTTGCTCTCGCTGTGGGACTCCTCTCTTAATCGTCACTCGAAACGCAATTCTTTGTCCTCGCTGTGCAGTCTCACCTTGCGAGACACAAATGAGAAATGAGAACGCTCCCCTGGTCCTGCCACCGTCCTGATATGAAGGACACTTCAGGATGGGTGTATTAGCTGCACAACAGGGTGCTGTCACTAATGTGTTTACACCTTGCCTCATGGTAGTGTCTTAAATTTGTCAAGTGGCTTTCATGAATTATGCATGAGTGTGTTATTGGTCTAATTGAAGACCATTTAAAGCAGCCAGGGCACTGCCACATACTGTTCCCTGTGGAAAAAAAACTTCTGCTGGAAAGTTTTAAGAGTCGGAATTGTGTGTGTGTGTGTGTGTGTGTGTGTGTGTCCACTTGGAGAGAATCATTATAAAAGACATGCGCAGGTGGACTGGCAGTCTAAAGCATGATGGAAATGATAACCTTGGCTTCTGATCTGCTGCTCGTTCCAGCATGTTGCTAACGGGCTTTGTATGGCTTTGTGGCTCTCCCTTTAAAGAGACCAGAGAACTGTTCCCCCGTCGCACGCACGCTATTTGTTTATCCAACGGCTTTGTAAATAACGATGTCCATACACAAGGTAGAATATGTTGCATGATTTTATGAAAGTAGGCTACGATGTATTGCGACATCATGCAAGTCAAATTTGTAGTTTCTTATGTCTCATTCCATCGAACTACAGATCAGCTACCCGATCTGGCAAACTTACATAGTGCGGTTATAGCCGATAGAGGGCCGCGAAGCGAATGCAGAAGTGCCGTTCACCCTGTTACGAGTTGATGAAACACGGAAACAATTTTGAAAACATTATTTTAAGGTACAAAAACCTCTTTGGTGTTGCTTTAAAGGGGTGTGGTTCAGGATTTTGGACATAGGACCTCATTTCCAAGTTAGCAAGTGTGATATTTATCAGTGGAGACCGTTTTCAACACGTTTCATCCAGTCCTTCTAGTTGCAGAGTCCGCAGGTGCTAGGCTAGCGCAAGTCATCAGTACTGAGTTAGCCTGCCACTAAAAACAGTCTTACCCACTCCAAAGTACACCCGAGGCAAATAAATTATAGCGCCAGACAATCGATGTAAATGTCTCGAATTCAAGTTGCGCTGCTTGCTGTTAAAGGGAATGACCGATGTCATTCTCATTGGTTTAAATGATGTTGATGACGACCAAAACAAACCAATGACTGATTAAGAAACCTAGGAACGCCTTGTTGCGCCATCCGCCCGACGTTTGATAACGAAAACACTCCCAGTTTGGACTGGACATCCTACTAAATAAGCTTTTGACTAGTGGCTATGCATTTTAGAGCAGGATAATAGGGCCCATAGACTGTGTTGGCCCTTTTTACATGCTGTGTCTCAGGGCTCGCCTGTTTGTGCTGTTCTGCTGCCCCCTGCTGGCCAGTGTTGGTACAGCAGAGGGGAGAGATGTGGAGTGTCTCGTCGTGACTCATAATAGGCACTGCTGCCCTCTCCTAATGAGCTTCCCACAGTGTCCGTTACAACTCCAGCTCCTTAATGAGACTAATGACTGCACGGGCTACTCAGATGCCCTGGGGCTAAAAAATGGCCGCTGTTGTGACTTTGTGTCATTGGTGCATTATTGGACCATTAGGCTGAAGTTGAACTTGAGCCTGCATCCTCCTCCTAGTTCAGACAGCAACAGAAAGACTTCAGAGAGAGAGAGAGAGAGGGAGGGAGCTCCCACCAGCCTTGAAATCATTGAAAGTTTGAATTTAATTTGAGAACAATAAATGAAAGCCCTTGAAAGTTTCTGAAAACGGACATAAGCAGACATAAGCAGACATAAGCAGACATAAGCAGACATAAGCAGACATAAACAGACATAAGCAGACATAAACAGACAAAGGTTAATGTCAAGCTCTTCAAACTGACAGGCTGATGGACTGTTTTTTTCACCTTCTCCCTCTCTCTCTCCCTTTCTGTCTCCCTCGCTCTGTCCGTCTCCTCCTCTTCTCTCTCTCTCTCCCTCTCTCTCTCTCTCTCTTTCTCCCTCTCTCTCTCTCTCCCTCTCTCTAGCTGGCGATGAAGCACAAGTGTTAGGCCGCGGTCATGATGCCAAACCTCCGGGCCGAAGGGACCTACTGAAGAGCACCTGCCTCTCGAACACCAACAACACGTTTCCACGTTTCCAAACCTTTCTATCGGTCTCATCTTTTAACAACACCTGTATTGTTGACAGTGTCATGATTTTAAACACACGTTACTGTGCCCACGCCAAGACTTCTCGTTGAGGTGGTGGAGAGATGGTGTAGCGAGCAAACTTTTATGAAACTTCAACCCTATGACCCAGCGAGGTGACCGGAGACCTGTGGTACCAGAGAAGTGACCTGCAGTACTGTTTGTCAAAGCCAGGGGGTGCTGTGGCACAGAGGGAGCCATGTCAGAGTGAGCACCGTGGGGATTTCAAAAATAAACACTTTAACTAGCGGTTTAGACTAGTGTTTTTAACAATTTGTGTAGTTAGATTTAGATTATATTTGATGGTGTCTTCCATGCATTTCAGACTATACCAGATGAGTATTTTAAAAAGTGACAGGAGCCTGGTACTCCTTCCCCAGCTTAGGCTGGAATAGGTTCTGATCTTGCTCTAGATCCGACAATACGTTGGATGCTTTGCCTGCATATGATGAGGGATAATTGCTATAAGGAGAGGGTTTCAGGGAGTGGATGATGGCCTTCACCGCACCGAGACTGCTGTGAAAGACTGGCTTTATTTGGGAGCTTTCACAGTAATTGCCAATAGCATCAGATTCAATACTGCATTGAGAAGCCCTTGCACACTGCATTGAGAAGCCCTTGTGTTGCTGTAGCACCGAGCACATACTAACATTTGGAATTGGACATGCTTCTCTCTATTTCCTCTTTTCAATGTATCTCCAAACTAAAGCAACTCCTGTAAGCTCGATAACATACACTTTTCACCATAATGTTGGTGAAACCAATAACTATGTCATGCAATAATAAATTTGCCCGTGAGATGCCCAGACAGTATGTGGGCATGTTCATGTATGCCAACCCTCCATTGGCAGAAAGCCCACAGAGGCTCAGTGTGTTGTCGTCAGGTGTTGCTTTGTCTGTTCTGTGCTGTAGTGTGATGGCATTCCTTGGTTGTAGATATTGACGTGTTTTGAGGACAGTAAGGTTTTTACTGTGCCATAATTACTCAACATCTCTCTGCAATTTACTATGGAGATGATCACTCCATTTTTAACATTTGGATACCTTTTTTTTTGGAGAAAGTTATGTAAATATCAATACGGGGTACTTGAAAAATGAAGTAAGGAAACCGAATAAGTTTGTTACTAAGCCTCGAGACAGAGTATAGTATGTCAAACACACACACACACAGACACACACACATACATGCACACACACAGTTTTGGGGTGGAGTGGGATGGGGTATGATGGGATAGTTGGGTGGGCTGGAGGGTGTTGGCTTGGGGATAACAGAAGTTTCAGATTTAGAGTTTAAAAACACGATGAATGAATGACTTTTAATTCAGATTTAAACTTTAAAAACACGATGAATGAATTACTTTTAATTCAGATTTAGAGTTTTAAAACACGATGAACGAATGACTTTTAATTCACATTTCACCTTAATGTAGTGCTTGGAGGAGTTAGCACTGCACTTCCTGTCTGTGAATGATAACAGGAAGTGCTCAGCCGTCCTGTGGCTTCAGTGTTTATGAGTCCGTAACGCTCACTGTTCGAAACAACAGTTCTCACCGAAATTAGATGCTTTTATGTGGAACAACCACATTCTCTCTGTTTACTTGTTTTTTTATAATATATATTGAGATTTTATATATTTTTTTGCTGTTAGAATACACTGACAACATAACCTTTGCAGAGCACTGTCCGCTAGACAGCTTTTTGGCTACAGTAGTTGCCTCTCGGTGTTTGTATCATTTCTTTTATAAGTTTGGATATTTATCCTTGTAATAATAAACAAAATATATAATAACAAAAGTATTCAAATGTTAACATGGTTGACTCAGCATTATTGTTATTGACTTTATTTTTGTTTATGTTTTTGTTTTTGTTTTTCTGGTGAACGTGCTCTAGATGCTCCTGTGTTTGCCTGTGCTTCTTCCTGTTCCCTCACCTTTTCAAAACGTGACTAATGACGTTGTTCACTATCGTTTCACATTTGACATTCTGCTTTTGGTAACCTGATTAAAAAGATTTTAAATATAATTTATGTGTATTAAATAACTCAAAAGATGACCAAATGTTTCCTGTATATTATTTCTTCAGTGTCTTTTTTGCCAGTTGTGTTGAATCCATCTGTCAAGCTGACTAAACTCCAACTAAAAACACTTAACCAAAATGGTTGCAACAGGTTGTGATGAGTTTGGCATTTCCTAACGCTGGATATTGGTTCTCATTTAGTCTCTCTCTCTCTCTCTCTCTCTCTCTCTTTCTCTCTTTTCATAGAAAGATGTGTTGATGTAAACTTCTCTTTGTCCAGTTTTGGAGCTTCAGTCACATTGTTTGATTCTCTAGATGACTGCTATTAGGGCACATACTAGTAATGCTAATCGTCGTGATCATTTCGGTGGCCAATTGTATTTTATTTTTTACTTCTTGGTCAGTGATTGCAAATCTGTCTGCATGAACCCCATGAGTTCAGACACAGCTCTGCTTGTTGTTACTTTGACGGCGGTCTAAATTAATGTGGCATTATGGAGGTGGCAATATGGGCTCTCATAGCAGAATGATCCGGGAATCTCCAACATAGAGGGAATGTGTCAGTCTTTTACTGGACAGGCCTGAAAACACACCTTGAGCTAATTCATTTCCCCCTGG
Organism: Alosa alosa; assembly: GCF_017589495.1. Classification (NCBI taxonomy): domain Eukaryota; kingdom Metazoa; phylum Chordata; class Actinopteri; order Clupeiformes; family Clupeidae; genus Alosa; species Alosa alosa. The sequence continues at coordinate 3,439,474 of NC_063189.1, forward strand.
CAGACAGGCCATCTTAGTCCTGTGGAATATCAACTGTACCGGTTCCACCTGCCGTCTTTCACTAGACAGTTCTGTTCTGAGACTAGAGGTTGTGTTAATATGTGGGTTGATAGCTGTGAATCATGTGTGTTTGGTGAGGGGAGGGGTGGCTGCCCGCAGTTACCATTGGTTATTAAAATCCCTTAGACCTTTTTATTATTTTGAGTAAATGTTCAAAACTGAAATGTTTCCTTTCTTGTCCCTGATCTGTCTCCAGAACATGTAGTCAGTCTGTCATGTCTTTCTCTCAGTGCTCAATGTGTGTCTCTATTGAAGCATGTGTTGGTATTTGTATGTATGTGTGTGTGTGTGTGTATGTGTGGATGTAAGGTAACATTCCACTACACCTGAATTCATGTGTCGCTGTATTTGTGTTTAGTGTTTGTTTGTGTGTTGTGTGTTTTTGTCCTTTCTTCACAGCCTATTGTTGTTTGTGTTTGTCCGTGTCAGAAACACACTACCCTGTCACCACAGTAATCCCATAGTGAACTTGAACATTATGGGATGTACTAACAGTGATTTGTAATATTCTTCATTGGCTTACACTGGTCCCAGAATTAAATTATAGTTCTCTTGTTGATGGAAACGGTTGTTGTTCTATCATGTGCAAAAGTATTGTAGACATTTAACTCCGTTAACTCCGCATTGGACTGCTTGAAGTGCACTACAGTGAGTGTTTCTTGTTCTCAAAAGCATTGTCTTCTTCTGAGGTTCCTTGTTGGGATACGTGATTAATACATACAGAGACCAATGTGGCGTTCTGAAATGATTTGTGATTTGTGTTCTTAATATCATCCTGCATCACCACTGTACCACACACAAGTGATGAGCAGTGGAGCTTCGGTTTATTTTTACAATGATAGTAATACTGCTAATGAATTTAATGTTTGCAGTTAGAGGACTTGACATTTTTTCACACACAGACTTCCACAGAATAGTCCTCATTTCAGTGAATAATTATTCTTATTTTTATTTTAATTATTATTTTATAATACATTTCTTAAAATGGCAACTGAGTTTTTTTTGTTGTTAAATATTTTATTGATTGAAGTTTGAATAAGGCAAACACACAACAGCAGTGCTTTGAAAGTAAGAAAGGGACAGGTGTTGAAATAAAATTGAAATACAATGACAGCGGGGGAGTTCTTGATTTGATAAACCATGTATTTGAGCACATTGTGTGTGTGTGTATGGGGGGGGGTCATTCTATAATTCAGGGTACATTTTAAGTGTAGAAAAACAGCTTAATTCTGTCAACTCTGTTTCATCATTTATCTGTAATCCAGTGACAGCACTGACAATACCAAAGTTAGTATCCTTTTGTGGCTAAACTCCACATGCTAACTAACAAGAGATTGACTCCATTATTACAATAACAGAGTTGAGGAATAAATAATTTACTGTTGAGAAGAAGCATTATATTCCTTTTATATTATTTCCATTATATATACTGTATCCAAAATATCCCGCCAGAGGAGGTGACATCTCTCGGTGCTTATGGATGTTATGCAGTTTTAAGATAACAGAGTTGACAAGAACATTGAGATGGATAAAAATAATATTTTTTCCAATACACTGAAATTTCACATAATAAATCAAATAGAAATTCTATGCAACTGATTGCATAACAGTTAACAGATTAATCCCCAAAAATATGTTAGACTTAGTAACCTCATGTTTATTCAAGTTGAATGTATGAATCAGTAGTCGGAGATAGTCAATAAAATGGGGGACGGTTCATTTAGTTAATATTTTATAGATAAATTGGGTCTTAAATATATATCAAGTATTGTTATTGGTGAAATGTTGTCATAATCTGCATTATTGTTCAAAACTGACTCAATAACAAAAAGTTTATCTTGGAGACGTGAAATGTACCCCAAATTATACAATGTGTGTGGTGTGTTACCTTGTGAAGACTCAGACAGCATTGTGGCCTTGCTTCCTGTCTCTGGTGATTAAAGGTAACCTGGTAACCAGCACACAATCTGTCTGTGTTGTGATTAAAGGCAACTTTTTCTTTTTTTTTTCAGGTTCTAGGCCAAGTATACTTGCATAAGGAATTTGGTCTCTGCATTTATCCCATCCTTGAGTTAGTGAACACACAGAGCACACAGTGAGGTGAAACACACACTAACCCGGAGCCGTGAGCTGCCTGCTACCGCGGCGCTCAGGGAGCAATGAGGGGTTAGGTGCCTTGCTCAAGGGCACTTCAGCCGTTCCTACTAGTTGGGGATCGAACCAGCAACCCTTCAGTTACAAGCCCGAAGCCCTAACCAGTAGGCCACGGCTGTCCCAGTTGCTGATGCAACTTGCATACAGTCTCTGTGTGGGTTTTTGTGCATGTGTGTTTTTATGTTGGCTAACAACACATCTCCCATTCAATGAGCATATAAAAATAAACTCAGGTACATCTCAAAAAAATGGAATATAGTGGAACAGTCCATTGCCCTGCCCAGACTGAGAGATTAAAGACTCAGGAAACCAGAGCCGGGATTTTTGACTTACTGTAGCTGATTAGAGCTCTTTTCAGGTCGACATTCTTCCCTGCTGAAAAAAACAGCTAGAAACCAGCTTATGCTGGTAGCTGGTTTTCTTCCAGCTCTTGCTGGAGTAGCTGGTTGGACCACCAGCTGGATATGCTGGCGTGACCATCTGAGGAAGCTGGTCATGCTGGTTTGACCAGCCTGTCGTGTGGGATACAGCTGGTGCAAGATGGTCATGCTGGTGACCAGCCTGCCAAGTTTGACATTGTTGGTGTAAGATGGTCATGCTGGTTTGACCAACATAAGCTGGCACAGCCAGTTAAACCAGCAGTGTAGACCAGCAAGTCCAGCTAAAATTACCAGCTTGAGGTGGTACGACAAGCAAAACCAGCTGAATTACCATCGTTAGGTGGGTAAACCAGCTGAAGGTATGTTTTCGCAAGAGATTTGCTGGTCTAGCTGGTCAACCATCATAGGGTGGTCAACAAGCTGGTCAACCAGCAAACCACCTTTAGCTGGTCAGGCTGTTTTTTTCAGCAGGGTAAATTATTTATTATATTTTTTTTCCATGGCTGTAAACTGTAATCATCAAGATTATAAAACAAAAGAAGGCTTGGAATGTTTCACTTTATGTGTAATTAATCTAGATTATATGAAAGTTTCACTAAATAATGGTGGAAAATGCACCTGTATAATTAGACTAAATATGTTCAAGCACTTCAAACATATACACACACACACACATACTAATTACAATTTTTACAAATCACATTTTTTCAGTCCGATGCTTAGTCATCTTTCCAGAGTTGAGAGGACAGTCATCAGCATATGCCTATTCATTCATTAATTCATTCATGCATTCATTCCTTCCTTCCCTATGACGTCTCTCCTGCTCCAGTACATCAGTCCCTCTCTGCATACCACATGTTGTCTTTGGTCTCCCAGACCAGTTTATGGTCCGTCAGTGCCACAGCACTGACGCAGGACAGAGAGGCCCCACAGCACTGACGCAGGGACAGAGAGAGAGAGGCCCCACAGCACTGGCCTTGGGACAGAGAGGCCCCACAGCACTGGCCTGGGACAGAGAGAGGGCCCCACAGCACTGGCCTTGGGACAGAGAGGCCCCACAGCACTGACGCAGGGAGAGAGGCTCCACGGTGAGGAGTGGCAGGAGAAGCTCTCTCTCTCTCTCTCTCTCTCTCTCTCTCTCTCTCTCTCTCTCTCTCTCTCTCTCTCTCTCTGGGTGTCAGAAGCGAGCCGGCCACTCCGCCCATCCCTTCTACACTGTCTATATTAATACCGCCATATTGGATTATAACTACAGTAATAATATAATACTATAATTCACTATAACAACTAGCCAGAGTGAGTGTGTGTGGTTGTATGTGTTTGTATTAATTAGTGCGTGTGTGTGTGTGTGTACGTTAATGTTTGCATGTGAGGGTTTCTATCTATCTCTTTCTCTCTCTCTCTTTCTCTTCCTCTCTCTTTCTCTCTCTCTCTCTCTGTCTCTCTCTTTCTTTCTCTCTCTCTCTTTCTTTCTCTCTCTCTCTCAGTCTGCGTGGTAATGATGGCACGATCCATGATGTATCTCCAGGGCTAGGGAAGGTGACTAACTGCCCCATAAAGTAGCTCAGCCGTGGGGTGATTATGCCATAAGTCACCCCGTAACAGCCACTGAATCAAGCCCCATTGCCTCCCTTCAAAGCACCACTCCTAAAATGCCCTTTTCCACAGAAACACTCCTCCCAGCATACACTAAAGCCTACAGCATTACTCTTTCAGATCCTCCTCAAATAATACAGCAATTTGAGGGGCAGGGCAGAAGTGGCGAGGCATGCAGCGTAGGGACAGAACTGTGTTTTACCACCAGGGGGAGCCAGTGGTGCCAATTTAGAAAGCATGTCTTGTCAGGGCACAGCATGCATTTAATATTGAGATTATCTAAAGGCACACATCAATACCTTCATATCTCAAGTCAGCTGGTCAAATTGAATGAATGAATGAATGAATGAATGAAAATCTCTGCACTAACTAAAAATGTATTTTGCAGTACAACTATTGATTATTTTGTATCTCAAAACATTTTTAATTTTTAAAGTAAATATCATTGTTATTTGATGGTGGATTTTGAAAAGGCAACTGATAACTGATCATCTGTATGCATGAGGTGGATTGGATAGAGACATATGTGAGTCTGAGTGTGTGTGTATGAGAGAAAGAGATAGCATATGGGGGTGTATTTTCTGCTTGCATGTGTGAGGTTGTTTAGAATGTGTGTGTTTGTGTGTGTGTGTGTGGTGTGTGTTGTGTGTGTGTGTGTGGTGTGTGTGTGTGTGTGTGTGTGTGGACTGTGTGTGTGTGTGTGTGTGTGTGTGTGTGTGTGTGGTGTGTGTGTGTGTGTGTGTGTGACGGAGTCATCTCTCTTCCCTGCTGCACGTGAGTGGACCAGCGCACTAGCAGCAGGTGAGTGTATCACATGTCTGCCAAAGGAGAGCAAGGAGGAAATGTCACCTTCACAGTGTGTGTGTGTGTGTGTGTGTGTGTGGTGTGTAAAAGAGCTAGAGAGTCTGTGTGAATGTGGGAGAGGGTATGTGTGTAAGAGAGAGAGAGGGTGTGTGAATGTGGGAGAGGGTATGTGTGTAAGAGAGAGAGAGGGTGTGTGAATGTGGGAGAGGGTGTGTGTGTAAGAGAGAGAGAGGGTGTGTGAATGTGGGAGAGGGTATGTGTGTAAGAGAGAGAGAGGGTGTGTGAATGTGGGAGAGGGTGTGTGTGTAAGAGAGAGAGAGGGTGTGCGAAACTGTGCTTGTGTATATTTGTGCGTGTGCGTGTGTGTGTGTGTGTGAGTGAGGGCAGAGTGTGAGATGAGACCCAGACACACACACACACACACAGCTCTGACTGTGAGCCTTTTTTTCCCTTTCCCTACCTCTCTCTCTCCCTCTCTCTCTCTCCCTCTCTCTCTCCTCTCTCTCTCTCTCTCTCTCTCTCTCTCTCCTCTCTCTCTCCCTCTGTCTCTCTCCTGCTTTTTCTCTCTCTCTCCCTCTCTCTCCCTCTCTCTCTCTCCCTCTCTCTCTCTCCCTCCCTCTCTCTCTCTCCCTCTCTCTCCCTCTCTCTCTCTCTCTCTCTCTCTCTCTCTCTCTCTCCTCTGTCTCTCTCCTGCTTTTTCTCTCTCTCTCCCTCTCCCTCTATCCCCCTCTCCCTCTCTATGCCTCCTGGTGCAGTGATTAAAGGTAACCTGCACACACTCACAGGTGAGACTCCCAGGGAATTGAGAGCAGAGCCTGTGCTTTTGTGCATGTGTGAGTGTGTGTGAGAGAGCGAGTGAGAGAAAGTAAGTGTGTGTGTGTGTGTGTGTGTGTGTGTGTGTGTGTGTGTGCTCTTTCTCATTATCCCCCGTCATCTCCCAGAATGACACTGTCTGCTCCGTCTCCTTAAAATCACACATTCATCAGAGTTTGGGCTGGTGTGAAAAATCGCCTGTCGCCATGGACACGGTGCCATGCTTCATCACACTGGCTCCCAGCCCGCCAGGTCACTGCCTCACTCTCCTCTCTGCAGAACTTTCCAGAACTAATTTCACAAACAACTATTCAGATAGATCACTGTCCTTGTCTACGCACAAGGAGATGGTTCCATTTTGAAGAAAGATGTGTGGACAACTGGAAAAGCCTTTCTTCCTTAGTGCTACCTCAGCTGAATGAACTACGTACTGCAATTTGAATTATGCAGAATGCTGAATGGTTATTTATTATTTAGC